>NC_091125.1:4428549-4780549 GCF_040183065.1 Periplaneta americana | reverse complement strand
AAATTGCTGTAGGCTGAATACGAAATAAGAGAAATCGCAGAAGTCGCTGTACGCTGAATACGAAATAGTGAAATTGTTGAAATCGCTGCACGCTGAATACAAAAAAAAGAGAAATCGTTCAAACCCCTTTACGCGGAATACGAAAGAACAGAAATAGTTAAAATAGCTGTAGGCTGAATACGAAAGAAGAGAAATCGTTGAAATCGCTGTACGCTGAATAATAAACTGTGAAATCGTTGAATTCGCTGTAGGCTGTATACGAAAGTAGAGAAATCGTTGAAATAGCTGTACGCTGAATACGAAAAAGTAAAATTGTTGAAATCGCTGTACGCTGGATACGAAAAAGTGAAATCTTTGAAATCGCTGTAGACTGAATACGAAAGAAGAGAAATCGTTGAAATCGCTGTACGCTGAATACGAAAAAGTGAAATCTTTGAAATCGCTGTAGGCTGAATACGAATATAGGGAAATTGTTGAAATCGCTGTACGATGAATACGAAAAAGTGAAATCGTTGAAATCGCTGTAGGCTGAATACGAAAGAAGATAAATCGTTGAAGTCGCTGTACGCTGAATAAGAAAGAGTAAAATCGTTGAAAAAGCTGTAGGCTGAATATGAAAGAAGAGAAATCTCTAAAATAGCTGTATGCAGAATACGAAAAAGTGAAATCGTTGAAATCCCTGTAGGCTGAATACGAAAGAAGAGAAATCGTTGAAAGCGCTGTACGCAGAATACGAAAAAGTGAGATCGTTGAAATCGCTGTAGGCTGAATACGAAAGAAGAGAAATCGTTGAAATCGCTGTAGACTGAATACGAAGGTAGAGAAATTGTTGAAATCGGTGTACGCTGAATACGAAAAAAGGAAATCGATGAAATCGCTGTAGGCTGAATACGAAACAAGAGAAATCGTTGAAATCGCTGTTCGCTGAACACGAAATAGTGAAATCGTTGAAATGGGTGCACGCTGAATACGAAAATAGGTAAATCGTTGAAAACGCTGTACGCGGAATACGAAAGAGGAGAAATCGTTGAAATCGCTGTAGGCTGAATACGAAAGAAGAGAAATAATTGAAATCGCTGTACGCTGAATACGAAAATGTGAAATCGTTGAAATCTCTGTAGGCTGAATAAGAAAGAAGAGAAGTAGTGGAAATCGCTGTACGCTGAATTGGAAAAAGTGAAATCGTTGAAAACGCTGTAGGCTGAAAACGAAAGAAGAGAAATCGTTGAAATCGCTGTACACAGAATACGAAAAAGTGAAATCTTTGAAATCGCTGTAGGCTGATTACGAAACAAGAGAAATCGTTGAAATCGCTGTAGGCTGAATACGAAAGAAAAGAAATCGTTGAAATCGCTGTACGCTGATTACGAAAAAGTGAAATAGTTGAAATCGCTGTAGGCTGAATACGAAAGCAGAGAAATCGTTGAAATCGCTGTACGCTGAATTGGAAAAAGTGAAATCGTTGAAACCGCTGTAGGCTGTATACGAAAGAAGAGAAGTCGCTGAAATCGCTGTACGCTGAATAAGAAAAGATGAAATAGTTGAAATCGCTGTAGGCTGAATACGAAAGCAGAGAAATCGTTGAAATCGCTCTACGCTGAATATTAAAAAGTGATATATGTGAAATCGGTGTAGGCTGAATACGAGCAAGTGAAATCGTTGAAATCGCTGTACCCTGAATAGGAAAGAAGAGAAATCGTTGAAATCGCTGTAGGCTGAATACGAAAATGTGAAATCGTTGAAATCGCTGTAGGCTGAATGCTAAAAAGAAATCGTTGAGATCGCTGTAGGCTCAAGACGAAAAAGTGAAATTGTTGAAATCGCTGTAGGCTGAATAGAAAAGAAGAGAAATAGTTGAAATCGCTGTACGCTGAATACGAAAAGTGAAATCGTTGAAATCGCTGTAGGCTGAATACGAAAGAAGAGAAATCGTTGAAATCGCTGTACGCTGAATAGGAAAAAAGTGAAATCGTTGAAATCCCTGTAGGCTGAATACGAAAGAAGAGAAATCGTTGAAATCGCTGTACGCTGAATACGAAAAAGTGAAATCGTTGAAATCGCTGTAGGCTGAATACGAAAGAAGAGAAATAGTTGAAATCGCTGTACGCAGAATACGAAAAAGTGAAATCGTTGAAATCGCTCTAGGCTGAATACGAAAGAAGAGAAATCGTTGAAATCGATGTAGGCTGAATACGAAAAAGTGAAATGGTTGAAATTGCTGTAGGGTGAATACGAAAGAATAAAAATCGTTGAAATCGCTGTACGCAGAATTCGAAAAAGTGAAATAGTAGAAATCGCTGTAGGCTGAATACGAAAAAGTGAAATCGTTGAAATCGCTGTACGCTGAATACGAAAAGTGAAATCGTTGAAATCGCTGTATGCTGAATACGAAAGAAGAGAAATCGTTGAAATCGCTCTAGACTGGATACGAAAGAAGAGAAATTGTTGAAATCGCTGTACGCTGAATACGAAAAAATAAAATCGTTGAAATTGCTGTAGGCTGAATACGAAATAAGAGAAATCGCAGAAGTCGCTGTACGCTGAATACGAAATAGTGAAATCGTTGAAATCGCTGCACGCTGAATACAAAAAAAAGAGAAATCGTTCAAACCCCTTTACGCGGAATACGAAAGAACAGAAATAGTTAAAATAGCTGTAGGCTGAATACGAAAGAAGAGAAATCGTTGAAATCGCTGTACGCTGAATAATAAACTGTGAAATCGTTGAATTCGCTGTAGGCTGTATACGAAAGAAGAGAAATCGTTGAAATAGCTGTACGCTGAATACGAAAAAGTAAAATTGTTGAAATCGCTGTACGCTGGATACGAAAAAGTGAAATCTTTGAAATCGCTGTAGACTGAATACGAAAGAAGAGAAATCGTTGAAATCGCTGTACGCTGAATACGAAAAAGTGAAATCTTTGAAATCGCTGTAGGCTGAATACGAAAATAGGGAAATTGTTGAAATCGCTGTACGATGAATACGAAAAAGTGAAATCGTTGAAATCGCTGTACGCTGAATACGAAAGAAGATAAATCGTTGAAGTCGCTGTACGCTGAATAAGAAAGAGTAAAATCGTTGAAAAAGCTGTAGGCTGAATATGAAAGAAGAGAAATCTCTAAAATAGCTGTATGCAGAATACGAAAAAGTGAAATCGTTGAAATCCCTGTAGGCTGAATACGAAAGAAGAGAAATCGTTGAAAGCGCTGTACGCAGAATACGAAAAAGTGAGATCGTTGAAATCGCTGTAGGCTGAATACGAAAGAAGAGAAATCGTTGAAATCGCTGTAGACTGAATACGAAGGTAGAGAAATTGTTGAAATCGGTGTACGCTGAATACGAAAAAAGGAAATAGATGAAATCGCTGTAGGCTGAATACGAAACAATAGAAATCGTTGAAATCGCTGTTCGCTGAACACGAAATAGTGAAATCGTTGAAATGGGTGCACGCTGAATACGAAAATAGGTAAATCGTTGAAAACGCTGTACGCGGAATACGAAAGAGGAGAAATCGTTGAAATCGCTGTAGGCTGAATACGAAAGAAGAGAAATAATTGAAATCGCTGTACGCTGAATACGAAAATGTGAAATCGTTGAAATCTCTGTAGGCTGAATAAGAAAGAAGAGAAGTAGTGGAAATCGCTGTACGCTGAATTGGAAAAAGTGAAATCGTTGAAAACGCTGTAGGCTGAATACGAAAGAAGAGAAATCGTTGAAATCGCTCTACGCTGAATACGAAAAAAGTGATATGTTGAAATCGCTGTAGGCTGAAAACGAAAGAAGAGAAATCGTTGAAATCGCTGTACACAGAATACGAAACAGTGAAATCTTTGAAATCGCTGTAGGCTGATTACGAAACAAGAGAAATCGTTGAAATCGCTGTAGGCTGAATACGAAAGAAAAGAAATCGTTGAAATCGCTGTACGCTGATTACGAAAAAGTGAAATAGTTGATATCGCTGTAGGCTGAATACGAAAGCTGAGAAATCGTTGAAATCGCTGTACGCTGAATTGGAAAAAGTGAAATCGTTGAAACCGCTGTAGGCTGTATACGAAAGAAGAGAAGTCGTTGAAATCGCTGTATGCTGAATAAGAAAAAGTGAAATAGTTGAAATCGCTGTAGGCTGAATACGAAAGCAGAGAAATCTTTGAAATCGCTGTACGCTGAATATTAAAAAGTGATATATGTGAAATCGGTGTAGGCTGAATACGAGCAAGTGAAATCGTTGAAATCGCTGTACCCTGAATAGGAAAGAAGAGAATTCGTTGAAATCGCTGTACGCTGAACACGAAAAAGTGAAATCGTTGATATCGCTGTAGGCAGAATGCTAAAAAGAAATCGTTGAGATCGCTGTAGGCTGAAGACGAAAAAGTGAAATAGTTGAAATGGCTGTAGGCTGAATACGAAAGAAGAGAAATAGTTGAAATCGCTGTACGCTGAATACGAAAAAGTGAAATCGTTTAAATCGCTGTAGGCTGAATGCGAAAGAAGAGTAATCGTTGAAATCGCTGTACGCTGAATACGAAAATGTGAAATCGTTGAAATCGTTCTAGGCTGAATACGAAAGGAGAGAAATCGTTGAAATCGATGTAGGCTGAATACGAAAAAGTGAAATGGTTGAAATTGCTGTAGGGTGAATACGAAAGAATAAAAATCGTTGAAATCGCTGTACGCTGAATTCGAAAAAGTGAAATAGTAGAAATCGCTGTAGGCTGAATACGAAAAAGTGAAATCGTTGAAATCGCCGTACGCTGAATACGAAAAGTGAAATCGTTGAAATCGCTGTATGCTGAATACGAAAGAAGAGAAATCGTTGAAATCGCTCTAGACTGGATACGAAAGAAGAGAAATTGTTGAAATCGCTGTACGCTGAATACGAAAAAATAAAATCGTTGAAATTGCTGTAGGCTGAATACGAAATAAGAGAAATCGCAGAAGTCGCTGTACGCTGAATACGAAATAGTGAAATCGTTGAAATCGCTGCACGCTGAATACGAAAAAAAAGAGAAATCGTTGAAACCCCTTTACGCGGAATACGAAAGAACAGAAATAGTTAAAATAGCTGTAGGCTGAATACGAAAGAAGAGAAATCGTTGAAATCGCTGTACGCTGAATAATAAACTGTGAAATCGTTGAATTCGCTGTAGGCTGTATACGAAAGAAGAGAAATCGTTGAAATAGCTGTACGCTGAATACGAAAAAGTAAAATTGTTGAAATCGCTGTACGCTGGATACGAAAAAGTGAAATCTTTGAAATCGCTGTAGACTGAATACGAAAGAAGAGAAATCGTTGAAATCGCTGTACGCTGAATACGAAAAAGTGAAATCTTTGAAATCGCTGTAGGCTGAATACGAAAATAGGGAAATTGTTGAAATCGCTGTACGATGAATACGAAAAAGTGAAATCGTTGAAATCGCTGTAGGCTGAATACGAAAGAAGATAAATCGTTGAAGTCGCTGTACGCTGAATAAGAAAGAGTAAAATCGTTGAAAAAGCTGTAGGCTGAATATGAAAGAAGAGAAGTCTCTAAAATAGCTGTATGCAGAATACGAAAAAGTGAAATCGTTGAAATCCCTGTAGGCTGAATACGAAAGAAGAGAAATCGTTGAAAGCGCTGTACGCAGAATACGAAAAAGTGAGATCGTTGAAATCGCTGTAGGCTGAATACGAAAGAAGAGAAATCGTTGAAATCGCTGTAGACTGAATACGAAGGTAGAGAAATTGTTGAAATCGGTGTACGCAGAATACGAAAAAAGGAAATCGATGAAATCGCTGTAGGCTGAATACGAAACAAGAGAAATCGTTGAAATCGCTGTTCGCTGAACACGAAATAGTGAAATCGTTGAAATGGGTGCACGCTGAATACGAAAATAGGTAAATCGTTGAAAACGCTGTACGCGGAATACGAAAGAGGAGAAATCGTTGAAATCGCTGTAGGCTGAATACGAAAGATGAGAAATAATTGAAATCGCTGTACGCTGAATACGAAAATGTGAAATCGTTGAAATCTCTGTAGGCTGAATAAGAAAGAAGAGAAGTAGTGGAAATCGCTGTACGCTGAATTGGAAAAAGTAAAATCGTTGAAAACCCTGTAGGCTGAATACGAAAGAAGAGAAATCGTTGAAATCGCTCTACGCTGAATACGAAAAAAGTGAAATCGTTGAAATCGCTGTAGGCTGAAAACGAAAGAAGAGAAATCGTTGAAATCGCTGTACACAGAATACGAAAAAGTGAAATCTTTGAAATCGCTGTAGGCTGATTACGAAAGAAGAGAAATCGTTGAAATCGCTGTAGGCTGAATACGAAAGAAAAGAAATCGTTGAAATCGCTGTACGCTGATTACGAAAAAGTGAAATAGTTGATATCGCTGTAGGCTGAATACGAAAGCTGAGAAATCGTTGAAATCGCTGTACGCTGAATTGGAAAAAGTGAAATCGTTGAAACCGCTGTAGGCTGTATACGAAAGAAGAGAAGTCGTTGAAATCGCTGTATGCTGAATAAGAAAAAGTGAAATAGTTGAAATCGCTGTAGGCTGAATACGAAAGCAGAGAAATCTTTGAAATCGCTGTACGCTGAATATTAAAAAGTGATATATGTGAAATCGGTGTAGGCTGAATACGAGCAAGTGAAATCGTTGAAATCGCTGTACGCTGAACACGAAAAAGTGAAATCGTTGATATCGCTGTAGGCAGAATGCTAAAAAGAAATCGTTGAGATCGCTGTAGGCTGAAGACGAAAAAGTGAAATAGTTGAAATGGCTGTAGGCTGAATACGAAAGAAGAGAAATAGTTGAAATCGCTGTACGCTGAATACGAAAAAGTGAAATCGTTTAAATCGCTGTAGGCTGAATACGAAAGAAGAGTAATCGTTGAAATCGCTGTACGCTGAATACGAAAATGTGAAATCGTTGAAATCGTTGTAGGCTGAATACGAAAGACGAGAAACAGTTGAAATCGGTGTACGCCGAATACGAAAAAGTGAAATCGTTGAAATCGCTGTAGGCTGAATACGAAAGAAGAGAAATCGTTGAAATCGCTGTACGCTGAATACGAAGAAATGGAAATCGTTGAAATCGCTGTACTTGGAGTACGAAAAAAGTGAAATCGTAGAAATCGCTGTAGGCTGATTACGAAAGAAGAGAAATCGTTGAAATCGCTGTAGGCTGAATACGAAAAAATGAAATCGTTGAAATCGCTGTACGCTGAATACGAAAGAAGAGATATCTATGAAATCGCTATACGCTGAATAGGAAAGAAGAGAAATCGTTGAATTCGCTGTAGGCTGAATAGGAAGGAAGAGAAACAGTTGAAATCGCTTTACGTAGAATACGAGAAAGTGAAATCGTTGAAATCGCTGTAGGCTGAATAAGAAAGAAGAGAAATCGTTGAAATCGCTGTACGCTAAATACGAAAAAGAGAAATCGTTGAAATCGCTGTACGCTGAATACGAAAATGTGAAATCGTTGAAATCGCTGTACGCTGAATACGAAAATGTGATATCGGTGAAATCCCTGTAGGCTGAAAACGAAAGAAGAGAAATCGTTGAAATCGCTGTAAGCACAATACGAAAAAGTGAAATCGTTGAAATCCCTGTAGGGTGATTACGAAAGAAGAGAAATCGTTGAAATCGATGTATGCTGAATACAAAACTGTGAAATAGTTGAAATCGCTGTACGCTGAATACGAAAGAGTAATCGTTGAAATCTCTTCACGCTGAATACGAAAAGGTGAAATCGTTGAAATCGCTGTAGGCTGAATACGAAAGAAGAAAAATCTTAGAAATCGCTGTACGCTCTATACGAAAAAATGAAATAGTTGAAATCGCTGTTGGCTGAATACGAAAGATGATAAATCGTTGAAATCGCTCTACGCTGAATACGAAAAAGGAAAATCGTTGAAATCGCTGTAGGTTGAATACGAAACAAGAGAAATCGTTGAAATCGCTGTAAGCTGAATACGAATGAAGAGAAATCGTTGAAATCGCTGTACGCTGAATACGAAAAGTGAAATAATTGAAATCGCTGTAGGCTGAATAAAAAAAAGTGAAATCGTTGTAGGCTAAATAGGAAAGAAGAGAAATCTATGAAATCGCTGTACGCTGAATAGGAAAGAAGAGAAATCGTTTAAATGACTATACGCTGAATAGGAAAAAGTGAAATCGTTGAAATTGCTGTAGGCTGAATACGAAAGAAGAGATATCGTTGAAATCGCTTTACGCTGAATACGAAAAAGTGAAATCGTTGAAATCGCTGTACGCTGAATATGTAAGACGAGAAATAGTTGAAATCGCTGTACGGTGAATACGAAAAAGTGAAATCGTTGAAATCGCTGTTGGCTGAATACGAAAGAAGATAAATCGTGGAAATCGCTGTACGCTGAATACGAAAAAAGTGAAATCGTTGAAATCGCTGTAGGCTGAATACGAAAGAAGAGAAATCGTTGAAATCGCTGTACGCTGAATACGAAAAAGTGAAATCGTTGAAATCGTTGTAGGCTGAATACGAAAGAAGAGAAATCGTTGAAATCGCGGTACACTGAATACGAAGAAGTGAAATAGTTGAAATCGCTGTAGGCTGAATACGAAAGAATGGAAATCGTTGAAATCGCTATAAGCTGAATACTAAATTGTGAAATCGTTGAAATCGATGTAGGATGAATACGAATGAAGAGAAATCTTTGAAATCGCTGTACGCTGAATACGAAAAAGTGAAATCGTTGAAATCGCTGTATGCTGAATACGAAAAAGTGATTCGTTGAAATCCCTGTAGGCTGAATACGAAAGGAGAAATCGCTGTACGATGAATACGAAAAAGTGAAATCGTTGAAATCGCTGTAGGGTGAATACGAAAGAAGAGAAATCTATGAAATCGCTGTACGCTTAATAGGAAAGAAGAGAAATCTTTGAAATCGCTGTACGCTGAATACGAAAAAGTGAAATCGTTGAAATCGCTGTAGGCTGAATACGAAAAAAGAGAAATCGTTGAAATCGAAGTACGCTGAATACGAAAAAAGTGAAATCGTTGAAATCGCTGTAGGCTGAATATGAAAGAACAGAAATCTTTGAAATCGCTCTACGCTGAACATGAAAAAGTGAATTCGTTGAAATCGCTGCTGGCTGAATACGAAGGAAGAGAAATCGTTGAAATCGTACGCTGAATACGAAAAAGTGAAATAGTTGAAATCGCTGTAGGCTGAATAAGAAAAAGTGAAAGCGTTGAAATCCCTGTACGCTGAATACGAAAAAGTGAAATCGTTGAAATCGCTGTATTCTGAATACCAAAGAAGAGAAATCGTAGAAATCGCTGTACGCTGAATACGAAAAGAGTGAAATCGTTGAAATCGCTGTATGCTGAATACGAAAGAAGTGAAAACGTTGAAATCGCTGTAGGCTGAATACGAAACTAGAGAAATTTATGAAATCGCTGTACGCTGAATAGGAAACAAATGAAATCGTTGAAATCGCTGTAGGCTGATAAATCGTGGAAATCGCTGTACGCTGAATACGAAACAAGTGAAATCGTTGAATTCGTTGTAGGCTGAATACGAAAGAAGAGATATCTTTGAAATCGCTGTACGGTGAATACGAAAATGTGGAATCGTTCAAATCGTTCTGGACTGAATACGAAAGTAGAGAAATCGTTGATATCGCTGTACGCTGAATACGAAAAAGTGAAATAGTTGAAATCGCTGTAGGCTGAATACGACAGAAGAGAAATCGTTTAAATCGTTGTACGCTGAATACTAAAATGTGAGAAATAGTTGAAATCGCTGTGCGCTGAATACGAAAAAGTGAAATCGTTGAAATCGTTGTAGGCTGAATACGAAAGAATAGAAATCGTGGAAATCGCTGTACTCTGAATGCGAAAAAAGTGAAATCGTTGAAATCGCTGTATGCTGAATACGAAAGAAGTGAAATCGTTGAAATCGCTGTACGCTGAAAACGAAAAGGTGAATTCGTTGATATCGCTGTATCCTGAATACGAAACCAGAGAAATCGTTGAAATCGCTCTACGCTGAATACGCAAAAGGGAAATCGTTGAAATCGCTGTAGGCTGAATACGAAACAAGAGAAATCGTTGATATCGCTGTAAGCTGAATACGAAAATGTGAAATCGTTGAAATCGCTGTAGGCTGAATACGAAAGAAGAGAAATCGTTTAAACCGCTGTATGCTGAATACGAAAAAGTGAAATCTTTGAAATCGCTGTACGCTGAATACGAAAAAGTGAAATCGTTGAAATCGCTGTAGGGTGAATACGAAAGAAGAGAAATCTATGAAATCGCTGTACGCTTTATAGGAAAGAAGAGAAATAGTTGAAATCGGTGTACGCTGAATACGAAAAAGTAAAAGCGTTGAAAACGCTGTAGGCTGAATACGAAAAAAGAGAAATCGTTGAAATCGCTGTACGCTGAATACGAAAAAAGTGAAATCGTTGAAATCGCTGTAGGCTGAATATGAAAGAACAGAAATCTTTGAAATCGCTGTACGCTGAACATGAAAAAGTGAAATCGTTGAAATCGCTGTATGCTGAATACGAAAGAAGTGCAATCGTTGAAATCGCTGTACGCTGAATACGAAAAAGTGAAATCGTTGATATCGCTGTATCCTGAATACGAAACCAGAGAAATCGTTCAAATCGCTCTACGCTGAATACGAAGAAGGGAAATCGTTGAAATCACTGCTGGCTGAATACGAAACAAGAGAAATCGTTGAAATCGCTGTAGGCTGAATACGAGAGAAGAGAAATCGTTTAAACCGCTGTACGCTGAATACTAATATGTGAAATCGTTGAAATCGCAGTAGGCCGAAAACGTAAGAAGAGAAATCGTTGATATCGCTGTACGCTGAATACGAAAAAGTGAAATCGTTGAAATCGCTGTACACTGAATACGAAAAATTGAAATCTTTGAAATCGCTGAAGGCTGAATACGAAAGAAGAGAAATCGTTGAAATCGCTATACTTGGAATACGAAAAAAGTGAAATCGTTGAAATCGCTGTAGGCTGAATACGAAAGAAGAGAAATTGTGGAAATCGCTATACGCTGAATAGGAAAAAGTGAAATCGTTCAAACCGCTGTAGGCTGAATACGAAAGAAGAGAAATCGTTGAAATCGCTGTTCGCTGAATTCGAAAAAGTGAAATAGTTGAAATCCCTGTAGGCTGAATACGAAAGATGAGAAATCGTTGAAATCGCTGTAGGCTGAATACGAAAAAGAGAAATCTATGAAATCGCTGTACGCTGAATAGGAAAGAAGAGAAATCGTTGAAATCGCTGTACGCTGAATACGAAAAAGTGAAATCGTTGAAATCACTGCAGGCTGAATACGGAAGAAGAGAAATGGTTGAAATCGCTGTACGCTGAATATGAAAAAGTGAAATCGTTGATATCGCTGTATCCTGAATACGAAACAAGAGAAATCGTTGAAATCGCTCTACGCTGAATACGAAAAAGGGAAATCGTTGAAATCGCTGTAGGCTGAATACGAAACAAGAGAAATCGTTGAAATCGCTGCAAGCTGAATACGAATGAAGAGAAATCGTTGAAATCGCTGTACGCTGAATATGAAAAGTGAAATAGTTGAAATCGCTGTAGGCTGAATACAAAAAAGTAAAATCGTTGTAGGCTAAATAGGAAAGAAGAGAAATCTATGAAATCGCTGTACGCAGAATAGGAAAGAAGAGAGATGGTTTAAATCACTGTACGCTGAACACGAAAAAGCAAAATCGTTGAAATCGCTGTAGGCCGAATGCGAAAGAAGAGATACCGTTGAAATCACTTTACGCTGAATACGAATAAGTGAAATCGTTGAATTCGCTGTACGCTGAATACGTACGACGAGAAATAGTTGAAATCGCTTTACGCTGAATACGAAAATGTGAAATCGTTGAGATCGCTGTTGGCTGAATACGAAAGAAGATAAATCGTGGAAATCGCTGTACGCTGAATACGAAAGAAGAGAAATCGTTGAAATCGATGTAGGATGAATACGAAAGAAGAGAAATCGTTGAAATCGCTGTACGCTGAATACGAAAAAGTGAAATCGTTGAAATCGCTGTATGCTCAATACGAAAAAGTGGAATCGTTGAAATCCCTGTAGGCTGAATACGAAAGAAGAAAAATCGTTGAAATCGCTGTACGCTAAATAGGAAAGAAGAGAAGTCGTTGAAATCGCTGCACGCTGAATACGAAAAAGTGAAATCGTTGAAATCGCTGTAGGCTGAATACGAAAAAAGAGAAATCGTTTAAATCGCTGTACGCTGAATACGAAAAAAGTGAAATAGTTGAAATCGCTGTAGGCTGAATATGAAAGAACAGAAATCTTTGAAATCGCTGTACGCTGAACATGAAAAAGTGAATTCGTTGAATTCGCTGCTGGCTGAATACGAAAGAAGAGAAATCGTTGAAATCGTACGCTGAATACGAAAAAGTGAAATAGTTGAAATCGCTGTAGGCTGAATAAGAAAAAGTGAAAGCGTTGAAATCCCTGTACGCTGAATACGAAAAAGTGAAATCGTTGAAATCGCTGTATGCTGAATACCAAACAAGAGAAATCGTGGAAATCGCTGTACGCTGAATACGAAAAGAGTGAAATCGTTGAAATCGCTCTATGCTGAATACGAAAGAAGTGAAAACGTTGAAGTCGCTGTAGGCTGAATACGAAACAAGAGAAATCTATGAAATCGCTGTACGCTGAATAGGAAACAAGTGAAATCGTTGAAATCGCTGTAGGCTGATAAATCGTGGAAATCGCTGTACGCTGAATACGAAACAAGTGAAATCGTTGAATTCGTTGTAGGCTGAATACGAAAGAAGAGATATCTTTGAAATCGCTGTACGCTGAATACGAAAATGTGGAATCGTTCAAATCGTTCTAGGCTGAATACGAAAGTAGAGAAATCGTTGATATCGCTGTACGCTTAATACGAAAAAGTGAAATAGTTGAAATCGCTGTAGGCTGAATACGACAGAAGAGAAATCGTTTAAATCGTTGTACGCTGAATACTAAAATGTGAGAAATAGTTGAAATCGCTGTGCGCTGAATACGAAAAAGTGAAATCGCTGTAGGCTGAATACGAAAGAAGAGAAATCGTGGAAATCGCTGTACTCTGAATGCGAAAAAAGTGAAATCGTTGAAATCGCTGTATGCTGAATACGAAAGAGGTGAAATCGTTGAAATCGCTGTACGCTGAAAACGAAAAGGTGAATTCGTTGATATCGCTGTATCCTGAATACGAAACCAGAGAAATCGTTGAAATCGCTCTACGCTGAATACGCAAAAGGGAAATCGTTGAAATCGCTGTAGGCTGAATACGAAACAACAGAAATCGTTGATATCGCTGTAAGCTGAATACGAAAATGTGAAATCGTTGAAATCGCTGTAGGCTGAATACGAAAGAAGAGAAATCGTTTAAACCGCTGTACGCTGAATACGAAAAAGTGAAGTCGTTGAAATCGCTGTACGCTGTATACGAAAAAGGGAAATCGTTGAAATCGCTGTAGGGTGAATACCAAAGAAGAGAAATCTATGAAATCGCTGTACGCTTTATAGGAAAGAAGAGAAATAGTAGAAATCGGTGTACGCTGCATACGAAAAAGTAAAATTGTTGAAATCGCTGTAGGCTGAATACGAAAAAAGAGAAATCGTTGAAATCGCTGTATGCTGAATACGAAAGAAGTGAAATCGTTGAAATCGCTGTACGCTGAATACGAAAAAGTGAAATCGTTGATATCGCTGTATCCTGAATACGAAACCATAGAAATCGTTCAAATCTCTCTACGCTGAATACGAAGAAGGCAAATCGTTGAAATCGCTGTAGGCTGAATACGAAACAAGAGAAATCGTTGAAATCGCTGTAGGCTGAATACGAAAGAAGAGAAATCGTTTAAACCGCTGTACGCTGAATAGTAATATGTGATATCGTTGAAATCGCAGTAGGCCGAAAACGTAAGAAGAGAAATCGTTGAAATCGCTGTACGCTGAATACGAAAAAGTGAAATCGTTGAAATCGCTGTACACTGAATACGAAAAATTGAAATCTTTGAAATCGCTGAAGGTTGAATACGAAAGAAGAGAAATCGTTGAAATCGCTGTACTTGCAATACGAAAAAAGTGAAAACGTTGAAATCGCTGTAGGCTGAATACGAAAGAAGACAAATCGTGGAAATCGCTGTATGCAGAATACGAAAAAGTGAAATCGTTGAAATCCCTGTAGGCAGAATACGAAAGAAGAGAAATCGTTGAATCGCTGTACGCTGAATACAAAAAAGTGAAATCGTTGAAACCGCTGTAGGCTGAATACGAAAGAAGAGAAATCGTTGAAATCGCTGTTCGCTGAATTCGAAAAAGTGAAATAGTTGAAAACGCTGTAGGCTGAATACGAAAGAAGAGAAATCGTTGAAATCGCTGTAGGCTGAATAGGAAAAAAGAGAAATCTATGAAATCGCTGTACGCTGATTAGGAAAGAAGAGAAATCGTTGAAATCGCTGTACGCTGAATACGAAAAAGTGAAATCGTTGAAATCGCTGCAGGCTGAATACGGAAGAAGAGAAATGGTTGAAATCGCTGTACGCTGAATATGAAAAAGGGAAATCCTTGAAATCGCTGTAGGCTGAATACGAAACAAGAGAAATCGATGAAATCGCTGTAATCTGAATACGAATGAAGAGAAATCGTTGAAATCGCTGTACGCTGAATACGAAAAGTGAAATAGTTGAAATCGCTGTAGGCTGAATACAAAAAAGTAAAATCGTTGTAGGCTAAATAGGAAAGAAGAGAAATCTATGAAATCGCTGTACGCAGAATAGGAAAGAAGAGAAATGGTTTAAATCACTGTACGATGAATACGAAAAAGTGAAATCGTTGAAATCGCTGTAGGCTGAATACGAAAGAAGAGATACCGTTGAAATCGCTTTACGCTGAATACGTAAAAGTGAAATCGTTGAATTCGCTGTACGCTGAATACGTAAGACGAGAAATAGTTGAAATCGCTGTACGCTGAATACGAAAAAGTGAAATCGTTGAAATCGCTGTTGGCTGAATACGAAAGACGAGAAATCGTGGAAATCGCTGTACGCAGAATACGAAAAAAGAGAAGTCGTTGAAATCGCTGTACGCTGAATACGAAAAATAGAAATCGTTCAAATCGCTGTAGGCTGAATACGAAAGAAGAGAAATCGTTGATATCGCTGTACGCTGAATTCGAAAAAGTGAAATAGTTGAAATCGCTGTAGTCTGAATACGAAAGTAGAGAAATCGATTAAATCGCTGTACGCTGAATACTAAAATGTAAAATCGTTGTAATCGCTGTAGGCTGAATACGAAAGAAGAGAAATCGTTGAAATCGCTGTACGCTGAATACGAAAAAGTGAAATCGTAGAAATCGCTGTACGCTGAATACGAAAAAGTGAAATCGTTGAAATCGCTGTAGACTGAATACGAAAGAAGAGAAATCGTTGAAATCGCTGTACGCTGAATACGAAAAAATTGAAATCGTTGAAATCGCTGTAGGCTGAATACGTAAGAAGAGAAATAGTTGAAATCGCTGTACGCTGAATACCAAAAAGTGAAATCTGTGAAATCGCTGTTGGCTGAATACGAAAGATGATAAATCGTGGAAATCGCTGTACGCTGAATACGAAAAATGTGAAATCGCTGTAGGCTGAATACGAAAGAAGAGAAATCGTTGAAATCGCTGTACGCTGAATACGAAAAAGTGAAATCGTTGAAAACGGTGTACGCTGAATTCGAAAGAAGAGAAATCGTTGAAATCGTTGTACGCTGAATACGAAAAAAGTCAAATCGTTGAAATCGCTGTAGGCTGAATACGAAAGCTGAGAAATAGTTGAAATCGCTGTGCGCTGAATACGAAAGAGTCAAATCGTTGAAATCGCTGTAGGCTGAATACGAAAGAAGAGAAATCGTGGAAATCCCTGTACGCTGAATACGAAAAAAGGGAAATCGTTGAAATCACTGTAGGCAGAATACGAAAGAGAAATCATTGAAATCGCTGTACGCTGAATACGAAAAAGTAAAATCGTTCAAATCTCTGTAGGCTGAATACGAATGAAGGGAAATCATTGATATCGCTGTACGGTGAATACGAAAAAGTGAAAACGTTGAAATCGCTGTACGCTGAATACGAAAAAGTGAAATCGTTGAAATTGCTGTACGCTGAATACGAAGAAGTGAAAACGTTGAAATCGCTGTACGCTGAATACGAAAAAGTGAAATCGTTGAAATTGCTGTAGGCCGAATACGAAAGAGAAATCGTTGAAATCGTTGTACTTGGAATTCGAAAAAAGTGAAATCATTGAAATCGCTGTAGGCTGAATACGAAATAGAAATCGTTGAAATCGCAGTACGCTGAATACGAAAAAGTGAAATCGTTGAAACCGCTGTAGGCTGAATACGAAAGAAGAGAAATCGTTGAAATCGCTGTACGGTGAATTCGAAAAAGTGAAATAGTTGAAATCGCTGTAGGCTGAATACGAAAAAGTGAAATCGTTGAAATCGCTGTAGGCTGAATACGAAATAAGAGAAATCTATGAAATCGCTGTACGCTGAATAGGAAAGAAGAGAAATCGTTGAAATCGCTGTACGCTGAATAGGAAAAAGTGAAATCGTTAAAAACGCTGTAGGCTGAATTCGAAAGAAGAGAATTCGTTGAAATCGCTGTACGCTGAATACGATAAAAGTCAAATCGTTGAAATCGCTGTAGGCTGAATACGAAAGCCGACAAATTGTTGAAATCGCTGTACGCTGAATACGAACAAGTGAAATCGTCGAAATCGCTGCAGGCTGAATACGAAAGAAGAGAAATCGTGGAAATCGCTGTACCCTGAATACGAAAAAAGTGAAATCGTTGAAATCGCTGTATGCTGAATACGAAAGAAGTGAAATCGTTGAAATCGCTGTACGCAGAATACGAAAAAGTGAAATCGTTGATATCGCTGTATCCTGAATACGAAAAAGGGAAATCGTTGAAATCGCTGTAGGCTGAATACGGAACAAGAGAAATCGTTGATATCGCTGTAGGCTGAATACGAAAGAAGAGAAATCGTTGAAATCGCTGTACGCTGAAAACGAAAAAGAGAAATAGTTGAAATCGCTGTAGGCTGAATACGAAAAAGTGAAATCATTGAAATCGTTGTAGGCTAAATAGGACACAAGGAAATCTATGAAATCGCTGTAGCTGAATAGGAAAGAAGAGAAATCGTTTAAATCGCTGTACGCAGAATACGAAATAGTGAAATCGTTGAAATCGCTGTAGGCTGAATACGCAGGATGGGAAATCGTTGAAATCGCTGTACGCTGAATAAGAAAAAGTGAAATCGCTCAAATCGCTGTAGGCTGAATACGAAAGAAGATAAATCGTTTATATAGCTGTACGCTGAATACGAAAAAGTGAAATAGTTGAAATCGCTGTAGGCTGAATACGAAAGAAGGGAAATCGTTCAAATCGGTGTACGCAGAATACTAAAATGTGAAATCGTTGAAATCGCTGTAGGCTGAATACGAAAAAAGAGAAGTCGTTGAAATCGCTGTAGGCGGAATACGAAAAAGTGAAATCGTTGAAATCGCTGTGCGCTGAATACGAAAAAGTGAAATCGTTGAAATGCCTGTAGGCTGAATACGAAAGAAGAGAAATCGTTGAAATATCTGTACGCTGAATACGAAAAAGTGAAATCGTTGAAATCGCTGTACGCTGAATGCGAAAAAGTGAAAACGTTGAAATCGCTGTACGCTGAATACGAAAAAGTGAAATCGTTGAAATCGCTGTAGACCGAATACGAAAGAAGAGAAATAATTGAAAGCGCTGTACGCTGAATACGAAAATATGAAATCGTTGAAATCGCTGTACGCAGAATACGAAAAAGTGAAATCGTTGATATCGCTGTATCCTGAATACGAAACAAGAGAAATCATAGAAATGGCTCTAAGCTGAATACGAAAAAGGGAAATCGTTCAAATCGCTGTAGGCTGAATACGGAACAAGAGAAATTGTTGATATCGCTGTAAGCTGAATACGAAAAAGTGAAATCGTTGAAATCGCTGTAGGCTGAATACGAAAGAAGAGAAATCGTTGAAATCGCTGTACGCTGAAAACGAAAAAGAGAAATAGCTGAAATCGCTGTAGCCTGAATACGAAAAAGTGAAATCTTTGAAATCGTTGTAGGCTAAATAGGAAACAAGGAAATCTATGAAATCGCTGTAGCTGAATAGGAAAGAAGAGAAATCGTTTAAATCGCTGTACGCTGAATACGAAAAAGTGAAATCGTTGAAATCGCTGTAGGATGAATACGCAAGATGGCAAATCGTTGAAATCGCTGTACTCTGAATACGAAAAAGTGAAATCGCTCAAATCGCTGTAGGCTGAATACGAAAGAAGAGAAATCGTTGATATCGCTGTACGCTGAATACGAAAAAGTGAAGTAGTTGAAATCGCTGTAGGCTGAATAGGAAAGAAGGGAAATCGTTCAAATCGCTGTACGCAGAATACTATAATGTGAAATCGTTGAAATCGCTGTACGCTGAATACGAAAAAAGAGAAGTCGTTGAAATCGCTGTACGCTGAATACGAAAAAAGAGAAGTCGTTGAAATCGCTGTACGCTGAATACGAAAAATTGAAATCGTTGAAATCGCTGTACGCTGAATACGAAAAAGTGAAATCGTTGAAATGCCGGTAGGCTGAATACGAAAGAAGAGAAATCTTTGATATCGCTGTACGCTGAATTCGAAAAAGTGAAATAGTTGAAATCGCTGTAGGCTGAATACAAAAAAGTGAAATCGTTGAAATCGCTGTACGCAGAATACGAAAAAGTGAAATCGTTGATATCGCTGTATCGTGCATACGAAACAAGAGAAATCGTTGAAATCGCTCTAAGCTGAATACGAAAAAGGGAAATCGTTGAAATCGCTGTAGGCTGAATACGAAACAAGAGAAATCGTTGATATCGCTGTAAGCTGAATACGAAAAAGTGAAATCGTTGAAATCGCTGTAGGCTGAATAGGAAAGAAGAGAAATCGTTGAAATCGCTGTACGCTGAAAACGAAAAAGAGAAATAGTTGAATTCGCAGTAGGCTGAATACGAAAAAGTGAAATCATTGAAATCGTTGTAGGCTAAATAGGAAACAATAGAAATCTATGAAATCGCTGTACGCTGAATAGGAAAGAAGAGAAATCGTCGAAATCGCTGTAGGCTGAATACGAAAGAAGAGAAATCGTTGAAATCGCTGTACGCTGAATAGGAAAAAGTGAAATCGTTGAAATCACTGTAAGCTGAATACGTAAGAAGAGAAATATTTGAATTCGCTGTACGCTGAATACCAAAAAGTGAAATCTTTGAAATCGCTGTTGGCTGAATACGAAAGAAGATAAATTGTGGAAATCGCTGTACACTGAATACGACAAAAGTGAAATCGCTGAAATCGCTGTAGGCTGAATACGAAAGAAGGGAAATCGTTGAAATCGCTGTACGCTGAATACGAAAAAGTGAAATCGCTCAAATCGCTGTAGGCTGAATACGAAAGAAGAGAAATCGTTGTTATCGCTGTACGCTGAATACGAAAAAGTGAAATAGTTGAAATCGCTGTAGGCTGAACACGAAAGAAGGGAAATCGTTCAAATCGCTGTACGCAGAATACTAGAATGTGAAATCGTTGAAAACGCTGTATGCTGAATACGAAAAAAGAGAAGTCGTTGAAATCGCTGTACGCTGAATACGAAAAAGTGAAATCGTAAAAATCGCTGTACGCTGAATACGAAAAAGTGAAATCGTTGAAATGCCTGTAGGCTGAATACGAAAGAAGAGAAATCGTTGAAATCACTGTACGCTGAATACGAAAAAGTGAAATCGTTGAAATCGCTGTAGGTTCAATAAGAAAGAAGAGAATTCGTTGAAATATCTGTACGCTGAATACGAAAAAGTGAAATCATTCAAATCGCTGTACGCTGAATACGAAAAGAGTGAAATCGTTGAAATCGCTGTAGGCTAAATACGATAGAAAAGAGATCGTTGAAATCGCTGTACGCTGAACACGAAAAAGTGAAATCGTTGAAATCACTGTTGGCTGAATACGAAAGAAGAGAAATCGTTGAAATCGCTGTACGCTGGATACGAAAAAGTGAAATAGTTGAAATCGCTCTAGGCTGAATAAGAAAAAGTGAAATCGTTGAAATCGCTGTAGGCTGAATACGAAAGAAGAGAAATCTATGAAATCGCTGTACGCTGAATAGGAAAGAAGGGAAATCGTTGAAATCGCAGTGCGCAGAATACGAAAAAGTGAAATTGTTGAAATCGAAGTAGGCTGAATGTGAAAGCAGGGAAATAGTTGAAATCGCTGTACGCAGAATACGAAAAAGTGAAATCGTTGAAATCGCTGTAGGCTGAATACGAAAGAAGAGAAATCTTGGAAATCGCTGTACGCTGAATACGAAAAAAGTGAAATCGTTGAAATCGCTGTATGCTGAATACGAAAGAAGTGAAATCGTTGCAATCGCTGTAGGCTGAATACGAAAGAAGAGAAATCTATGAAATCGCTGTATGCTGAATAGGAAAGAAGAGAAATCGTTGAAATCGCTATACGCTGAATACGAAAAAGTGAAATCGTTGAAATCGCTGTAGCCTGAATACGAAAAAGTGAAATCGTTGAAATCACTGTACGCTGAATACGGAAAAGTGAAATCGTTGAAATCGCTGTAGGCTGAATACGAAAGAAGATAAATCGTGGAAATCGCTGTACGCTGAATACGAAAAATGTGAAATCGTTGAAATCGCAGAAGGCTGAATACGAAAGAAGAGAAATCGTTGAAATCGCTGTACGCTGAATACGAAAAATAGAAATCGGTCAAATCGCTGTAGGCTGAATACGAAAGAAGAGAAATCGTTGATATCGCTGTGCGCTGAATTCGAAAAAGTGAAATAGTTGAAATCGCTGTAGGCTGAATACGAAAGTAGAGAAATCGATTAATTCGCTGTACGCTGAATACTAAAATGTAAAATCGTTGTAATCGCTGTAGGCTGAATACGTAAGAAGAGAAATCGTTGAAATCGCTGTACGCTGAATACGAAAAAGTGAAATCGTAGAAATCGCTGTACGCTGAATACGAAAAAGTGAAATCGTTGAAATCGCTGTAGACAGAATACGAAAGAAGAGAAATCGTTGAAATCGCTGTACGCTGAATACGAAAAAATTGAAATCGTTGAAATCGCTGTAGGCTGAATACGTAAGAAGAGAAATAGTTGAAATCGCTGTACGCTGAATACGAAAAAGCGAAATCGGTGAAATCGCTGTTGGCCGAATACGAAAGATGATAAATCGAGGAAATCGCTGTACGCTGAATACGAAAAATGTGAAATCGCTGTAGGCTGAATACGAAAGAAGAGAAATCGTTGAAATCGCTGTACGCTGAATACGAAAAAGTGAAATAGTTAAAATCGCTGTACGCTGAATACGAAAAATTGAAATCGTCGAAATCGCTGTACGCTGAATACGAAAGAAGAGAAATCGTTGAAATAGCTGTAGGCTGAATACGAGGAAAGAGAAATTGTTGAAATCGCTCTACGCTGAATACGAAAAAGTGAAATCGTTGAAATCGCTGTAGACTGAATACGAAACAAGAGAAATCGTTGAAATCGATGTACGCTCAATACGAAAAAGTGAAATAGTAGAAATAGCTGTAGGCTGAATACGAAAGAAGAGAAATCTTTGAAATCGCTGTACGCTGAATACGAAAAAGTGAAATAGTTGAAATCGCAGTAGGCTGAATACGAAAGAAGAGAAATCGTTGAAATCGCTGTACGCTGAATACGAAAAAGTTAAATCGTTTAAATAGCTGTAGGCTGAATACGAAAGAAGAGAAATCTTTGAAATCGCTGTACGCAGAATACGAAAACGTGAAATCGTTGAAATCCCTGTAGGCTGAATACGAAAGAAGAGAAATCGTTGAAATCGATGTGCGCTGAATACGAAAAGGTGAAATAGTTGAAATCGCTGTAGGCTGAAAACGAAAGAAGAGAATTCGTTGAAATCGCTGTAGACTGAATACTAAAGAAGAGAAATTGTTGAAATCGCTGTACGCTGAATAAGAAAAAATGAAATCGTTGAAATCGCTGTAGGCTGAATACGAAACAAGAGAAATCGTAGAAATCGCTGTACGCTGAATACGAAATAGTGAAATAGTTGAAATCGCTGCACGCTGAATACGAAAAAAAAGAAATCTTTGAAAACGCTGTACGCGGAATACGAAAGTAGAGAAATCGTTGAAATCGCTGTACGCCGAATACGAAAAAGTGAAATGGTTGAAATAGCTGTAGGCTGAATACGAAAGAAGAGAAATCGTTGGAATCGCTGTACGCTGAATACGAAAATAGAAATAGTTGAAATCGCTGTAGGCTCAATACGAAAGAAGAGAAATCGTTGAAATCGCTGGAAGCTTAATACGAAAAAGTGAAATCGTTGAAATTGCTGTAGGCTGAACACGAAAGAAGATAAATTGTGGAAATCGCTGTACACTGAATACGAAAAAGTGAAATCGCTCAAATCGCTGTAGGCTGAATACGAAAGAAGAGAAATCGTTGTTATCGCTGTACGCTGAATACGAAAAAGTGAAATTGTTGAAATCGCTGTAGACTGAATACGAAAGAAGAGAAATCGTTGAAATCGCTGTACGCTGAATACGAAAAAGTGAAATCGTTGAAATCGCTGTAGGCTGAATACGAAAGAAGAGAAATCGTTGAAATCGCAGTACGCTGAATACGAAAAAGTGAAATCTTTGAATTCCCTGTAGGCTGAATACGAAAGAAGAGAAATCGTTTAAATCGCTTTACGCTGAATACGAAAAAGTAAAATTGTTGAAATCGCTGTACGCTGGATACGAAAAAGTGAAATCGTTGAAATCGCTGTACGCTGAATACGAAAGAAGAGATATCGTTGAAATCGCTGTAGACTGATTACGAAAGAAGAGAAATTGTTGAAATCGCTGTACGCTGAATACGAAAAAATGAAATCGTTAAAAATCGCTGTAGGCTGAATACGAAAAAAAGAAATCGTAGAAATCGCTGTACGCAGAATACGAAATAGTGAAATCGTTGAAATGGCTGCACGCTGAATTCAAAAGAAGAGAAATCGTTGAAATTGCTGTAGGCTGAATACGAAAGAAGAGAAATCGTTGAAACCGCTGTACGCTGAATACGAAAATGTGAAATCGTTGAAATCGCAGTATGCTGATTACGAAAGAAGAGAAATAGTTGAAATCGCTGTACGCTGAATACGAAAAGTGATATCGTTGAAATCGCTGTAGGCTGAATACGAAAGAAGAGAAATCGTTGAAATCGCTATACGCTGAATAGGAAAAAAGTGAAATCGTTGAAATCGCTGTAGCCGGAAAACGAAAGAAAAGAAATCGTTGAAATCGCTGTATGCTGAATACGAAAAAGTGAAATCGTTGAAATCGCTGTAGGCTGAATACGAAAGAAGAGAAATAGTTGAAATCGCTGTACGCAGAATACGAAAAAGTGAAATCGTTGAAATCGCTCTAGGCTGAATACGAAAGGAGAGAAATCGTTGAAATCGTTGTACGCCGAATACGAAAAAGTAAAATCGTTGAAATCGCTGTAGGCTGAATACGAAAGAGATATCGTTGAAATCGCTGTAGGCTGAATACGAAAAAGTGAAATCGTTGAAATCGCTGTAGGCTGAATACGAAAGAAAAATCGTTGAAATCGCTGTACGCTGAATACGAAAAAGAGAAATCGTTGAAATCGCTGTAGGCTGAATACGAAAGAAGAGAAATCGTTGAAATCGCTGTACGCAGAATACGAAAAAGTGAAATCGTTGAAATCGCTGTAGGCCGAATACGAAAGAAGAGAGATCGTTGAAATCGTTGTACGCTGAATACGAAAAAGTGAAATTGTTGAAATCGCTGTAGACTGAATACGAAAGAAGAGAAATCGTTGAAATCGCTGTACGCTGAATACAAAAAAGTGAAATCGTTGAAATCGCTGTAGGCTGAATACGAAAGAAGAGAAATCGTTGAAATCGCAGTACGCTGAATACGAAAAAGTGAAATCTTTGAATTCCCTGTAGGCTGAATACGAAAGAAGAGAAATCGTTTAAATCGCTTTACGCTGAATACGAAAAAGTAAAATTGTTGAAATCGCTGTACGCTGGATAAGAAAAAGTGAAATCGTTGAAATCGCTGTACGCTGAATACGAAATAGTGAAATCGTTGAAATCGCTGTAGGCTGAATACGAAAGAAGAGAAATCGTTGAAATCGCTGTGGGCTGAATACGAAAGAGGAGAGATCGTTGAAATCGCTGTACGCTGATTACGAAAAAGTGAGATAGTTGAAATTTCTGTACGCCGAATACGGAGAAAGTGAAATTGTTGAAATCGCTGTACGCTGAATACGAAAAAGTGAAATCATTGAAATGGCTGTAGGCTGAATACGAAAATAGGGAAATTGTTGAAATCGCTGTACGATGAATACGAAAAAGTGAAATCGTTGAAATCGCTGTAGGCTGAATACGAAAGAAGAGAAATCGTTGAAATCGCTGTGGGCTGAATACGAAAGAGGAGAGATCGTTGAAATCGCTGTACGCTGATTACGAAAAAGTGAGATAGTTGAAATTTCTGTACGCCGAATACGGAGAAAGTGAAATTGTTGAAATCGCTGTACGCTGAATACGAAAAAGTGAAATCATTGAAATGGCTGTAGGCTGAATACGAAAATAGGGAAATTGTTGAAATCGCTGTACGATGAATACGAAAAAGTGAAATCGTTGAAATCGCTGTAGGCTGAATACGAAAGAAGATAAATCGTTGAAATCGCTGTACGCTGAATAAGAAAGAGTAAAATCGTTGAAATAGCTGTAGGCTGAATATGAAAGAAGAGAAATCTTTAAAATAGCTGTATGCAGAATACGAAAAAGTGAAATCGTTGAAATCCCTGTAGGCTGAATACGAAAGAAGAGATATCGTTGAAAGCGCTGTACGCAGAATACGATAAAGTGAGATCGTTGAAATCGCTGTAGGCTGAATACGAAAGAAGAGAAATCGTTGAAATCGCTGTAGACTGAATACGAAAGAAGAGAAATTGTTGAAATCGGTGTACGCTGAATACGAAAAAATGAAATCGATGAAATCGCTGTAGGCTGAATACGAAACAAGAGAAATCGTTGAAATCGCTGTACGCTGAACACGAAATAGTGAAATCGTTGAAATGGGTGCACGCTGAATACGAAAAAAGGTAAATCGTTTTAAATGCCGTACGCGGAATACGAAAGAGGAGAAATCGTTGAAATCGCTGTAGGCTGAATACGAAAGAAGAGAAATAATTGAAAGCGCTGTACGCTGAATACGAAAATGTGAAATCGTTGAAATCTCTGTAGGCTGAATACGAAAGAAGAGAAATAGTGGAAATCGCTGTACGCTGAATTGGAAAAAGTGAAATCGTTGAAAACGCTGTAGCCTGAATACGAAAGAAGAGAAATCGTTGAAATCGGTCTACGCTGAATACGAAAAAGTGAAATCGTTGAAATCGCTGTAGGCTGAAAACGAAAGAAGAGAAATCGTTGAAATCGCTGTACACTGAATACGAAAAAGTGAAATCTTTGAAATCGCTGTAGGCTAAATACGAAAGAAGAGAAATCGTTGAAATCGCTGTAGGCTGAATACGAAAGAAAAGAAATCGTTGAAATCGCTGTACGCTGATTACGAAAAAGTGAAATAGTTGAAATCGCTGTAGGCTGAATACGAAAGCAGAGAAATCGTTGAAATCGCTGTACGCTGAATTGGAAAAAGTGAAATCGTTGAAACCGCTGTAGGCTGTATACGAAAGAAGAGAAGTCGCTGAAATCGCTGTACGCTGAATAAGAAAAGATGAAATAGTAGAAATCGCTGTAGGCTGAATACGAAAGCAGAGAAATCGTTGAAATCGCTCTACGCTGAATATTAAAAAGTGATATATGTGAAATCGGTGTAGGCTGAATACGTGCAAGTGAAATCGTTGAAATCGCTGTACCCTGAATAGGAAAGAAGAGAAATCGTTGAAATCGCTGTAGGCTGAATACGAAAAAGGGAAATCGTTGAAATCGCTGTAGGCTGAATGCTAAAAAGAAATCGTTGAGATCGCTGTAGGCTGAAGACGAAAAAGTGAAATAGTTGAAATCGCTGTAGGCTGAATAGGAAAGAAGAGAAATAGTTGAAATCGCTGTACGCTGAATGCGAAAAGTGAAATCGTTGAAATCGCTGTAGGCTGAATACGAAAGAAGAGAAATCGTTGAAATCGCTGTACGCTGAATAGGAAAAAAGTGAAATCGTTGGAATCCCTGTAGGCTGAATACGAAAGAAGAGAAATCGTTGAAATCGCTGTACGCTGAATACGAAAAAGTGTAATCGTTGAAATCGCTCTAGGCTGAATACGAAAGGAGAGAAATCGTTGAAATCGATGTAGGCTGAATACGAAAAAGTGAAATGGTTGAAATTGCTGTAGGGTGAATACGAAAGAATAAAAATCGTTGAAATCGCTGTACGCTGAATTAGAAAAAGTGAAATAGTAGAAATCGCTGTAGGCTGAATACGAAAAAGTGAAATCGTTGAAATCGATGTACGCTGAATACGAAAAGTGATATCGTTGAATTCGCTGTATGCTGAATACGAAAGAAGAGAAATCGTTGAAATCGCTCTAGACTGGATACGAAAGATGAGAAATTGTTGATATCGCTGTACGCTGAATACGAAAATATAAAATCGTTGAAATTGCTGTAGGCTGAATACGAAATAAGAGAAATCGCAGAAGTCGCTGTACGCTGAATACGAAATAGTGAAATCGTTGAAATCGCTGCACGCTGAATACGAAAAAAAAGAGTAATCGTTGAAACCGCTTTACGCGGAATACGAAAGAACAGAAATAGTTAAAATAGCTGTAGGCTGAATACGAAAGAAGAGAAATCGTTGAAATCGCTGTACGCTGAATAATAAACTGTGAAATCGTTGAATTCGCTGTAGGCTGTATACGAAAGAAGAGAAATCGTTGAAATCGCTGTACGCTGAAGACGAAAAAGTGAAATCGTTCAAATCCCTGTAGGCTGAATACGAAAGAAGGGAAATCGTTGAAATCCCTGTACGCTGAATACGATAAAGTGAAATAGTTGAAATTGCTGTACGCTGAATACGAAAAAGAGAAATCGCTGAAATCGCTGTACGCTGAATACCAAACAAGAGAAATCGTAGAAATCGCTGAGGGCTGAATTCGAAAGAGAAATCGTTGAAATCGCTGTACGCTGAATACGAAAAAGTGAAATCGTTGAAATCGCTGTAGGCTGAATACGAAAGAAGAGAAATCGTTGAAATCGTTGTACGCCGAATACGAAAAAGTAAAATCGTTGAAATCGCTTTAGGCTGAATACGAAAGAGATATCGTTGAAATCGCTGTAGGCTGAATACGAAAAAGTGAAATCGTTGAAATCGCTGTAGGCTGAATACGAAAGAAAAATCGTTGAAATCGCTGTACGCTGAATACGAAAAAGAGAAATCGTTGAAATCGCTATATGCTGAATACGAAAGAAGAGAAATCGTTGAAATCGCTGTACGCAGAATACGAAAAAGTGAAATCGTTGAAATCGCTGTAGGCCGAATACGAAAGAAGAGAGATCGTTGAAATCGTTGTACGCTGAATACGAAAAAGTGAAATTGTTGAAATCGCTGTAGACTGAATACGAAAGAAGAGAAATCGTTGAAATCGCTGTACGCTGAATACGAAAAAGTGAAATCGTTGAAATCGCTGTAGGCTGAATACGAAAGAAGAGAAATCGTTGAAATCGCAGTGCGCTGAATACGAAAAAGTGAAATCTTTGAATTCTTTGTAGGCTGAATACGAAAGAAGAGAAATCGTTTAAATCGCTGTACGCTGAATACGAAAAAGTAAAATTGTTGAAATCGCTGTACGCTGGATACGAAAAAGTGAAATCTTTGAAATCGCTGTAGACTGAATACGAAAGAAGAGAAATCGTTGAAGTCGCTGTACGCTAAATACGAAAAAGTGAAATCTTTGAAATCGCTGTAGGCTGAATACGAAAATAGGGAAATTGTTGAAATCGCTGTACGATGAATACGAAAAAGTGAAATCGTTGAAATCGCTGTAGGCTGAATACGAAAGAAGATAAATCGTTGAAGTCGCTGTACGCTGAATAAGAAAGAGTAAAATCGTTGAAATAGCTGTAGGCTGAATATGAAAGAAGAGAAATCTTTAAAATAGCTGTATGCAGAATACGAAAAAGTGAAATCGTTGAAATCCCTGTAGGCTGAATACGAAAGAAGAGAAATCGTTGAAAGCGCTGTACGCAGAATACGAAAAAGTGAGATCGTTGAAATCGCTGTAGGCTGAATACGAAAGAAGAGAAATCGTTGAAATCGCTGTAGACTGAATACGAAGGAAGAGAAATTGTTGAAATCAGTGTACGCTGAATACGAAAAAAGGAAATCGATGAAATCGCTGTAGGCTGAATACGAAACAAGAGAAATCGTTGAAATCGCTGTTCGCTGAACACGAAATAGTGAAATCGTTGAAATGGGTGCACGCTGAATACGAAAATAGGTAAATCGTTGAAAACGCTGTACGCGGAATACGAAAGAGGAGAAATCGTTGAAATCGCTGTAGGCTGAATACGAAAGAAGAGAAATAATTGAAATCGCTGTACGCTGAATACGAAAATGTGAAATCGTTGAAATCTCTGTAGGCTGAATAAGCAAGAAGAGAAGTAGTGGAAATCGCTGTACGCTGAATTGGAAAAAGTGAAATCGTTGAAAACGCTGTAGGCTGAATACGAAATAAGAGAAATCGTTGAAATCGCTCTACGCTGAATACGAAAAAAGTGAAATCGTTGAAATCGCTGTAGGCTGAAAACGAAAGAAGAGAAATCGTTGAAATCGCTGTACACAGAATACGAAAAAGTGAAATCTTTGAAATCGCTGTAGGCTGAATACGAAAGAAGAGAAATCGTTGAAATCGCTGTAGGCTGAATACGAAAGAAAAGAAATCGTTGAAATCGCTGTACGCTGATTACGAAAAAGTGAAATAGTTGATATCGCTGTAGGCTGAATACGAAAGCAGAGAAATCGTTGAAATCGCTGTACGCTGAATTGGAAAAAGTGAAATCGTTGAAACCGCTGTAGGCTGTATACGAAAGAAGAGAAGTCGTTGAAATCGCTGTATGCTGAATAAGAAAAAGTGAAATAGTTGAAATCGCTGTAGGCTGAATACGAAAGCAGAGAAATCTTTGAAATCGCTGTACGCTGAATATTAAAAAGTGATATATGTGAAATCGGTGTAGGCTGAATACGAGCAAGTGAAATCGTTGAAATCGCTGTACCCTGAATAGGAAAGAAGAGAATTCGTTGAAATCGCTGTACGATGAACACGAAAAAGTGAAATCGTTGATATCGCTGTAGGCAGAATGCTAAAAAGAAATCGTTGAGATCGCTGTAGGCAGAAGACGAAAAAGTGAAATAGTTGAAATGGCTGTAGGCTGAATACGAAAGAAGAGAAATAGTTGAAATCGCTGTACGCTGAATACGAAAAAGTGAAATCGTTTAAATCGCTGTAGGCTGAATACGAAAGAAGAGTAATCGTTGAAATCGCTGTACGCTGATTACGAAAATGTGAAATCGTTGAAATCGTTGTAGGCTGAATACGAAAGACGAGAAACAGTTGAAATCGGTGTACGCCGAATACGAAAAAGTGAAATCGTTGAAATCGCTGTAGGCTGAATACGAAAGAAGAGAAATCGTTGAAATCGCTGTACGCTGAATACGAAGAAATGGAAATCGTTGAAATCGCTGTACTTGGAGTACGAAAAAAGTGAAATCGTTGAAATCGCTGTAGGCTGAATACGAAAGAAGAGAAATCGTTGAAATCGCTGTAAGCTGAATACGAATAAATGAAATCGTTGAAATCGCTGTACGCTGAATACGAAAGAAGAGATATCTATGAAATCGCTATACGCTGAATAGGAAAGAAGAGAAATCGTTGAATTCGCTGTAGGCTGAATAGGAAGGAAGAGAAACAGTTGAAATCGCTTTACGTAGAATACGAGAAAGTGAAATCGTTGAAATCGCTGTAGGCTGAATACGAAAGAAGAGAAATCGTTGAAATCGCTGTACGCTGAATACGAAAAAGAGAAATCGTTGAAATCGCTGTACGCTGAATACGAAAATGTGAAATCGTTGAAATCGCTGTACGCTGAATACGAAAATGTGATATCGGTGAAATCGCTGTAGGCTGAAAACGAAAGAAGAGAAATCGTTGAAATCGCTGTAAGCACAATACGAAAAAGTGAAATCGTTGAAATCCCTGTAGGCTGATTACGAAAGAAGAGAAATCGTTGAAATCGATGTATGCTGAATACAAAACTGTGAAATAGTTGAAATCGCTGTACGCTGAATACGAAAGAGAAATCGTTCAAATCTCTTCACGCTGAATACGAAAAGGTGAAATCGTTGAAATCCCTGTAGGCTGAATACGACAGAAGAAAAATCTTTGAAATCGCTGTACGCTCTATACGAAAAAATGAAATAGTTGAAATCGCTGTTGGCTGAATACGAAAGATGATAAATCGTTGAAATCGCTCTACGCTGAATACGAAAAAGGAAAATCGTTGAAATCGCTGTAGGTTGAATACGAAACAAGAGAAATCGTTGAAATCGCTGTAAGCTGAATACGAATGAAGAGAAATCGTTGAAATCGCTGTACGCTGAATACGAAAAGTGAAATAGTTGAAATCGCTGTAGGCTGAATAAAATAAAGTGAAATCGTTGTTGGCTAAATAGGAAAGAAGAGAAATCTATGAAATCGCTGTACGCTGAATAGGAAAGAAGAGATATCGTTTAAATGACTATACGCTGAATAGGAAAAAGTGAAATCGTTGAAATTGCTGTAGGCTGAATACGAAAGAAGAGATATCGTTGAAATCGCTTTACGCTGAATACGAAAAAGTGAAATCGTTGAAATCGCTGTACGCTGAATATGTAAGACGAGAAATAGTTGAAATCGCTGTACGGTGAATACGAAAAAGTGAAATCGTTGAAATCGCTGTTGGCTGAATACGAAAGAAGATAAATCGTGGAAATCGCTGTACGCTGAATACGAAAAAAGTGAAATCGTTGAAATCGCTGTAGGCTGAATACGAAAGAAGAGAAATCGTTGAAATCGCTGTACGCTGAATACGAAAAAGTGAAATCGTTGAAATCGCTGTAGGCTGAATACGAAAGAAGAGAAATCGTTGAAATCGCTGTACACTGAATACGAAGAAGTGAAATAGTTGAAATCGCTGTAGGCTGAATACGAAAGAATGGAAATCGTTGAAATCGCTATAAGCTGAATACTAAATTGTGAAATCGTTGAAATCGATGTAGGATGAATACGAATGAAGAGAAATCTTTGAAATCGCTGTACGCTGAATACGAAAAAGTGAAATCGTTGAAATCGCTGTATGCTGAATACGAAAAAGTGATTCGTTGAAATCCCTGTAGGCTGAATACGAAAGGAGAAATCGCTGTACGATGAATACGAAAAAGTGAAATCGTTGAAATCGCTGTAGGGTGAATACGAAAGAAGAGAAATCTATGAAATCGCTGTACGCTTAATAGGAAAGAAGAGAAATCTTTGAAATCGCTGTACGCTGAATACGAAAAAGTGAAATCGTTGATATCGCTGTAGGCTGAATACGAAAAAAGAGAAATCGTTGAAATCGCTGTACGCTGAATACGAAAAAAGTGAAATCGTTGAAATCGCTGTAGGCTGAATATGAAAGAACAGAAATCTTTGAAATCGCTCTACGCTGAACATGAAAAAGTGAATTCGTTGAAATCGCTGCTGGCTGAATACGAAAGAAGAGAAATCGTTGAAATCGTACGCTGAATACGAAAAAGTGAAATAGTTGAAATCGCTGTAGGCTGAATAAGAAAAAGTGAAAGCGTTGAAATCCCTGTACGCTGAATACGAAAAAGTGAAATCGTTGAAATCGCTGTATGCTGAATACCAAAGAAGAGAAATCGTAGAAATCGCTGTACGCTGAATACGAAAAGAGTGAAATCGTTGAAATCGCTGTATGCTGAATACGAAAGAAGTTAAAACGTTGAAATCGCTGTAGGCTAAATACGAAACTAGAGAAATTTATGAAATCGCTGTACGCTGAATAGGAAACAAGTGAAATCGTTGAAATCGCTGTAGGCTGATAAATCGTGGAAATCGCTGTACGCTGAATACGAAACAAGTGAAATCGTTGAATTCGTTGTAGGCTGAATACGAAAGAAGAGATATCTTTGAAATCGCTGTACGGTGAATACGAAAATGTGGAATCGTTCAAATCGTTCTGGACTGAATACGAAAGTAGAGAAATCGTTGATATCATTGTACGCAGAATACGAAAAAGTGAAATAGTTGAAATCGCTGTAGGCTGAATACGACAGAAGAGAAATCGTTTAAATCGTTGTACGCTGAATACTAAAATGTGAGAAATAGTTGAAATCGCTGTGCGCTGAATACGAAAAAGTGAAATCGTTGAAATCGTTGTAGGCTGAATACGAAAGAAGAGAAATCGTGGAAATCGCTGTACTCTGAATGCGAAAAAAGTGAAATCGTTGAAATCGCTGTATGCTGAATACGAAAGAAGTGAAATCGTTGAAATCGCTGTACGCTGAAAACGAAAAGGTGAATTCGTTGATATCGCTGTATCCTGAATACGAAACCAGAGAAATCGTTGAAATCGCTCTACGCTGAATACGCAAAAGGGAAATCGTTGAAATCGCTGTAGGCTGAATACGAAACAAGAGAAATCGTTGATATCGCTGTAAGCTGAATACGAAAATGTGAAATCGTTGAAATCGCTGTAGGCTGAATACGAAAGAAGAGAAATCGTTTAAACCGCTGTATGCTGAATACGAAAAAGTGAAATCTTTGAAATCGCTGAACGCTGAATACGAAAAAGTGAAATCGTTGAAATCGCTGTAGGGTGAATACGAAAGAAGAGAAATCTATGAAATCGCTGTACGCTTTATAGGAAAGAAGAGAAATAGTTGAAATCGGTGTACGCTGAATACGAAAAAGTAAAAGCGTTGAAAACGCTGTAGGCTGAATACGAAAAAAGAGAAATCGTTGAAATCGCTGTACGCTGAATACGAAAAAAGTGAAATCGTTGAAATCGCTGTAGGCTGAATATGAAAGAACAGAAATCTTTGAAATCGCTGTACGCTGAACATGAAAAAGTGAAATCGTTGAAATCGCTGTATGCTGAATACGAAAGAAGTGAAATCGTTGAAATCGCTGTACGCTGAATACGAAAAAGTGAAATCGTTGATATCGCTGTATCCTGAATACGAAACCAGAGAAATCGTTCAAATCGCTCTACGCTGAATACGAAGGGAAATCGTTGAAATCACTGCTGGCTGAATACGAAACAAGAGAAATCGTTGAAATCGCTGTAGGCTGAATACGAGAGAAGAGAAATCGTTTAAACCGCTGTACGCTGAATACTAATATGTGAAATCGTTGAAATCGCAGTAGGCCGAAAACGTAAGAAGAGAAATCGTTGATATCGCTGTACGCTGAATACGAAAAAGTGAAATCGTTGAAATCGCTGTACACTGAATACGAAAAATTGAAATCTTTGAAATCGCTGAAGGCTGAATACGAAAGAAGAGAAATCGTTGAAATCGTTGTACTTGGAATACGAAAAAAGTGAAATCGTTGAAATCGCTGTAGGCTGAATACGAAAGAAGAGAAATCGTTGAAATCGCTGTACGCTGAATACGAAAAAAGTGAAATCGTTGAAATCGCTGTAGGCTGAATATGAAAGAACAGAAATCTTTGAAATCGCTGTACGCTGAACATGAAAAAGTGAAATCGTTGAAATCGCTGTATGCTGAATACGAAAGAAGTGAAATCGTTGAAATCGCTGTACGCTGAATACGAAAAAGTGAAATCGTTGATATCGCTGTATCCTGAATACGAAACCAGAGAAATCGTTCAAATCGCTCTACGCTGAATACGAAGAAGGGAAATCGTTGAAATCAGTGCTGGCTGAATACGAAACAAGAGAAATCGTTGAAATCGCTGTAGGCTGAATACGAGAGAAGAGAAATCGTTTAAACCGCTGTACGCTGAATACTAATATGTGAAATCGTTCAAATCGCAGTAGGCCGAAAACGTAAGAAGAGAAATCGTTGATATCCTTGTACGCTGAATACGAAAAAGTGAAATCGTTGAAATCGCTGTACACTGAATACGAAAAATTGAAATCTTTGAAATCGCTGAAGGCTGAATACGAAAGAAGAGAAATCGTTGAAATCGTTGTACTTGGAATACGAAAAAAGTGAAATCGTTGAAATCGCTGTAGGCTGAATACGAAAGAAGAGAAATTGTGGAAATCGCTATACGCTGAATAGGAAAAAGTGAAATCGTTCAAACCGCTGTAGGCTGAATACGAAAGTAGAGAAATCGTTGAAATCGCTGTTCGCTGAATTCGAAAAAGTGAAATAGTTGAAATCGCTGTAGGCTGAATACGAAAGAAGAGAAATCGTTGAAATCGCTGTAGGCTGAATACGAAAAAAGAGAAATCTATGAAATCGCTGTACGCTGAATAGGAAAGAAGAGAAATCGTTGAAATCGCTGTACCCTGAATACGAAAAAGTGAAATCGTTGAAATCACTGCAGGCTGAATACGGAAGAAGAGAAATGGTTGAAATCGCTGTACGCTGAATATGAAAAAGTGAAATCGTTGATATCGCTGTATCCTGAATACGAAACAAGAGAAATCGTTGATATCGCTCTACGCTGAATACGAAAAAGGGAAATCGTTGAAATCGCTGTAGGCTGAATACGAAACAAGAGAAATCGTTGAAATCGCTGTAAGCTGAATACGAATGAAGAGAAATCGTTGAAATCGCTGTACGCTGAATCCAAAAAGTGAAATAGTTGAAATCGCTGTAGGCTGAATACAAAAAAGTAAAATCGTTGTAGGCTAAATAGGAAAGAAGAGAAATCTATGAAATCGCTGTACGCAGAATAGGAAAGAAGAGAAATGGTTTAAATCACATGACGCTGAACAAGAAAAAGCGAAATCGTTGAAATCGCTGTAGGCCGAATGCGAAAGAAGAGATACCGTTGAAATCACTTTACGCTGAATACGAATAAGTGAAATCGTTGAATTCGCTGTACGCTGAATACGTAAGACGAGAAATAGTTGAAATCGCTTTACGCTGAATACGAAAATGTGAAATCGTTGAGATCGCTGTTGGCTGAATACGAAAGAAGATAAATCGTGGAAATCGCTGTACGCTGAATACGAAAAAAGTGAAATCGTTGAAATCGTTGTAGGTTGAATACAAAAGAAGAGAAATCGTTGAAATCGCTGTAGGCTGAATACGAAAGAATGGAAATCGTTGAAATCGCTGAACGCTTAATACTAAATTGTGAAATCGTTGAAATCGATGTAGGATGAATACGAAAGAAGAGAAATCGTTGAAATCGCTATACGCTGAATACGAAAAAGTGAAATCGTTGAAATCGCTGTATGCTCAATACGAAAAAGTGGAATCGTTGAAATCCCTGTAGGCTGAATACGAAAGAAGAAAAATCGTTGAAATCGCTGTACGCTTAATAGGAAAGAAGAGAAGTCGTTGAAATCGCTGTACGCTGAATACGAAAAAGTGAAATCGTTGAAATCGCTGTAGCCTGAATACGAAAAAAGAGAAATCGTTGAAATCGCTGTACGCTGAATACGAAAAAAGTGAAATAGTTGAAATCGCTGTAGGCTGAATATGAAAGAACAGAAATCTTTGAAATCGCCGTACGCTGAACATGAAAAAGTGAATTCGTTGAATTCGCTGTTGGCTGAATACGAAAGAAGAGAAATCGTTGAAATCGTACGCTGAATACGAAAAAGTGAAATAGTTGAAATCGCTGTAGGCTGAATAAGAAAAAGTGAAAGCGTTGAAATCCCTGTACGCTGAATACGAAAAAGTGAAATCGTTGAAATCGCTGTATGCTGAATACCAAACAAGAGAAATCGTGGAAATCGCTGTACGCTGAATACGAAAAGAGTGAAATCGTTGAAATCGCTGTATGCTGAATACGAAAGAAGTGAAAACGTTGAAGTCGCTGTAGGCTGAATACGAAACAAGAGAAATCTATGAAATCGCTGTACGCTGAATAGGAAACAAGTGAAATCGTTGAAATCGCTGTAGGCTGATAAATCGTGGAAATCGCTGTACGCTGAATACGAAACAAGTGAAATCGTTGAATTCGTTGTAGGCTGAATACGAAAGAAGAGATATCTTTGAAATCGCTGTACGCTGAATACGAAAATGTGGAATCGTTCAAATCGTTCTAGGCTGAATACGAAAGTAGAGAAATCGTTGATATCGCTGTACGCTTAATACGAAAAAGTGAAATAGTTGAAATCGCTGTAGGCTGAATACGACAGAAGAGAAATCGTTTAAATCGTTGTACGCTGAATACTAAAATGTGAGAAATAGTTGAAATCGCTGTGCGCTGAATACGAAAAAGTGAAATCGCTGTAGGCTGAATACGAAAGAAGAGAAATCGTGGAAATCGCTGTACTCAGAATGCGAAAAAAGTGAAATCGTAGAAATCGCTGTATGCTGAATACGAAAGAAGTGAAATCGTTGAAATCGCTGTACGCTGAATACGAAAAGGTGAAATCGTTGATATCGCTGTATCCTGAATACGAAACCAGAGAAATCGTTGAAATCGCTCTACGCTGAATATGAAAAAGGGAAATCGTTGAAATCGCTGTAGGCTGAATACGAAACAACAGAAATCGTTGATATCGCTGTACGCTGAATACGAAAAAGTGAAGTCGTTGAAATCGCTGTACGCTGAATACGAAAAAGGGAAATCGTTGAAATCGCTGTAGGGTGAATACCAAAGAAGAGAAATCTATGAAATCGCTGTACGCTTTATAGGAAAGAAGAGAAATAGTTGAAATCGGTGTACGCTGCATACGAAAAAGTAAAATTGTTGAAATCGCTGTAGGCTGAATACGAAAAAAGAGAAATCGTTGAAATCGCTGTACGCTGAATACGAAAAAAGTGAAATCGTTGAAATCGCTGTAGGCTGAATATGAAAGAACAGAAATCTTTGAAATCGCTGTACGCTGAACATGAAAAAGTGAGATCGTTGAAATCGCTGTATGCTGAATACGAAAGAAGTGAAATCGTTGAAATCGCTGTACGCTGAATACGAAAAAGTGAAATCGTTGATATCGCTGTATCCTGAATACGAAACCAGAGAAATCGTTCAAATCTCTCTACGCTGAATACGAAGAAGGGAAATCGTTGAAATCCCTGTAGGCTGAATACGAAACAAGAGAAATCGTTGAAATCGCTGTAGGCTGAATACGAAAGAAGAGAAATCGTTTAAACCGCTGTACGCTCAATAGTAATATGTGATATCGTTGAAATCGCAGTAGGCCGAAAACGTAAGAAGAGAAATCGTTGAAATCGCTGTACGCTGAATACGAAAAAGTGAAATCGTTGAAATCGCTGTACACTGAATACGAAAAATTGAAATCTTTGAAATCGCTGAAGGTTGAATACGTAAGAAGAGAAATCGTTGAAATCGCTGTACTTGGAATACGAAAAAAGTGAAAACGTTGAAATCGCTGTAGGCTGAATACGAAAGAAGACAAATCGTGGAAATCGCTGTATGCAGAATACGAAAAAGTGAAATCGTTGAAATCCCTGTAGGCAGAATACGAAAGAAGAGAAATCGTTGAATCGCTGTACGCTGAATACAAAAAAGTGAAATCGTTGAAACCGCTGTAGGCTGAATACGAAAGAAGAGAAATCGTTGAAATCGCTGTTCGCTGAATTCGAAAAAGTGAAATAGTTGAAAACGCTGTAGGCTGAATACGAAAGAAGAGAAATCGTTGAAATCGCTGTAGGCTGAACAGGAAAAAAGAGAAATCTATGAAATCGCTGTACGCTGAATAGGAAAGAAGAGAAATCGTTGAAATCGCTGTACGCTGAATACGAAAAAGTGAAATCGTTGAAATCGCTGCAGGCTGAATACGGAAGAAGAGAAATGGTTGAAATCGCTGTACGCTGAATATGAAAAAGGGAAATCGTTGAAATCGCTGTAGGCTGAATACGAAACAAGAGAAATCGTTGAAATCGCTGTAAGCTGAATACGAATGAAGAGAAATCGTTGAAATCGCTGTACGCTGAATACGAAAAGTGAAATAGTTGATATCGCTGTAGGCTGAATACAAAAAAGTAAAATCGTTGTAGGCTAAATAGGAAAGCAGAGAAATCTATGAAATCGCTGTACGCAGAATAGGAAAGAAGAGAAATGGTTTAAATCACTGTACGCTGAATACGAAAAAGTGAAATCGTTGAAATCGCTGTAGGCTGAATACGAAAGAAGAGATACCGTTGAAATCGCTTTACGCTGAATACGTAAAAGTGAAATCGTTGAATTCGCTGTACGCTGAATACGTAAGACGAGAAATAGTTGAAATCGCTGTACGCTGAATACGAAAAAGTGAAATCGTTGAAATCGCTGTTGGCTGAATACGAAAGACGAGAAATCGTGGAAATCGCTGTACGCTGAATACGAAAAAAGAGAAGTCGTTGAAATCGCTGTACGCTGAATACGAAAAATAGAAATCGTTCAAATCGCTGTAGGCTGAATACGAAAGAAGAGAAATCGTTGATATCGCTGTACGCTGAATTCGAAAAAGTGAAATAGTTGAAATCGCTGTAGTCTGAATACGAAAGTAGAGAAGTCGATTAAATCGCTGTACGCTGAATACTAAAATGTAAAATCGTTGTAATCGCTGTAGGCTGAATACGAAAGAAGAGAAATCGTTGAAATCGCTGTACGCTGAATACGAAAAAGTGAAATCGTAGAAATCGCTGTACGCTGAATACGAAATAGTGAAATCGTTGAAATCGCTGTAGACTGAATACGAAAGAAGAGAAATCGTTGAAATCGCTGTACGCTGAATACGAAAAAATTGAAATCGTTGAAATCGCTGTAGGCTGAATACGTAAGAAGAGAAATAGTTGAAATCGCTGTATGCTGAATACGAAAAAGCGAAATCTGTGAAATCGCTGTTGGCTGAATACGAAAGATGATAAATCGTGGAAATCGCTGTACGCTGAATTTGAAAAATGTGAAATCGCTGTAGGCTGAATACGAAAGAAGAGAAATCGTTGATATCGCTGTACGCTGAATACGAAAAAGTGAAATCGTTGAAAACGGTGTACGCTGAATTCGAAAGAAGAGAAATCGTTGAAATCGCTGTACGCTGAATACGAAAAAAGTCAAATCGTTGAAATCGCTGTAGGCTGAATACGAAAGCTGAGAAATAGTTGAAATCGCTGTGCGCTGAATACGAAAGAGTCAAATCGTTGAAATCGCTGTAGGCTGAATACGAAAGAAGAGAAATCGTGGAAATCCCTGTACGCTGAATACGAAAAAAGGGAAATCGTTGAAATCACTGTAGGCAGAATACGAAAGAAGAGAAATCATTGAAATCGCTGTACGCTGAATACGAAAAAGTAAAATCGTTCAAATCTCTGTAGGCTGAATACGAATGAAGGGAAATCATTGATATCGCAGTACGGTGAATACGAAAAAGTGAAATAGTTGAAATCGCTGTAGGCTGAATACGAAAGAAGAGAAATCTTTTAATTCGCTGTACGCTGCATAATAAAATGTGAAATCGTTGAAGTCGCTGTAGGCTGAATACGAAAGAAGAGAAATCGTTGAAATCGCTGTACGCTGAATACGAAGAAGTGAAAACGTTGAAATCGCTGTACGCTGAATACGAAAAAGTGAAATCGTTGAAATTGCTGTAGACCGAATACGAAAGAAGAGAAATCGTTGAAATCGTTGTACTTGGAATTCGAAAAAAGTGAAATCATTGAAATCGCTGTAGGCTGAATACGAAATAGAAATCGTTGAAATCGCAGTACGCTGAATACGAAAAAGTGAAATCGTTGAAACCGCTGTAGGCTGAATACGAAAGAAGAGAAATCGTTGAAATCGCTGTACGGTGAATTCGAAAAAGTGAAATAGTTGAAATCGCTGTAGGCTGAATACGAAAAAGTGAAATCGTTGAAATCGCTGTAGGCTGAATACGAAATAAGAGACATCTATGAAATCGCTGTACGCTGAATAGGAAAGAAGAGAAATCGTTGAAATCGCTGTACGCTGAATAGGAAAAAGTGAAGTCGTTAAAAACGCTGTAGGCTGAATTCGAAAGAAGAGAAATCGTTGAAATCGCTGTACGCTGAATACGATAAAAGTCAAATCGTTGAAATCGCTGTAGGCTGAATACAAAAGCCGACAAATTGTTGAAATCGCTGTACGCTGAATACGAACAAGTGAAATCGTCGAAATCGCTGCAGGCTGAATACGAAAGAAGAGAAATCGTGGAAATCGCTGTACCCTGAATACGAAAAAAGTGAAATCGTTGAAATCGCTGTATGCTGAATACGAAAGAAGTGAAATCGTTGAAATCGCTGTACGCAGAATACGAAAAAGTGAAATCGTTGATATCGCTGTATCCTGAATACGAAAAAGGGAAATCGTTGAAATCGCTGTAGGCTGAATACGGAACAAGAGAAATCGTTGATATCGCTGTAGGCTGAATACGAAAGAAGAGAAATCGTTGAAATCGCTGTACGCTGAAAACGAAAAAGAGAAATAGTTGAAATCGCTGTAGGCTGAATACGAAAAAGTGAAATCATTGAAATCGTTGTAGGCTAAATAGGACACAAGGAAATCTATGAAATCGCTGTAGCTGAATAGGAAAGAAGAGAAATCGTTTAAATCGCTGTACGCTGAATACGAAATAGTGAAATCGTTGAAATCGCTGTAGGCTGAATACGCAGGATGGGAAATCGTTGAAATCGCTGTACGCTGAATAAGAAAAAGTGAAATCGCTCAAATCGCTGTAGGCTGAATACGAAAGAAGATAAATCGTTTATATAGCTGTACGCTGAATACGAAAAAGTGAAATAGTTGAAATCGCTGTAGGCTGAGTACGAAAGAAGGGAAATCGTTCAAATCGGTGTACGCAGAATACTAAAATGTGAAATCGTTGAAATCGCTGTAGGCTGAATACGAAAAAAGAGAAGTCGTTGAAATCGCTGTAGGCGGAATACGAAAAAGTGAAATCGTTGAAATCGCTGTGCGCTGAATACGAAAAAGTGAAATCGTTGAAATGCCTGTAGGCTGAATACGAAAGAAGAGAAATCGTTGAAATATCTGTACGCTGAATACGAAAAAGTGAAATCGTTGAAATCGCTGTACGCTGAATGCGAAAAAGTGAAAACGTTGAAATCGCTGTACGCTGAATACGAAAAAGTGAAATCGTTGAAATCGCTGTAGACCGAATACGAAAGAAGAGAAATCGTTGAAATCGCTCTACGCCGAATACTAAAATGTGAAATCGCTGTAGGCTGAATACGAGAGAAGACAAATCGTTGAAATCGCTGTACGCTGAATACGAAAAAGTGAAATCGTTGAAACCGCTGTAGGCTGAATACGAAAGATGATAAATCGTTGAAATCGCTGTACGCTGAATTCGAAAAAGTGAAATAGTTGAAATCGCTGTAGGCAGAATACGAAAAATTGAAATCGTTGAAATCGCTGTAGGCTGAATACGAAAAAAGAGAAATCTATGAAATCGCTGTACGCTGAATAGGAAAGAAAAGAAATCGTTGAAATCGCTGTACGCTGAATATAAAAAAGTGAAATCGTTGAAAACGCTGTAGGCTGAATTCGAATGAAGAGAAATCGTTGAAATCGCTGTAGGCTGAATACGAAAAAAGTCAAATCGTTGAAACCGCTGTAGGCTGAATACGAAAGCCGACAAATTGTTGAAATCGCTGTACGCTGAATACGAACAAGTGAATTCGTTGAAATCGCTGCAGGCTGAATACGAAAGAAGAGAAATCGCGGAAATCGCTGTACGCTGAATACGAAAAAGTGAAATCGTTGAAATCGCTGTATGCTGAATACGAAAGAAGTGAAATCGTTGAAATCGCTGTACGCAGAATACGAAAAAGTGAACTCGTTGATATCGCTGTATCCTGAATACGAAACAAGAGAAATCATAGAAATGGCTCTAAGCTGAATACGAAAAAGGGAAATCGTTCAAATCGCTGTAGGCTGAATACGGAACAAGAGAAATTGTTGATATCGCTGTAAGCTGAATACGAAAAAGTGAAATCGTTGAAATCGCTGTAGGCTGAATACGAAAGAGGAGAAATCGTTGAAATCGCTGTACGCTGAAAACGAAAAAGAGAAATAGCTGAAATCGCTGTAGCCTGAATACGAAAAAGTGAAATCTTTGAAATCGTTGTAGGCTAAATAGGAAACAAGGAAATCTATGAAATCGCTGTAGCTGAATAGGAAAGAAGAGAAATCGTTTAAATCGCTGTACGCTGAATACGAAAAAGTGAAATCGTTGAAATCGCTGTAGGATGAATACGCAAGAAGGCAAATCGTTGAAATCGCTGTACGCTGAATACGAAAAAGTGAAATCGCTCAAATCGCTGTAGGCTGAATACGAAAGAAGAGAAATCGTTGATATCGCTGTACGCTGAATACGAAAAAGTGAAGTAGTTGAATTCGCTGTAGGCTGAATAGGAAAGAAGGGAAATCGTTCAAATCGCTGTACGCAGAATACTATAATGTGAAATCGTTGAAATCGCTGTACGCTGAATACGAAAAAAGAGAAGTCTTTGAAATCGCTGTACGCTGAATACGAAAAATTGAAATCGTTGAAATCGCTGTACGCTGAATACGAAAAAGTGAAATCGTTGAAATGCCTGTAGGCTGAATACGAAAGAAGAGAAATCTTTGATATCGCTGTACGCTGAATTCGAAAAAGTGAAATAGTTGAAATCGCTGTAGGCTGAATACGAAAAAGTGAAATCGTTGAAATCGCTGTACGCAGAATACGAAAAAGTGAAATCGTTGACATCGCTGTATCGTGAATACGAAACAAGAGAAATCGTTGAAATCGCTCTAAGCTGAATACGAAAAATGGAAATCGTTGAAATCGCTGTAGGCTGAATACGAAACAAGAGAAATCGTTGATATCGCTGTAAGCTGAATACGAAAAAGTGAAATCGTTGAAATCGCTGTAGGCTGAATAGGAAAGAAGAGAAATCGTTGAAATCGCTGTACGCTGAAAACGAAAAAGAGAAATAGTTGAATTCGCAGTAGGCTGAATACGAAAAAGTGAAATCATTGAAATCGTTGTAGGCTAAATAGGAAACAAGAGAAATCTATGAAATCGCTGTACGCTGAATAGGAAAGAAGAGAAATCGTTTAAATCGCTGTACGCTGAATACGAATAAGTGAAATCGTCGAAATCGCTATAGGCTGAATACGAAAGAAGAGAAATCGTTGAAATCGCTGTACGCTGAATAGGAAAAAGTGAAATCGTTGAAATCACTGTAAGCTGAATACGTAAGAAGAGAAATATTTGAATTCGCTGTACGCTGAATACGAAAAAGTGAAATCTTTGAAATCGCTGTTGGCTGAATACGAAAGAAGATAAATTGTGGAAATCGCTGTACACTGAATACGACAAAAGTGAAATCGCTGAAATCGCTGTAGGCTGAATACGAAAGAAGGGAAATCGTTGAAATCGCTGTACGCTGAATACGAAAAAGTGAAATCGCTCAAATCGCTGTAGGCTGAATACGAAAGAAGAGAAATCGTTGTTATCGCTGTACGCTGAATACGAAAAAGTGAAATAGTTGAAATCGCTATAGGCTGAATACGAAAGAAGGGAAATCGTTCAAATCGCTGTACGCAGAATACTAGAATGTGAAATCGTTGAAAACGCTGTATGCTGAATACGAAAAAAGAGAAGTCGTTGAAATCGCTGTACGCAGAATACGAAAAAGTGAAATCGTAAAAATCGCTGTACGCTGAATACGAAAAGTGAAATAGTTGATATCGCTGTAGGCTGAATACAAAAAAGTAAAATCGTTGTAGGCTAAATAGGAAAGCAGAGAAATCTATGAAATCGCTGTACGCAGAATAGGAAAGAAGAGAAATGGTTTAAATCACTGTACGCTGAATACGAAAAAGTGAAATCGTTGAAATCGCTGTAGGCTGAATACGAAAGAAGAGATACCGTTGAAATCGCTTTACGCTGAATACGTAAAAGTGAAATCGTTGAATTCGCTGTACGCTGAATACGTAAGACGAGAAATAGTTGAAATCGCTGTACGCTGAATACGAAAAAGTGAAATCGTTGAAATCGCTGTTGGCTGAATACGAAAGACGAGAAATCGTGGAAATCGCTGTACGCTGAATACGAAAAAAGAGAAGTCGTTGAAATCGCTGTACGCTGAATACGAAAAATAGAAATCGTTCAAATCGCTGTAGGCTGAATACGAAAGAAGAGAAATCGTTGATATCGCTGTACGCTGAATTCGAAAAAGTGAAATAGTTGAAATCGCTGTAGTCTGAATACGAAAGTAGAGAAGTCGATTAAATCGCTGTACGCTGAATACTAAAATGTAAAATCGTTGTAATCGCTGTAGGCTGAATACGAAAGAAGAGAAATCGTTGAAATCGCTGTACGCTGAATACGAAAAAGTGAAATCGTAGAAATCGCTGTACGCTGAATACGAAATAGTGAAATCGTTGAAATCGCTGTAGACTGAATACGAAAGAAGAGAAATCGTTGAAATCGCTGTACGCTGAATACGAAAAAATTGAAATCGTTGAAATCGCTGTAGGCTGAATACGTAAGAAGAGAAATAGTTGAAATCGCTGTATGCTGAATACGAAAAAGCGAAATCTGTGAAATCGCTGTTGGCTGAATACGAAAGATGATAAATCGTGGAAATCGCTGTACGCTGAATTTGAAAAATGTGAAATCGCTGTAGGCTGAATACGAAAGAAGAGAAATCGTTGATATCGCTGTACGCTGAATACGAAAAAGTGAAATCGTTGAAAACGGTGTACGCTGAATTCGAAAGAAGAGAAATCGTTGAAATCGCTGTACGCTGAATACGAAAAAAGTCAAATCGTTGAAATCGCTGTAGGCTGAATACGAAAGCTGAGAAATAGTTGAAATCGCTGTGCGCTGAATACGAAAGAGTCAAATCGTTGAAATCGCTGTAGGCTGAATACGAAAGAAGAGAAATCGTGGAAATCCCTGTACGCTGAATACGAAAAAAGGGAAATCGTTGAAATCACTGTAGGCAGAATACGAAAGAAGAGAAATCATTGAAATCGCTGTACGCTGAATACGAAAAAGTAAAATCGTTCAAATCTCTGTAGGCTGAATACGAATGAAGGGAAATCATTGATATCGCAGTACGGTGAATACGAAAAAGTGAAATAGTTGAAATCGCTGTAGGCTGAATACGAAAGAAGAGAAATCTTTTAATTCGCTGTACGCTGCATAATAAAATGTGAAATCGTTGAAGTCGCTGTAGGCTGAATACGAAAGAAGAGAAATCGTTGAAATCGCTGTACGCTGAATACGAAGAAGTGAAAACGTTGAAATCGCTGTACGCTGAATACGAAAAAGTGAAATCGTTGAAATTGCTGTAGACCGAATACGAAAGAAGAGAAATCGTTGAAATCGTTGTACTTGGAATTCGAAAAAAGTGAAATCATTGAAATCGCTGTAGGCTGAATACGAAATAGAAATCGTTGAAATCGCAGTACGCTGAATACGAAAAAGTGAAATCGTTGAAACCGCTGTAGGCTGAATACGAAAGAAGAGAAATCGTTGAAATCGCTGTACGGTGAATTCGAAAAAGTGAAATAGTTGAAATCGCTGTAGGCTGAATACGAAAAAGTGAAATCGTTGAAATCGCTGTAGGCTGAATACGAAATAAGAGACATCTATGAAATCGCTGTACGCTGAATAGGAAAGAAGAGAAATCGTTGAAATCGCTGTACGCTGAATAGGAAAAAGTGAAGTCGTTAAAAACGCTGTAGGCTGAATTCGAAAGAAGAGAAATCGTTGAAATCGCTGTACGCTGAATACGATAAAAGTCAAATCGTTGAAATCGCTGTAGGCTGAATACAAAAGCCGACAAATTGTTGAAATCGCTGTACGCTGAATACGAACAAGTGAAATCGTCGAAATCGCTGCAGGCTGAATACGAAAGAAGAGAAATCGTGGAAATCGCTGTACCCTGAATACGAAAAAAGTGAAATCGTTGAAATCGCTGTATGCTGAATACGAAAGAAGTGAAATCGTTGAAATCGCTGTACGCAGAATACGAAAAAGTGAAATCGTTGATATCGCTGTATCCTGAATACGAAAAAGGGAAATCGTTGAAATCGCTGTAGGCTGAATACGGAACAAGAGAAATCGTTGATATCGCTGTAGGCTGAATACGAAAGAAGAGAAATCGTTGAAATCGCTGTACGCTGAAAACGAAAAAGAGAAATAGTTGAAATCGCTGTAGGCTGAAGACGAAAAAGTGAAATCATTGAAATCGTTGTAGGCTAAATAGGACACAAGGAAATCTATGAAATCGCTGTAGCTGAATAGGAAAGAAGAGAAATCGTTTAAATCGCTGTACGCTGAATACGAAATAGTGAAATCGTTGAAATCGCTGTAGGCTGAATACGCAGGATGGGAAATCGTTGAAATCGCTGTACGCTGAATAAGAAAAAGTGAAATCGCTCAAATCGCTGTAGGCTGAATACGAAAGAAGAGAAATCGTTGAAATCGCTGTACGGTGAATTCGAAAAAGTGAAATAGTTGAAATCGCTGTAGGCTGAATACGAAAAAGTGAAATCGTTGAAATCGCTGTAGGCTGAATACGAAATAAGAGACATCTATGAAATCGCTGTACGCTGAATAGGAAAGAAGAGAAATCGTTGAAATCGCTGTACGCTGAATAGGAAAAAGTGAAGTCGTTAAAAACGCTGTAGGCTGAATACGGAACAAGAGAAATCGTTGATATCGCTGTAGGCTGAATACGAAAGAAGAGAAATCGTTGAAATCGCTGTACGCTGAAAACGAAAAAGAGAAATAGTTGAAATCGCTGTAGGCTGAAGACGAAAAAGTGAAATCATTGAAATCGTTGTAGGCTAAATAGGACACAAGGAAATCTATGAAATCGCTGTAGCTGAATAGGAAAGAAGAGAAATCGTTTAAATCGCTGTACGCTGAATACGAAATAGTGAAATCGTTGAAATCGCTGTAGGCTGAATACGCAGGATGGGAAATCGTTGAAATCGCAGTACGCTGAATACGAAAAAGTGAAATCGTTGAAACCGCTGTAGGCTGAATACGAAAGAAGAGAAATCGTTGAAATCGCTGTACGGTGAATTCGAAAAAGTGAAATAGTTGAAATCGCTGTAGGCTGAATACGAAAAAGTGAAATCGTTGAAATCGCTGTAGGCTGAATACGAAATAAGAGACATCTATGAAATCGCTGTACGCTGAATAGGAAAGAAGAGAAATCGTTGAAATCGCTGTACGCTGAATAGGAAAAAGTGAAGTCGTTAAAAACGCTGTAGGCTGAATTCGAAAGAAGAGAAATCGTTGAAATCGCTGTACGCTGAATACGATAAAAGTCAAATCGTTGAAATCGCTGTAGGCTGAATACAAAAGCCGACAAATTGTTGAAATCGCTGTACGCTGTATACGAACAAGTGAAATCGTCGAAATCGCTGCAGGCTGAATACGAAAGAAGAGAAATCGTGGAAATCGCTGTACCCTGAATACGAAAAAAGTGAAATCGTTGAAATCGCTGTATGCTGAATACGAAAGAAGTGAAATCGTTGAAATCGCTGTACGCAGAATACGAAAAAGTGAAATCGTTGATATCGCTGTATCCTGAATACGAAAAAGGGAAATCGTTGAAATCGCTGTAGGCTGAATACGGAACAAGAGAAATCGTTGATATCGCTGTAGGCTGAATACGAAAGAAGAGAAATCGTTGAAATCGCTGTACGCTGAAAACGAAAAAGAGAAATAGTTGAAATCGCTGTAGGCTGAATACGAAAAAGTGAAATCATTGAAATCGTTGTAGGCTAAATAGGACACAAGGAAATCTATGAAATCGCTGTAGCTGAATAGGAAAGAAGAGAAATCGTTTAAATCGCTGTACGCTGAATACGAAATAGTGAAATCGTTGAAATCGCTGTAGGCTGAATACGCAGGATGGGAAATCGTTGAAATCGCTGTACGCTGAATAAGAAAAAGTGAAATCGCTCAAATCGCTGTAGGCTGAATACGAAAGAAGATAAATCGTTTATATAGCTGTACGCTGAATACGAAAAAGTGAAATAGTTGAAATCGCTGTAGGCTGAGTACGAAAGAAGGGAAATCGTTCAAATCGGTGTACGCAGAATACTAAAATGTGAAATCGTTGAAATCGCTGTAGGCTGAATACGAAAAAAGAGAAGTCGTTGAAATCGCTGTAGGCGGAATACGAAAAAGTGAAATCGTTGAAATCGCTGTGCGCTGAATACGAAAAAGTGAAATCGTTGAAATGCCTGTAGGCTGAATACGAAAGAAGAGAAATCGTTGAAATATCTGTACGCTGAATACGAAAAAGTGAAATCGTTGAAATCGCTGTACGCTGAATGCGAAAAAGTGAAAACGTTGAAATCGCTGTACGCTGAATACGAAAAAGTGAAATCGTTGAAATCGCTGTAGACCGAATACGAAAGAAGAGAAATCGTTGAAATCGCTCTACGCCGAATACTAAAATGTGAAATCGCTGTAGGCTGAATACGAGAGAAGACAAATCGTTGAAATCGCTGTACGCTGAATACGAAAAAGTGAAATCGTTGAAACCGCTGTAGGCTGAATACGAAAGATGATAAATCGTTGAAATCGCTGTACGCTGAATTCGAAAAAGTGAAATAGTTGAAATCGCTGTAGGCAGAATACGAAAAATTGAAATCGTTGAAATCGCTGTAGGCTGAATACGAAAAAAGAGAAATCTATGAAATCGCTGTACGCTGAATAGGAAAGAAAAGAAATCGTTGAAATCGCTGTACGCTGAATATAAAAAAGTGAAATCGTTGAAAACGCTGTAGGCTGAATTCGAATGAAGAGAAATCGTTGAAATCGCTGTAGGCTGAATACGAAAAAAGTCAAATCGTTGAAACCGCTGTAGGCTGAATACGAAAGCCGACAAATTGTTGAAATCGCTGTACGCTGAATACGAACAAGTGAATTCGTTGAAATCGCTGCAGGCTGAATACGAAAGAAGAGAAATCGCGGAAATCGCTGTACGCTGAATACGAAAAAGTGAAATCGTTGAAATCGCTGTATGCTGAATACGAAAGAAGTGAAATCGTTGAAATCGCTGTACGCAGAATACGAAAAAGTGAACTCGTTGATATCGCTGTATCCTGAATACGAAACAAGAGAAATCATAGAAATGGCTCTAAGCTGAATACGAAAAAGGGAAATCGTTCAAATCGCTGTAGGCTGAATACGGAACAAGAGAAATTGTTGATATCGCTGTAAGCTGAATACGAAAAAGTGAAATCGTTGAAATCGCTGTAGGCTGAATACGAAAGAGGAGAAATCGTTGAAATCGCTGTACGCTGAAAACGAAAAAGAGAAATAGCTGAAATCGCTGTAGCCTGAATACGAAAAAGTGAAATCTTTGAAATCGTTGTAGGCTAAATAGGAAACAAGGAAATCTATGAAATCGCTGTAGCTGAATAGGAAAGAAGAGAAATCGTTTAAATCGCTGTACGCTGAATACGAAAAAGTGAAATCGTTGAAATCGCTGTAGGATGAATACGCAAGAAGGCAAATCGTTGAAATCGCTGTACGCTGAATACGAAAAAGTGAAATCGCTCAAATCGCTGTAGGCTGAATACGAAAGAAGAGAAATCGTTGATATCGCTGTACGCTGAATACGAAAAAGTGAAGTAGTTGAATTCGCTGTAGGCTGAATAGGAAAGAAGGGAAATCGTTCAAATCGCTGTACGCAGAATACTATAATGTGAAATCGTTGAAATCGCTGTACGCTGAATACGAAAAAAGAGAAGTCTTTGAAATCGCTGTACGCTGAATACGAAAAATTGAAATCGTTGAAATCGCTGTACGCTGAATACGAAAAAGTGAAATCGTTGAAATGCCTGTAGGCTGAATACGAAAGAAGAGAAATCTTTGATATCGCTGTACGCTGAATTCGAAAAAGTGAAATAGTTGAAATCGCTGTAGGCTGAATACGAAAAAGTGAAATCGTTGAAATCGCTGTACGCAGAATACGAAAAAGTGAAATCGTTGACATCGCTGTATCGTGAATACGAAACAAGAGAAATCGTTGAAATCGCTCTAAGCTGAATACGAAAAATGGAAATCGTTGAAATCGCTGTAGGCTGAATACGAAACAAGAGAAATCGTTGATATCGCTGTAAGCTGAATACGAAAAAGTGAAATCGTTGAAATCGCTGTAGGCTGAATAGGAAAGAAGAGAAATCGTTGAAATCGCTGTACGCTGAAAACGAAAAAGAGAAATAGTTGAATTCGCAGTAGGCTGAATACGAAAAAGTGAAATCATTGAAATCGTTGTAGGCTAAATAGGAAACAAGAGAAATCTATGAAATCGCTGTACGCTGAATAGGAAAGAAGAGAAATCGTTTAAATCGCTGTACGCTGAATACGAATAAGTGAAATCGTCGAAATCGCTATAGGCTGAATACGAAAGAAGAGAAATCGTTGAAATCGCTGTACGCTGAATAGGAAAAAGTGAAATCGTTGAAATCACTGTAAGCTGAATACGTAAGAAGAGAAATATTTGAATTCGCTGTACGCTGAATACGAAAAAGTGAAATCTTTGAAATCGCTGTTGGCTGAATACGAAAGAAGATAAATTGTGGAAATCGCTGTACACTGAATACGACAAAAGTGAAATCGCTGAAATCGCTGTAGGCTGAATACGAAAGAAGGGAAATCGTTGAAATCGCTGTACGCTGAATACGAAAAAGTGAAATCGCTCAAATCGCTGTAGGCTGAATACGAAAGAAGAGAAATCGTTGTTATCGCTGTACGCTGAATACGAAAAAGTGAAATAGTTGAAATCGCTATAGGCTGAATACGAAAGAAGGGAAATCGTTCAAATCGCTGTACGCAGAATACTAGAATGTGAAATCGTTGAAAACGCTGTATGCTGAATACGAAAAAAGAGAAGTCGTTGAAATCGCTGTACGCAGAATACGAAAAAGTGAAATCGTAAAAATCGCTGTACGCTGAATACGAAAAGTGAAATAGTTGATATCGCTGTAGGCTGAATACAAAAAAGTAAAATCGTTGTAGGCTAAATAGGAAAGCAGAGAAATCTATGAAATCGCTGTACGCAGAATAGGAAAGAAGAGAAATGGTTTAAATCACTGTACGCTGAATACGAAAAAGTGAAATCGTTGAAATCGCTGTAGGCTGAATACGAAAGAAGAGATACCGTTGAAATCGCTTTACGCTGAATACGTAAAAGTGAAATCGTTGAATTCGCTGTACGCTGAATACGTAAGACGAGAAATAGTTGAAATCGCTGTACGCTGAATACGAAAAAGTGAAATCGTTGAAATCGCTGTTGGCTGAATACGAAAGACGAGAAATCGTGGAAATCGCTGTACGCTGAATACGAAAAAAGAGAAGTCGTTGAAATCGCTGTACGCTGAATACGAAAAATAGAAATCGTTCAAATCGCTGTAGGCTGAATACGAAAGAAGAGAAATCGTTGATATCGCTGTACGCTGAATTCGAAAAAGTGAAATAGTTGAAATCGCTGTAGTCTGAATACGAAAGTAGAGAAGTCGATTAAATCGCTGTACGCTGAATACTAAAATGTAAAATCGTTGTAATCGCTGTAGGCTGAATACGAAAGAAGAGAAATCGTTGAAATCGCTGTACGCTGAATACGAAAAAGTGAAATCGTAGAAATCGCTGTACGCTGAATACGAAATAGTGAAATCGTTGAAATCGCTGTAGACTGAATACGAAAGAAGAGAAATCGTTGAAATCGCTGTACGCTGAATACGAAAAAATTGAAATCGTTGAAATCGCTGTAGGCTGAATACGTAAGAAGAGAAATAGTTGAAATCGCTGTATGCTGAATACGAAAAAGCGAAATCTGTGAAATCGCTGTTGGCTGAATACGAAAGATGATAAATCGTGGAAATCGCTGTACGCTGAATTTGAAAAATGTGAAATCGCTGTAGGCTGAATACGAAAGAAGAGAAATCGTTGATATCGCTGTACGCTGAATACGAAAAAGTGAAATCGTTGAAAACGGTGTACGCTGAATTCGAAAGAAGAGAAATCGTTGAAATCGCTGTACGCTGAATACGAAAAAAGTCAAATCGTTGAAATCGCTGTAGGCTGAATACGAAAGCTGAGAAATAGTTGAAATCGCTGTGCGCTGAATACGAAAGAGTCAAATCGTTGAAATCGCTGTAGGCTGAATACGAAAGAAGAGAAATCGTGGAAATCCCTGTACGCTGAATACGAAAAAAGGGAAATCGTTGAAATCACTGTAGGCAGAATACGAAAGAAGAGAAATCATTGAAATCGCTGTACGCTGAATACGAAAAAGTAAAATCGTTCAAATCTCTGTAGGCTGAATACGAATGAAGGGAAATCATTGATATCGCAGTACGGTGAATACGAAAAAGTGAAATAGTTGAAATCGCTGTAGGCTGAATACGAAAGAAGAGAAATCTTTTAATTCGCTGTACGCTGCATAATAAAATGTGAAATCGTTGAAGTCGCTGTAGGCTGAATACGAAAGAAGAGAAATCGTTGAAATCGCTGTACGCTGAATACGAAGAAGTGAAAACGTTGAAATCGCTGTACGCTGAATACGAAAAAGTGAAATCGTTGAAATTGCTGTAGACCGAATACGAAAGAAGAGAAATCGTTGAAATCGTTGTACTTGGAATTCGAAAAAAGTGAAATCATTGAAATCGCTGTAGGCTGAATACGAAATAGAAATCGTTGAAATCGCAGTACGCTGAATACGAAAAAGTGAAATCGTTGAAACCGCTGTAGGCTGAATACGAAAGAAGAGAAATCGTTGAAATCGCTGTACGGTGAATTCGAAAAAGTGAAATAGTTGAAATCGCTGTAGGCTGAATACGAAAAAGTGAAATCGTTGAAATCGCTGTAGGCTGAATACGAAATAAGAGACATCTATGAAATCGCTGTACGCTGAATAGGAAAGAAGAGAAATCGTTGAAATCGCTGTACGCTGAATAGGAAAAAGTGAAGTCGTTAAAAACGCTGTAGGCTGAATTCGAAAGAAGAGAAATCGTTGAAATCGCTGTACGCTGAATACGATAAAAGTCAAATCGTTGAAATCGCTGTAGGCTGAATACAAAAGCCGACAAATTGTTGAAATCGCTGTACGCTGAATACGAACAAGTGAAATCGTCGAAATCGCTGCAGGCTGAATACGAAAGAAGAGAAATCGTGGAAATCGCTGTACCCTGAATACGAAAAAAGTGAAATCGTTGAAATCGCTGTATGCTGAATACGAAAGAAGTGAAATCGTTGAAATCGCTGTACGCAGAATACGAAAAAGTGAAATCGTTGATATCGCTGTATCCTGAATACGAAAAAGGGAAATCGTTGAAATCGCTGTAGGCTGAATACGGAACAAGAGAAATCGTTGATATCGCTGTAGGCTGAATACGAAAGAAGAGAAATCGTTGAAATCGCTGTACGCTGAAAACGAAAAAGAGAAATAGTTGAAATCGCTGTAGGCTGAAGACGAAAAAGTGAAATCATTGAAATCGTTGTAGGCTAAATAGGACACAAGGAAATCTATGAAATCGCTGTAGCTGAATAGGAAAGAAGAGAAATCGTTTAAATCGCTGTACGCTGAATACGAAATAGTGAAATCGTTGAAATCGCTGTAGGCTGAATACGCAGGATGGGAAATCGTTGAAATCGCTGTACGCTGAATAAGAAAAAGTGAAATCGCTCAAATCGCTGTAGGCTGAATACGAAAGAAGATAAATCGTTTATATAGCTGTACGCTGAATACGAAAAAGTGAAATAGTTGAAATCGCTGTAGGCTGAGTACGAAAGAAGGGAAATCGTTCAAATCGGTGTACGCAGAATACTAAAATGTGAAATCGTTGAAATCGCTGTAGGCTGAATACGAAAAAAGAGAAGTCGTTGAAATCGCTGTAGGCGGAATACGAAAAAGTGAAATCGTTGAAATCGCTGTGCGCTGAATACGAAAAAGTGAAATCGTTGAAATGCCTGTAGGCTGAATACGAAAGAAGAGAAATCGTTGAAATATCTGTACGCTGAATACGAAAAAGTGAAATCGTTGAAATCGCTGTACGCTGAATGCGAAAAAGTGAAAACGTTGAAATCGCTGTACGCTGAATACGAAAAAGTGAAATCGTTGAAATCGCTGTAGACCGAATACGAAAGAAGAGAAATCGTTGAAATCGCTCTACGCCGAATACTAAAATGTGAAATCGCTGTAGGCTGAATACGAGAGAAGACAAATCGTTGAAATCGCTGTACGCTGAATACGAAAAAGTGAAATCGTTGAAACCGCTGTAGGCTGAATACGAAAGATGATAAATCGTTGAAATCGCTGTACGCTGAATTCGAAAAAGTGAAATAGTTGAAATCGCTGTAGGCAGAATACGAAAAATTGAAATCGTTGAAATCGCTGTAGGCTGAATACGAAAAAAGAGAAATCTATGAAATCGCTGTACGCTGAATAGGAAAGAAGAGAAATCGTTGAAATCGCTGTACGCTGAATATAAAAAAGTGAAATCGTTGAAAACGCTGTAGGCTGAATTCGAATGAAGAGAAATCGTTGAAATCGCTGTAGGCTGAATACGAAAAAAGTCAAATCGTTGAAACCGCTGTAGGCTGAATACGAAAGCCGACAAATTGTTGAAATCGCTGTACGCTGAATACGAACAAGTGAATTCGTTGAAATCGCTGCAGGCTGAATACGAAAGAAGAGAAATCGCGGAAATCGCTGTACGCTGAATACGAAAAAGTGAAATCGTTGAAATCGCTGTATGCTGAATACGAAAGAAGTGAAATCGTTGAAATCGCTGTACGCAGAATACGAAAAAGTGAACTCGTTGATATCGCTGTATCCTGAATACGAAACAAGAGAAATCATAGAAATGGCTCTAAGCTGAATACGAAAAAGGGAAATCGTTCAAATCGCTGTAGGCTGAATACGGAACAAGAGAAATTGTTGATATCGCTGTAAGCTGAATACGAAAAAGTGAAATCGTTGAAATCGCTGTAGGCTGAATACGAAAGAGGAGAAATCGTTGAAATCGCTGTACGCTGAAAACGAAAAAGAGAAATAGCTGAAATCGCTGTAGCCTGAATACGAAAAAGTGAAATCTTTGAAATCGTTGTAGGCTAAATAGGAAACAAGGAAATCTATGAAATCGCTGTAGCTGAATAGGAAAGAAGAGAAATCGTTTAAATCGCTGTACGCTGAATACGAAAAAGTGAAATCGTTGAAATCGCTGTAGGATGAATACGCAAGAAGGCAAATCGTTGAAATCGCTGTACGCTGAATACGAAAAAGTGAAATCGCTCAAATCGCTGTAGGCTGAATACGAAAGAAGAGAAATCGTTGATATCGCTGTACGCTGAATACGAAAAAGTGAAGTAGTTGAATTCGCTGTAGGCTGAATAGGAAAGAAGGGAAATCGTTCAAATCGCTGTACGCAGAATACTATAATGTGAAATCGTTGAAATCGCTGTACGCTGAATACGAAAAAAGAGAAGTCTTTGAAATCGCTGTACGCTGAATACGAAAAATTGAAATCGTTGAAATCGCTGTACGCTGAATACGAAAAAGTGAAATCGTTGAAATGCCTGTAGGCTGAATACGAAAGAAGAGAAATCTTTGATATCGCTGTACGCTGAATTCGAAAAAGTGAAATAGTTGAAATCGCTGTAGGCTGAATACGAAAAAGTGAAATCGTTGAAATCGCTGTACGCAGAATACGAAAAAGTGAAATCGTTGACATCGCTGTATCGTGAATACGAAACAAGAGAAATCGTTGAAATCGCTCTAAGCTGAATACGAAAAATGGAAATCGTTGAAATCGCTGTAGGCTGAATACGAAACAAGAGAAATCGTTGATATCGCTGTAAGCTGAATACGAAAAAGTGAAATCGTTGAAATCGCTGTAGGCTGAATAGGAAAGAAGAGAAATCGTTGAAATCGCTGTACGCTGAAAACGAAAAAGAGAAATAGTTGAATTCGCAGTAGGCTGAATACGAAAAAGTGAAATCATTGAAATCGTTGTAGGCTAAATAGGAAACAAGAGAAATCTATGAAATCGCTGTACGCTGAATAGGAAAGAAGAGAAATCGTTTAAATCGCTGTACGCTGAATACGAATAAGTGAAATCGTCGAAATCGCTATAGGCTGAATACGAAAGAAGAGAAATCGTTGAAATCGCTGTACGCTGAATAGGAAAAAGTGAAATCGTTGAAATCACTGTAAGCTGAATACGTAAGAAGAGAAATATTTGAATTCGCTGTACGCTGAATACGAAAAAGTGAAATATTTGAAATCGCTGTTGGCTGAATACGAAAGAAGATAAATTGTGGAAATCGCTGTACACTGAATACGACAAAAGTGAAATCGCTGAAATCGCTGTAGGCTGAATACGAAAGAAGGGAAATCGTTGAAATCGCTGTACGCTGAATACGAAAAAGTGAAATCGCTCAAATCGCTGTAGGCTGAATACGAAAGAAGAGAAATCGTTGTTATCGCTGTACGCTGAATACGAAAAAGTGAAATAGTTGAAATCGCTATAGGCTGAATACGAAAGAAGGGAAATCGTTCAAATCGCTGTACGCAGAATACTAGAATGTGAAATCGTTGAAAACGCTGTATGCTGAATACGAAAAAAGAGAAGTCGTTGAAATCGCTGTACGCAGAATACGAAAAAGTGAAATCGTAAAAATCGCTGTACGCTGAATACGAAAAAGTGAAATCGTTGAAATGCCTGTAGGCTGAATACGAAAGAAGAGAAATCGTTGAAATCACTGTACGCTGAATACGAAAAAGTGAAATCGTTGAAATCGCTGTAGGTTCAATAAGAAAGAAGAGAATTCGTTGAAATATCTCTACGCTGAATACGAAAAAGTGAAATCATTCAAATCGCTGTACGCTGAATACGAAAAGAGTGAAATCGTTGAAATCGCTGTAGGCTAAATACGATAGAACAGAGATCGTTGAAATCGCTGTACGCTGAACACGAAAAAGTGAAATCGTTGAAATCACTGTTGGCTGAATACGAAAGAAGAGAAATCGTTGAAATCGCTGTACGCTGAATACGAAAAAGTGAAATAGTTGAAATCGCTCTAGGCTGAATAAGAAAAAGTGAAATCGTTGAAATCGCTGTAGGCTGAATACGAAAGAAGAGAAATCTATGAAATCGCTGTACGCTGAATAGGAAAGAAGGGAAATCGTTGAAATCGCAGTGCGCAGAATACGAAAAAGTGAAATTGTTAAAATCGAAGTAGGCTGAATGTGAAAGCAGGGAAATAGTTGAAATCGCTGTACGCAGAATACGAAAAAGTGAAATCGTTGAAATCGCTGTAGGCTGAATACGAAAGAAGAGAAATCGTGGAAATCGCTGTACGCTGAATACGAAAAAAGTGAAATCGTTGAAATCGCTGTATGCTGAATACGAAAGAAGTGAAATCGTTGCAATCGCTGTAGGCTGAATACGAAAGAAGAGAAATCTATGAAATCGCTGTATGCTGAATAGGAAAGAAGAGAAATCGTTGAAATCGCTATACGCTGAATACGAAAAAGTGAAATCGTTGAAATCGCTGTAGCCTGAATACGAAAAAGTGAAATCGTTGAAATCACTGTACGCTGAATACGGAAAAGTGAAATCGTTGAAATCGCTGTAGGCTGAATACGAAAGAAGATAAATCGTGGAAATCGCTGTACGCTGAATACGAAAAAAGTGAAATCGTTGAAATCGCAGAAGGCTGAATACGAAAGAAGAGAAATCGTTGAAATCGCTGTACGCTGAATACGAAAAATAGAAATCGGTCAAATCGCTGTAGGCTGAATACGAAAGAAGAGAAATCGTTGATATCGCTGTGCGCTGAATTCGAAAAAGTGAAATAGTTGAAATCGCTGTAGGCTGAATACGAAAGTAGAGAAATCGATTAATTCGCTGTACGCTGAATACTAAAATGTAAAATCGTTGTAATCGCTGTAGGCTGAATACGTAAGAAGAGAAATCGTTGAAATCGCTGTACGCTGAATACGAAAAAGTGAAATCGTAGAAATCGCTGTACGCTGAATACGAAAAAGTGAAATCGTTGAAATCGCTGTAGACAGAATACGAAAGAAGAGAAATCGTTGAAATCGCTGTACGCTGAATACGAAAAAATTGAAATCGTTGAAATCGCTGTAGGCTGAATACGTAAGAAGAGAAATAGTTGAAATCGCTGTACGCTGAATACGAAAAAGCGAAATCGGTGAAATCGCTGTTGGCCGAATACGAAAGATGATAAATCGTGGAAATCGCTATACGCTGAATACGAAAAATGTGAAATCGCTGTAGGCTGAATACGAAAGAAGAGAAATCGTTGAAATCGCTGTACGCTGAATACGAAAAAGTGAAATAGTTAAAATCGCTGTACGCTGAATACGAAAAATTGAAATCGTCGAAATCGCTGTACGCTGAATACGAAAGAAGAGAAATCGTTGAAATCGCTGTAGGCTGAATACGAGGAAAGAGAAATTGTTGAAATCGCTCTACGCTGAATACGAAAAAGTGAAATCGTTGAAATCGCTGTAGACTGAATACGAAAGAAGAGAAATCGTTGAAATCGATGTACGCTCAATACGAAAAAGTGAAATAGTAGAAATAGCTGTAGGCTGAATACGAAAGAAGAGAAATCTTTGAAATCGCTGTACGCTGAATACGAAAAAGTGAAATAGTTCAAATCGCAGTAGGCTGAATACGAAAAAAGAGAAATCGTTGAAATCGCTGTACGCTGAATACGAAAAAGTTAAATCGTTTAAATAGCTGTAGGCTGAATACGAAAGAAGAGAAATCTTTGAAATCGCTGTACGCAGAATACGAAAACGTGAAATCGTTGAAATCCCTGTAGGCTGAATACGAAAGAAGAGAAATCGTTGAAATCGATGTGCGCTGAATACGAAAAGGTGAAATAGTTGAAATCGCTGTAGGCTGAAGACGAAAGAAGAGAATTCGTTGAAATCGCTGTAGACTTAATACTAAAGAAGAGAAATTGTTGAAATCGCTGTACGCTGAATAAGAAAAAATGAAATCGTTGAAATCGCTGTAGGCTGAATACGAAACAAGAGAAATCGTAGAAATCGCTGTACGCTGAATACGAAATAGTGAAATAGTTGAAATCGCTGCACGCTGAATACGAAAAAAAAGAAATCTTTGAAAACGCTGTACGCGGAATACGAAAGTGGAGAAATCGTTGAAATCGCTGTACGCCGAATACGAAAAAGTGAAATGGTTGAAATAGCTGTAGGCTGAATACGAAAGAAGAGAAATCGTTGGAATCGCTGTACGCTGAATACGAAAATAGAAATAGTTGAAATCGCTGTAGGCTCAATACGAAAGAAGAGAAATCGTTGAAATCGCTGCAAGCTTAATACGAAAAAGTGAAATCGTTGAAATTGCTGTAGGCTGAATACGAAAGAAGAGAAATTGTTGAATTCGCTGTACGCAGAATACGTAAAAGAGAAATCGTTGAAATCCCTGTAGGCTGAATACGAAAGAAGAGAAATCGTTGAAATCGCTGTACGCTGAATATGAAAAATTGAAATAGTTGAAATCGCTGTACGCTGAATACGAAATAGAGAAATCGTTAAAATCGCTGTACGCTGAATACGAAAGAAGAGAAATCGTTGAAATCGCTGTAGACTGAATACGAAAGAAGAGAAATTGTTGAAATCGCTGTACGCTGGATACGAAAAAATGTAATCGTTGTAATCGCTGAAGGCTGAATACGAAACAAGTGAAATCATAGAAATCGCTCTACGCTGAATACGAAATAGTGAAATCTTTGAAATCGCTGTACGCTGAATACGAAACATAAATTTCGAGGACAGCCACTATTTCTGACGAACTGTGAAGAATATTACGATTTACAGCAATGTAGGGTAGGCTACCTACAGAATTAAAATCTTCTTCACCCAAATTTCCCTGAGAATTTTCATCGCGTTCCCAGGCCGTTCTCTAAAATTATTTTTATTATTATTATTATTATTATTATTATTATTATTATTATTATTATTATTAATATTATTATCATTATTATTATTACTTTAAAAATAGGCTTAAGGAACTTACTAATAGGCGGTAATTATACACAGTATTTAAATGGTGAAAATTATATGTTGTTATTGAAGTGTTGTATCAGTGAAGAATTATGTTGTGTCAGTGAAGTGTGCTGCATCAGTGAACAAGTATGTCGTGTCAGTGAAGTGTGCTGTGTAAGTGAAACGTGTTCCTGTCAGTGAAGCTTTATAATTTATAGTGGCAGTGCAAAGAATTTGAACGTTAAAAGGTTTTTTTAAGTGTTAGTGAAATCTGGATAGAATCAGTGAAATGTGTTGTAGTTCCAGTGAAGTGAGTGAGTTGACAGCGAAATGAGTGTAATGTTGAAAGGTACTTGTGCAGATATGAGCATATACTCGTGGGTTTTAGTTCGATCTTAGTTGTAAGATACAAATTAGAATATTTCAAATGTAATTTAAGTGATCGTTTCATTTAATTTAGTAAATTCCCTGTTGTTGTTGTTGTTGTAGTTGTTGTTATTATTATTATTATTATTATTATTATTATTATTATTATTATTATTATTATTAGTTTTATTATTAAATATATTTTTAGTTAATAAGTTTATTATTGTGATTATTGAGTGTAATTAGTTCCCATTGCCACCGGGTATATACCCATTGCAGTGTGAATAAATACATACATACATTACCATTATTATTATTAAAAACTAACACGAAATATTATTTAAATTGTACAGTATTATTACTCGTTTTTCGGCCTCCTCCTCCCCTATAGCCGACCTTACCTCGCCAATTGTTCTTTCCTTTTTTTATTTTCAAATTATATAAAAACAAGAAAAATATATCCTGAAGTATAAAAGAGTAGTAATACTGTACATATTACAAAGATATAATATCTAATTTAATAGAGTAGAAGATAGTGCATAGTAAATGAATACAAAGACTAAGTAAGTCAGCAGAATTATACAATCCTTTAGGAAAGCAAATTCTTTTCTTATATAATTAGTTGCATTTATAATTCCATTAAACTTATAATAGAGAAAAAGAAAATTCTACGGAACTCTGGAAAAACAACGAGTGCCGAGGCTAGTGAAGTGCTTTGTGTGGACTATGTTTATGTATAGGGAGGAAACTTAGAGATTACGACGAAGTGAAGACAAGAGACCAGAGTCATTTGGAATATGGATAAGGAGAAGAATGGATGGTGTCAAATGGACAGACAGAATAAGAAATGAAGCTGTGTTGGAAAGAAAGGGTGAAGAAAGAATGATGCTGAAAAAGATCAGGAAGAAAAAATAATTGCCTGGGTCACTGGCTAAAACGAACTGTATACTGAAGGATCCACTGGAAGGAATTGTGAACGGACGAAAAAAATAGTTGAAATGGCTGAACGATGAATAGGAGAAAATAGTATGAATGGCTGTACGGTGAATACGAAAAAAATCGTTGAAATCGTTGTACGTTCAATACGAAAAAAATCGTTGAAATCGCTGTACGCTGAATACGATAAATGCGTTGAAATCAGTTACGCTGAATACGAATGAATAGCTCTACGTTGAATACGAAAAAGCGAGAAATCGTTGAAATAGCTCTACGCTGAATACGAAAAAATATGGTTGAAATCGCTGTACGTTCAATATGAAAAGAGAGAAATCGTTGTTCGATGAATACGAAAAAAATATGGTTGAAATCGCTGTACGCTGAATACGAAAAAGAGAAACCGTTGAATTTGCTATACGCTGAATACGAAAAAAGATTAAAATCGTTGAAATCGCTGTATGCTGAATACGAAAAAAAACGTTGAAATCCCTGTACGCTGAATACGAATATGACGTTCAAATCACTGTACGCTGAAAACGAAAAAAAGAGAAATTCTTGAAATCTCTCTACGCTGAATACGAAAGAGAAATCGTTGAAATCGCAGTACGCTTGATACGAAACAAAATCGTTGAAATCGTACACTGAATACGAAAAAAAATCGTAGAAATCGCAGTACGCTGAATACGATAAATGCGTTGAAATCAGTTACGCTGAATACGAATGAAAGAGAAATTCTTGAAATCGCTGTACGCTGAATACAAAAGGGGAGAAATCGTTGAAATCGCTTTACGCTGAATAAGAAAAAAAATTGTTGAAATCGTTGTACGCTGAATACGAAAAAATATGGTTGAAATCGGTGTACGCTGAACATGAATAAAGATGTTTGAATTTGCAGTACGCAGAATACGAAAAAAAATCGCTGAAATCGCTGTACGCTTAATACGAAGAAAGAGAAATAGTTGAAATCGCTGTACGCTAAATACGAAAGAGGAGATATCGTTGAAATCGCTGTACGCTGAATAGGTAGAAAGTGAAATCGTTGAAATCGCTGTACGCTGATTAGGAAAAAAATGGAAATCGTAGAATTCGCTGTACACTGAATACGAAAAAAGGAGAATTCGTTGAAATAGTTGTACGCTGAATACGAGATAAAATCATAGAAATAGCTGTACGCTGAATACGAAAAAAAAATCGTTGATATGGCTGTACGCTGAATACGAAAAAAAATTGTTGAAATCGTTGTCCGCTGAATATGAAAAAAATCGTTGATATCGCTGTACGCTGAAAAGAAAAAGGCGTTGAAATCACTGTACGCTGAATACGAATAAAAGAAAGATTCTTGAAATCGCTGTACGTTGAATACGATAGAGGAGAGATAGTTGAAATCGCTGTAAGCTGAATACGAAAAAAATCGTTGAAATAGTACGCTTAATACGAAAAAAAGAGAAATCATTGAAATCGCTGTACGCTGAATACGAAAAAAAAACAGAAATCGTTGAAATCGCTTCACGTTGAATACGAAAGAAGAGAAATCGTAGTAATCGTTGAACGCTGAATACAGATTAAAAATCGTTGATATCGCTGTACTCTGAATACGAAGAAAAGAGAAACCGTTAGAATCGCTGTACGCTGAATAAGAAAAAAATCGTTGAAATCGTTGTACGCTGAATACGAAAGAAAATCGTTGAAATCTCTGTACGCTGAATACGAAGAAAAGAGAAATCGTTAGAATCGCTGTACGCTGAATAAGAAAAAAGTCGTTGAAATCGCTGTACTCTGAATACGAAATAAAGACAAATCGTTGAAATCGCTTTATTTTGAATAGGAAAAAAATGGATATCGTTGAAATCGCTCTATTCTGAATACGAAAAAAGAGAATTCGTTGAAATCGCTGTACGCTGAATACGAGAGAAGAGAATAGTCGAAATCGCTGTACGCTGAATACGAAAAAAAACTTTGAAATCGCTGTTCGCTTAATACGAAATAATGAGAAATCGTTGAAAAAGCTGTACGCTGAATACGAAGGAAAGAGAAATCGTTGAAATCGCTGTACGCTGAATATGAAAGAAAATTTTTGAAAACGCTCTACGCTGAATACGAAAAAAATATGGTTGAAAGAGCTGTACGCGGAATACGAAATAGAGAAATAGTTGAAATTGCTTTACGCTTAATATCAAAAAAAGAGAAATCGTTGAAATCGCTTCACAATGAATACGAAAGAAGATAAATCGTAGTAATTGCTGAACGCTGAATACAAAAAAATGGTTGAAATCGTTGTAAGCTGAATACGAAGAAAGATCTTTGAAATTCCTGTACGCAGAATACGAAAAAAAATCGTTGAAATCGCTGTACGCTGAATAAGACAAAAATAGAAATCGTTGAATTCGCTGTACGCTGAATACAAAAGAAAATCGTTGAAAATCGCTGTACGCTGAATACGAAATAAAGAGAAATCGTTGAACTCGCTGAATACGAAAGAAGTGAAATTGTTGAAATCGCTGTACACTGAATACGAAAAAAAGAGAAATACTTAAAATAGCTTTACGCTGAATATGAAACAGTAATCGTTGATATCGCTGTACGCTTGATACGAAAAAAAAGTTGAAATCGTTGTACGCTGAATACTAAAAAATCGTTGAAATCATTGTACGCTGAATACGAAAAATGCGCTGAAATCACTTACGCTGAATATGAATAAAAGAGAAATTATTGAAATCGCTGTACGCTGAATACGAAAGTGGAGAAATCGTTGAAATCGCTGCATGCTACATACCAAAAAAATCGTTGAAATCGTTGTATGCTGAATACGAAAAAAATCGCTGAAATCGCTGTACGCTGAATACGAAAAGAAATCGTTGCAATCGTTGTACGCTGAATACGAAAAAAATCATTGAAATCGCTGAACGCTGAATAAGAAAAGGTCATTGAAATCGCTGTCCTCTGAAAACGAAAGTTAATCGTTGAAATCGCTGTACGCTGATTAATAATAAAAGAGAAATCGTTGTAATCGCTTTACGTGGAATACGAAAAAAAATGAAATCGTTGAAATCGCTGTGCGCTGAATAGGATAAAGAGAAATCGTTGAAATCGTAGTACGTTATATACCAAAGAAGAGAAATCGTTGAAATCGGGGTACGCTGAATAAGAAAAAAAGAAAAATCGTTGAAATCGCTGTACGCTCAATACGATAAGAGAAATCGTTGAAATCGCCGTACGCAGAATATGAAAAAAATCGTTGAAATCGCTGTACTCTGAGTATGAAAAAAATTGTTGAAATCGCTGTACGCTGCATAAAACAAAAGTGGTTGAAATAGCTGTACGCTGATTACGAAAAAATCGTTGAAATCGCTGTACGCTGAATACGAAAAACTGAAATCGTTGAAATCTGTGTACGCTGAATAAGAGATGTTATGGTTGAAAGCGATGTACGTTCAATATGTAAAAAGAGAAATCGTTCGCTGAATACGAAAAAAATATGGTTGAAATCGCTGTATGCTAAATACGAAAAAAAAATCTTTGAAATCGCTGTACGCTGAATACGAAGAAAAGAGAAATCGCTGAAATCGCTGCACGCTGAATACGGGAGAAGAGAAATCGTTGAAATCGCTGTACACGGAATACGAAAGAAGAGAAATCGTTGCAATCGCTGTACACGGAATACGAAAGAAGAGAAATCATTGAAATCACTGTACGTTGAATACGAAACATAACGTAAAATCTCCTGAAGGCTAAATGAAATTCGTAAATTGAGTTGGACGTCCTCCTATGTTTTATCTTAGGCAGACAGAATAAGAAATGGAGCTTTGTTGGAAAGAATGGGTGGAGAATGATAATGCTGATTATGATCAGGAAGAAAAAACAGGAATTGGCTGGGTCACTGGCTTAGAAGAATCTGCCTACTGAAGGATGCACTGGAAGGAATGGTGAACGGACGAAATAAACGTTGAAATCGCTGAACGATGCATGAGAAAAAAATATTAGAAATCGCTGAACGGTGAACAGGAAAGAAAAATCGTAGAAATTGTTGTACGCTGAATACGAAAAAGAAAAGAAATCTTTGAAATCGCTCAACGCAGAATAAGAAAAAAATTGTAGGAATCACTGGACGGTGGACATAAAAAAAATCGTAGAAATCGCTGTACGCAGAAAAAAAAAATTCTTAAAAATCGCAGTGCGTTGAATAAGAAAGAAAATAGTTGAAATCGCTGAACGATTAATGCGAAAAAAATCGTTAAATCGTTAAACGCTGAATGCGAAAAATTAGTATAAATCGCTGTACGGTGAACAAGAAACAAAAATCGTAGAAATCATTGTTCGCTCAATACGAAAAAGAAAGAAATGTTGAAATTGCTGAACGCGGAATACGAAAAAAGATTGTAGAAATCGGTGACCGCTGAATAAGAACAAAAATAGTTGAAATCGGTGACCGCTGAATACAAAAAATATCGTGGAAATCTTTGAACGCTGAATGCGAAAAAACTCGTATAAATCGCAGTAGCGTGAACATAAAAAATTGAAATAATTGAAAGAGCAGAACGCTTAATACGAGGAATGTTGTAGAAATTTCTGTACGCTGAATTGGGGAAAAAAATCGTTAAAATCACTGAACGTTGAGTACGAAAAAAAAATGTAGAAATCGGCAACCGCTGATGACAAAAAAATCATTCAAATCCCTGTACATACGAAAAAAAAGAAACCGTTGAAATCGCTGTACGCTGAATACGAAAAAAGAAACCGTTGAAATCGCTGTACGCTGAATTGGAAAAAAGAAACCGTTGAAATCGCTGTACGCTGAATACGAAAAAAAAAGAAATTGTTGAAATCGCTGTACGCTGAATACGAAAAAAAAGAAACCGTTGAAATCGCTGTACGCTGAATACGAAAGAAAAGAAACCGTTGAAATCGTTGTACGCTGAATTGGAAAAAAGAAACCGTTGAAATCGCTGTACGCTGAATACGAAAAAAAATAAATCGTTGAAATCGCTGTATGCTGAATACGAAAAAAAAGAAACCGTTGAAATCGCTGTACGCTGTATTGGAAAAAAGAAACCGTTGAAATGGCTGTACGCTGAATACGAAAAAAAAAGAAATCGTTGAAATTGCTGTACGCTGAATACGAAAAAAAAGAAATCGTTGAAATCGCTGTACGCTGAATACGAAAAAAAAGAAACCGTTGAAATCGCTGTACGCTGAATTGGAAAAAAAGAAACCGTTGAAATGGCTGTACGCAGAATACGAAAGAAAAGAAACCGTAGAAATCGCTGTACCCTGAATACGAACAAAAAGAACCCGTTGAAATCGCTATACGCTACATACGAAAAAAAGAAACCGTTGAAATCGTTGTACGCTGAATACAAAAAAAAATAGTTTAAATTGCTGAACGCTGAATGCGAAAAAAAACCGTTGAAATCGCTGTACGCTGAATACGAACAAAAAGAAACCGTTGAAATCGCTATACGCAACATACGGAAAAAAAGAACCCGTTGAAATCGCTGTACGCTGAATACGAACAAAAAGAAACCGTTGAAATCGCTATACGCTACATACGGAAAAAAAGAACCCGTTGAAATCGCTGTAGGCTGAATACGAAAAGGAAACAAACCGTTGAAATCGCTGTAGGCTGGATACGAAAAAAGTATGGTTGAAATAGCTATACGATGAATACGAAGAAAAGAGAGATCGTTGAAATCGCTGTACGCTGAATACGAAAAAATCGTTGAAATCGCTGTAGGCTTAATACCAAAAAAACACTGTATAAATCGCTGTACTCAGCAATCACTGTACTCTGAATACAAAAATAATCGTAGCAATCGATGTACTCTGAATACGGAAAAAAATAGTTATAATCATTGTACGCTGAATACGTCCATTAGTTTATTATAAATCACTTGTCACAGATTGTTTAACATTTGAATAGAAATTGCTGTATATAGACTATATCCAATATTTGAGTAGAAATCGCTGAACACGAATGACTTCAGTGGTTTTGTAGAACTCTCTATACAGAGGCTAAATTCAGTAGTTTAATAGAAATCACTATACAGAGACTAGTTTAGTAGTAATCACATTAGGTTAAACAGACAGATGGTCCGCTAGACTGAGAAATAGGCGAATACACTAGAAATCACTTTGCGTCAGTGATGCTAACAGCATGTAATTTCGCGAAAACGTGAAACTGGAATTATTGTCGAGACCGAATACGTTTCTTTATCCTTTGAAAAATACGAGAATGAAAATGAGTAATGTGTGAGTGGATTTACTTATATTAGCATGTAAAAGTAGACTATGAACGACCTCTACACAAAGAAGACAATAATGAAGTAGATACTTCTGTTGTCATAGCCTGCATTTCACATTTAAAACGACGTCTCTTTGGTCGCAGTTTGCCCGGGCAGTGAACTGAGCCCTCGAGCAGCTCTTCCCTAACCCCGACGTGTTTGTCGTCACAGTGCCTTCACCCTGGCAACACAGTGTGCGCGATGAGACAGCAGAGACATCTGTCATGTACTACCTAAAGGACGGAGCGCACGCCAGCTTCAGTTTACCTGCCTTCAAGAGCAACAAACCCGGGTCTCTCCACGAGGTAAGCTCAGATGAGAGTTTACCGAAGGATAAGCAGAATTTATGTTTTAATACTGCATGAATTAATTAGGAATGCCTTGTGATTTCTGCACTTATATGTCAAAGTTAAAAAAAAAAAATGATTCTTTGTTTTTCTTATATTAATTTAATATGGACTTATTTTATACTAATAATAAATCTGTAGCCAAATTTTTTGTGGTAATTTTCGATTTTCCTAAAATAATTGGTGCTAACATGTATAATTAACCATCCTGAAAACGAAAATCGCTTTTTTGAAATTTTTGTTTGTATGTCTGTCTGCTTCCTTTTCACGCGATAATGGCTGAACCGAATTATATGAAAATTGGAATATAAATTAAGTTCGTGTTAACTTAGATTTTACGCTATATGGCATTCAAAATACATTATTTGAAAGGGGGGTTATAAAGAGGCCTGAATTAAATAAAAATATCTCGCTTATTATTGATTTGTATGAAAAATGTTACATAACAAAAGTTTCTTTAAAAATCATTTCCGATACGTTTTAATCTATACAAAATTTTGATGGGACTGATATTTAAAGAGATAAATGAGTTTTAAAATTACAATAACAACGCCATCTAAGGCACTGTACTGAAATAAAAACAAATGACTTCGTCTATAAGGGGCCTTGGACAACAACAATCGAAAGCTATTAAACATAGCCTGCAGAGAATGTTTCTGTGTTTGTGAAGTAATATCGGAAGCTAGTTTAATTATTATTTCACCACTGGAAAGTGTAGTTTCTCTAAATGGACATAATTCTACAATGTTATTACAGTAACTTCTGAAACACATAGCAAGTAATATGAAGTATACATATTAAAACTAAATGATATGTCAATCTTCATTAAACTATGGTTGCGTGTAATAACAATTAAGAAACATATTAAAGGAATTGTCATTGCACCAAATGATTGGTCTCTAGACCAAAATGACCGCATTTTAATTATTTAAATACAGTTTAAATTAACTAGCATATTAAACGATTTATCCTTCTATCAAACACGAATGTTCCCTGGATCAAACGTCCTATTTTAATTATGTAATTAATTTATATTTATTTCTAACAGGTGCAGCGGAGCGCACGGGTACGGCTAGTAGCTTAATATATGAGAAATATATTTTAAAAATCTATAAAATCACCGAGTTATGCATTAAAGTATCCCTCAGTGCTAACGGAACATCAGCTAGCAATCTATTTTTGAAACATACGTCTTCCAGGGTAAGAAAGAACTTTTAATTTTTCTTTTATGTTAATATTGGCTTTAGCTTTACATCCGTCAATAAAATTTTATAATATATACAAAATTGATCAAGTTATGCATTAAAATGTTTTCCCTTGCAAACACAATACCAGCCAGGAACAGGAATCTCTCTGGTAACTATTGCGAGTAGGATCGTGATTTTTGTCCATATCGATAGAAAATCTAATAAAGGATCATTATCCCTTTCGCGTATTGCAATAACGTGGACGGTTTTCGTGTAAATTTATTTTAAAACCACTAACTTGACGCTACTGAACGATGCGAGTATATTGCAACATTGTAGTCAGAAAGGGAGATGGGAGGTAGTTCACTAAGGTAGACAGACCACAGTTCGTTAACCTCTTACATCTATGTTACGAGAAGAAAAAGAAGTGTGTTTGCGGCGATGTTGCCAGACTATTCAAACTTTCAACACAGTTTTCTAATTAACTGTGAATTTAATAAAAAAAAGTGTTTTCTATTCATTTAAGCGTACTCTATCTTCTCTTTCAATCTCCAGGATTATTTCACTTGCACCCTGTTTATATATGTAGGCTATACATAAAATTTACGAAATTAAGCATTAAAATGTCCTGCCATGCAAAACACAGTACCAGACAACAATATTTAATTTTATCAGTCATTTTCTGAAAAGTGCATTTTTCAAAAAAGTTTAAAACATATCGTCTACATTTTTTTTAGATAATTGCATGACATTTTTCATGACCCAGTTTCTTAGTAAAGTCAACATTTCAAGCTATCTTTTAACATATATTAAAAAAGAGTTCCTTTATAATGAGTGTTGAGACGTTGACCCCCATCAACAATTAAAATATGTACTAATTTGATAGCAATGAAAATGGAAAAACAAAACTCTTATGAGAAGTAAAACCATATACCTACATTATATTATATACAAATATTAAACGAATTTGATACATAGTTTTATAATGTACATTATTTTATAATATAATTTATTATATCTGAAATAAATAAAAATTATTAATACAACTAATTTGTCACTGAGAAATAAGGAAACGCTGTCCTTTCTTTATAATCCCTATTCGCTGAGGAGACAGTCTGACCTTATATCTCCTCTGAACTCTGTCTCAATTGTTACTGGGCAATGATCACAAATAAGCTCCTGATATTGAAGGAAGAAAATGTACAACACCTCGCAATGTGTAATAAAAGTAATGAACAAAAGGTGCAACAGCATGAAAACAAATGAAGCGAGAAGTTGGGACAGCATTTCGGTTTCCAAACAACGGATCATCTCTTACAAATCGTTAACATAATTTTTACTTAATTCTTCTCTTCATTTCATTTTTGTTTTTGGGTATAATATCCATTTTCTATCTCCCACGAGTCAATATGATCTATAAAAAGTGTCAATTATATTTAGCAAAGATACGGACTAAGAAATAATGTAGAAATGTATCGCTACACGCAATTTATAACTAGTCCACACGTTGTAGCAATTTTTTCTAACAGCTCCACATGAAAAGCCGTCTTGGAGGGTACATAAGTTAGTAATTAATGTGGTCAGAGTGAGAATTGTTACTTTTTACTAGAAAAACAAATAAGCAGAGTAAACTTAAATTTCAAAGTGTCTTTTCGGAACAGAGGTAGCTATATGTACGATAAGATTTCTTCAAGATGTTCGTAAACCGAGGAACTAGGTTCCTGAGGAATAGCATGTATGTTATACTACGAGGAAAAAACTACCAAGTAGAAGAGGAGGTCCATGGTTTGTCCACAAATGGATCTACAAGGCGCATTGACATCATCGCTATCCCGACAAGATCAACAAGCGGATTCATAATTGATCCAACTGTAAGGATGGAAATGTACGAAAATCAACCTGCTGAGGTACATCAGGAAAAATGCGACATATACGATCCCACTATACCATATTATAAGGAAAAATATCATGTAACGTCGATCGAAGTTATTGGATTACTGATTGGGGCTAGAGGAACCATCACAAAAAGATTCGCGCATTTTTGTAATCAGTTTGATCTAGGACAAACTCTTGTCACTGAAGTATCTCTGTCTGCAGTGAAGGGATCTATAAAAATCCTAATAAACCATCTCTACAGTTATATAGATTGAGCTCTTTGCTATGGCGATCTGCTCACTTAAGTTGGGTCTTGCAACTAGTGCTAAATAGACGACTGTGATCATCCAATAGCTAATAGATACTAGGAAATGTTATGTTTCTTCTGGAATTAATTATGCTTTGTTTAGTCTTTTCCAATTATTTCTAATTGTGCTATTTCCTATTCTTTTTCTTCTCCATTGTTTTCTTTTTTTTCCATTATAACAACAATTTTGTGGTAAGCTTTGTCTTCTTTGTCACTTGGAGGAAGCTGAATAAAATTTATTCGAAATCAAAAATATTAACTTGTATTCAAATTACAAATATAGTGTATACATTTAACTTCAATTTCGATTTATTTTTCTTCGTAACCGCTACTTTCCAGAAAGTATTTTTAAGTAGTTGCAATCAAATTCCATAATAAATTGAATGGTTAGCAGAACAAAAGAGCAGCGGGGAATAATTTACCGAGGCTGTTAAGGGCGACAAGAATGTAGTATATCGTCGGTCGGCGATCAAAACCTCGTAACTCCATTTACAAATAAAATCGGTTTTTTGCCATAAACTGGCAACAAATAACATTTCCCATGTTCTATTAAAGCATTGTGACTCCAAATCTTACAGAAGCCATCTACTGACCAATTACAAAGACCTCGTATCTCCTTAGCATTTAATCTCAGACTCAAAACCTCGGATCTCCAGCAGACTGGAATCACGAGGTTTCCACTGCTCTTAATCTCAGACTCAAAATCTCGGAACTCCATTGGGTGGGATATTACGAGGTTTTAAATACCATGCTGATTGATCATTTGCAGACTGAAACTGACATACGAGGCATTGCGACTGATGCTGCGTTAAAAATATTGTACTCTGTCTAGTGACCAGTATGACAATAATCTGCTGCAAACTTCGGTGTTACAGAAGACAACAGTTCAGAAATTGTGCCTGCACTGTATGGAAATAATACGCAGAATAAAGGGAACTGAAATGGCGTTTTATTAGGCCTAAAAGATGAATAAATAAATATGTAATTAAATAATAAGTGAAGGAATGAATGAGTAAATAAATAATTAAATGCTCTAATTACATTATTTTATTTAGAACAAGATACATATTAAACATCATTATTATGGTTCCGCTGTAAACTTCGGTGTTACAGAACATAACACTTTAGAAATTAGTCTGCACTCTGTGGAGGTATTGCAAAAACTCCTGTTACGGGCATCAGAATATCCAATACCTCTGTTCAACTCAGTAGTAATACTAAGGCTGATAAGAGCAGTGAAGAGGAATCCACTAACAGTAGTTGTGATGAACACTATATGCCAAAAATAATAGCTTTTAGAACGAAGGTGAATCAGAAAACGAAAATGGAGGGGAGATAAATGGACGATTTGAATGACACTTGAAATTAATTGTTGCTGCACTGGTACAGTATACATTATTTTGTTATGGTTTGTTGAAATGGTAATGAAACAATATTTTTTTTTTCATTTACTATTAGCAATAAAGTGGCAGAACTTAATATATAAGAAATCAGGATGCGGCTAACGGAAACTGACAGTCAACAAGAAACAACGAATGAAAGAACTAGATCACGTGGAGCTGGCGAAAGATGAGGCAGAAAAATGGAGATATGAAGTAGAAAGATGCATTCGTGTAATGCAAAAAGTAGGTTTTGTAAAATAATTTCAGAAAATCAACAAAAGACAATTTTCGATAATTTCTGGACTAATCTGTCATGGGAGGAAAAAAGATGTTTGTAATAGGGCTTGTAGATTGTATTCCAGTTCAGCGTCGAAGGAGAGATTCAAAAGAATCAAATCGATTTTATACTATGACCAATTATTTTTCATTGGCAGTAAAAGACAGAAAGTCTACAAGTCCATGTTTCTTAACACGTTTTCCATAGGGGAATGTGTCTGTAAGAAATGGGACCTAAGCTAACTCTAAATCTACCATCAAACCAAAGAGCTGTTAATAGTAAAAAAAAAAAAAGGTAATGACTTAAGAATGAATAGTTCTCTACTTTTTCTGAGCTGCCTAAATTGGAGTTCTATCATTATCAAACTACTTCCAGAAAAATATATTTTGAACCAAATTGGCAGAGTAAAGCTGCCCTCTACAAAGAATATGAGACATTTTATACATAAAAAAAGTCACAGTACTCAATAAATATATTTATGTAGGTATGTGATTGGGGAACAAAATTTAAGACTATTTTCACCTAAAAAAAAACAACACTGTCATTTGTGCTACTTTCGTGATGCAGGAAATGTTGATGATGAAAAATATTAGTATCATATTCTTATAAAATATGAAGCAAGAAAGTCTAAGGAAGCAGACAAAAAAGGACACTAAAAGAGTACTGACTATTGACTTGCAGGATGTACTTCTGTGCTTATCTCTCCATGACTCAGCTCTGTACCATTAAGACGAAACTGAAACTGCATAACTTTACGCTGTTTGATTCACAATGAAAAGATGTATTTTGTTATCGATGGCATGAGCTGAAGATAGACTAAATTCTTATTAATTTACCAGTATAATAGTGAGTTTTATTTACAAAAAAGTACCTGAAGATGAAGTAATTTTGTATAGTGATGAATGTACTTAACAAAACAGAAATAGTATTTTGGCAAATGATTTAATCGCCTTAACCATGAGAATTGTTCGGGAGTTTCTTGAGATAGGTTACAATCAAATGCAGTGTGATTCTGTTCACTCTACAATAGAAAGAAAATTAAGCAACTGGTAAATTTACACACCTGCAGTGTATGTTGAAGCATGCAAACTGTCAGACAAAAAATTAGCCATACATTATGTAATATCTTCACCATGACTTCTTCAAAGTATGTAGTAAAGTTTCGAGGCACTTCTCCATTGAACTTATTTCAAAAGCAGGAGACCCAACTGTCACCGACAATTCGGGAATAATTATTGAATACAAATTGAATTTGAATTGTGCATGGGACATTATTTCTAAAAGGATGCCAAAGAACAGAGAAAATGTGTCTTTACCACAGCTTTTTACAAATTCTCACCTACTTGCAGTAAATAAATAAAATATGCCCCATGATTTCAATGTATTCTACGACTTCCTACAAAACGTCAGCAGACACTTTCTTCCAGTTTAGTGGAAAGTATATAATTTCGTATAAATCCCAACACAACGAACAACAGAAATATTTATAAAATTGGGAAATTAAAAATTAAAATTGTCTTTACAGCGTTTATGTTAATTTTTTTAACAGTTTGTATAATGGTTATCTGTAAAGTTTGTATTCATTTTTATTGTCGTTAAATTTGTTATAAGATATACAAACATGCCTGTATTCCACTTAAGTGTAGTCACTTACTAATTTGGCATCCATGTAGTTGTGAAAAACTATTGAGATCACTTAAAAGAACATAGAGTAAACGAAAGAATTATGTTCATTTAGTAAAAACCACGTAAATCCAAAGTCCTAACCAGTAACAAAAACCCGTAACTCCACCACACACAAATGTATATAATTTACAATATATACTGTTATCGTACATTTAATGTATCACATTTCGGTTGCTAAATTCAAAACCACATCGATTTTGCTTTAAAAACATGGTCACAGCAACATTATTTCTTTCTCCTGTAAAATTTTCAATTTTGGAGTTACGAGGTTTTGATCGTCAGCCGACGATATACAGACAATTGTGTAGTGTTCTTCTATATGAGCCGTTGGTGATTGTTTACACTTCGATGAAGGGCTATTTTAAACCCTCCTCATTGCTCATTTGACGTTTAATATATTATTCACAAAAGTTACCGATTTGGCATGATAAGACCTAGCATTACAGCCATTATTACCTTGTACAAAATCTTCCAACACAACAGGAAGCATGTAAACTCGTTTCTATGAACCTATGGTACACTTACTTGTCTTCGTCAAGGTTACACATCACAGAACTCGGAAAAACAGTTGAATTACGATTAACAAAAGAATGCTTATTGTACAGCAAAATTTTTTTCTGAATTCAATTTGAAACCAATCAAATTAAATGTTAGTAATAAATTAATAATATGAAACGAGAATTTAATTTCTGCGTTAGTAGGCTATATAGATATATTTAGTGTCCTTTCATGTAATATTTAATTTATTTCTGAGTTAAGAAATACTATTACATTATTTATTTATTAATGAATTAAGAGCGCATTGGGGCAAATTATCTGGTTGAGGTTTTTTCCGGGGTTTTCCCTCAATCCAAAAAGAGCAAATGCTGGGTAACTTTCGGCGCTGAACCCTGGACTCATTTCGCTGGTATTACCACCTTCATCTCATTCAGACGCTATATAAGCATGCTAATAGAAAAAGTGCCCTAAAATAACCAATAAAAATTAATTAAGAGCTAATTTAATTTTTAAAGTTATACAACTAGGATATACGTATTTCATTTCAATTTTGATATACTAATAAGAATTTATGTTGAAACTGTCCAGAAAGAGAGAAAGAAATTTGATGGGTCACTGCCGAGGAAGAAACTGCCTACTGGAGGATGCACTGGAATGAATGGTGAAGGGGAGAAAAATTCCGCGCGGAGGAAGATATCAGATGATAAAGAATATTAAGATGCATGGATCGTATGTGGAGACTAAGAAGAAGGTGGAAAAGAAGGAAGGCTGTATAATGCTGGATTTGCAGTGAAAGACCTTCCTTGGCCAGAACACTATTGACGAATGAATGAACGAATTAATCAGAAATGTGCTGATTTCTTAAATCAAATAATTAGAACTTTATACCTGTTTAGCATGTGGTTGGAAAAAAAAGATTACTAATAATAACCAACACTCTGTTTCTGAATATTTCATCAATTTTTCTGAAATCATGTGGGCCTAGATATATATATATTCAGTTTAAATTTCAGAAATTAAAAAGAAAATTCTATTAAATATATTTTTTGTTCAGAAATACCATCTCCATCACCAGTACAGTATTCATTATCTGCACCGTTTATACTCACTGATAGGTGTTTAAAATTTTTGTAAAAAATCTTCGCGGGATGGTTGGACAGGACATTTGCAGCAGTTTAAGGTAGGAATTGATATCAGCTAAAACTTACTATTAGAGTTACGTCACTGTAAAAGTATTAACTCCTGCACGTAGGCAAGCAACTTAAAAAAATATAATGAACGTCTTTCTGTTACACACAAGAATATTCGTGTTAAAAAAATTGATAAGAACTTTCGCAGGTTCATGGAAGCTATCAGAGATACGGAAAGAACACACCAAACAAGCACACTTAAAATGATTTCATTTGATAACACGACTCGGCGCCTGTAATATGCAATTCAGCACCTCGAATATGCAATTCAGCACCTCGAATATCCTATTCAGAACCTCGAATATGCAATTCAGCACCTCGAATATGCTATTCAGCGCCTCGAATATGCTATTCAGCACCTCGAATATGCAATTCAGCACCTCGAATATGCTATTCAGCACCTCGAATATGCTATTCAGCGCCTCGAATATGCAATTCAGCGCCTCGAATATGCTATTCAGCACCTCGAATATGCAATTCAGCGCCTCGAATATGCTATTCAGCGCCTCGAATATGCTATTCAGCACCTCGAATATGCTATTCAGCGCCTCGAATATGCTATTCAGCACCTCGAATATGCAATTCAGCACCTCGAATATGCTATTCAGCGCCTCGAATATGCAATTCAGCACCTCGAATATGCAATTCAGCACCTCGAATATCCTATTCAGCGCCTCCAATATGCTATTCAGCACCTCGAATATGCAATTCAGCGCCTCGAATATGCTATTCAGCGCCTCGAATATGCTATTCAGCGCCTCGAATATGCAATTCAGCACCTCGAATATGCAATTCAGCACCACGAATATGCTATTCAGCGCCTCGAATATGCTATTCAGCACCTCGAATATGCAATTCAGCACCTCGAATATGCAATTCAGCACCTCGAATATGCAATTCAGCACCTCGAATATGCAATTCAGCGCCTCGAATATGCAATTCAGCGCCTCGAATATGCTATTCAGCGCCTCGAATATGCAATTCAGCGCCTCGAATATGCAATTCAGCGCCTCGAATATGCAATTCAGCGCCTCGAATATGCAATTCAGCGCCTCGAATATGCAATTCAGCACCTCGAATATGCTATTCAGCAACTCGAATATGCTATTCAGCGCCTCGAATATGCAATTCAGCGCCTCGAATATGCAATTCAGCGCCTCGAATATGCAATTCAGCGCCTCGAATATGCAATTCAGCACCTCGAATATGCAATTCAGCACCTCGAATATGCAATTCAGCACCTCGAATATGCAATTGAGCACCTCGAATATGCAATTGAGCACCTCGAATATGCTATTCAGCACCTCGAATATGCTATTCAGCACCTCGAATATGCTGTTCAGCACCTCGAATATGCTATTCAGCACCTCGAATATGCAATTCAGCACCTCGAATATGCTATTCAGCACCTCGAATATGCAATTCAGCACCTCGAATATGCAATTCAGCACCTCGAATATGCAATTCAGCACCTCGAATATGCAATTCAGCGCCTCGAATATGCAATTCAGCGCCTCGAATATGCAATTCAGCACCTCGAATATGCAATTCAGCACCTCGAATATGCAATTGAGCACCTCGAATATGCTATTCAGCACCTCGAATATGCTATTCAGCACCTCGAATATGCTATTCAGCACCTCGAATATGCTATTCAGCACCTCGAATATGCAATTCAGCACCTCGAATATGCAATTCAGCGCCTCGAATATGCAATTCAGCGCCTCGAATATGCAATTCAGCACCTCGAATATCCTATTCAGCGCCTCGAATATGCAATTCAGCACCTCGAATATGCAATTCAGTACCTCGAATATGCAATTCAGCACCTCGAATATGCTATTCAGCATCTCGAATATGCAATTCAGCACCTCGAATATGCAATTCAGTACCTCGAATATGCAATTCAGCACCTCGAATATGCTATTCAGGACCTCGAAAATGCAATTCAGCACCTCGAATATGCTATTCAGCGCCTCGAATATGCAATTCAGCACCTCGAATATGCAATTCAGCACCTCGAATATGCAATTCAGCACCTCGAATATGCAATTCAGCACCTCGAATATGCAATTCAGTACCTCGAATATGCAATTCAGCACCTCGAATATGCAATTCAGCACCTCGAATATGCAATTCGGCACCTCGAATATGCAATTCAGCGCCTCGAATAAGCTACTCGGTACAAAGTGGCAATCGGCCTCTTAGTTTCGATCTTTCGTATGCTATACTAGCAGGCCGATGGTGACCGGAAGTGACCTTGTTCTAAATTTGTTCCTCAGAATTTACAGGCCTAGAATTCAACAAAATAATTATTCACGAATTCAGGAGTTTAATTTGAGTACGTCCCCAGCTAATAGGCTGATATGAAACACTTACTCTTTGATTTAAAGCGTGATGGAACCCAGACTAACACCCTGCAGCTTATAAAGGTTAGAAAAGCCGTAAATTGAAATGGACAAACAGATATACAGGAAGAAAGGGATATCGTAATAGTTATTCTGAAAAGTACATAAACGCGTACACCTTCTGAAACTGCGACTAAACATATAATACGAGTATGTACCGTCCAACCGTTTTATTAGGAGACACGCAATTCAGAAACGCATCGTTTACTACACGCATCACACGTTTATTCGCTTACAGATTAATCAGGAGATCTCCTGAGAAGAATAAAGATGGTTGTCACAAGTTTTATGGTAATACATGCTTGCTACAATAATTATAATTTTTTCGCCTCAGTTTAGATGACAATTTTCGTAAAGTTCCCTAACAACTGTCTATGCAGAGACGTATTATTTTAAGACAAACACGAAGTATTATTTAAACTGTACAGTATTATTACTCCTATTTCGGCCTCCTCCTCCCCTCTAGCCGACCTTACCTCACCTAAATTTATTTTCCCCCTTTTTTATTCAATTTCAAACTGCATAATTACAAAGAAAATACATAATAAAATGAAAGGAGTAATAATACCAGGGAAAGGATTTATATGTAAATACATATTTACTTATAAAGCTAATATAATTTATATTTTACATTATCTTTATGTTTCACAATGTGTAGGGTTAAAAATCCTACTTTTATTTTCCATATTTTTCCATATTTTAGAGTTTAGTACATATTTTCGTTAATTTCCATATATTTTCCATATTTCATATAAAACAGTCCATATTATATTAGGTTTAACAATAAAACAAAACAAAATTCCATTAACTTTTAAAAATACATTTCAACAATAGAGATTTAAACACATGTTCAGTAATCCCTTTAACATCAGAGTTATTTGAAAATTAGCAGTCCTATCAACAATGGGAAAGTAAGTTACAAAACTGTATTAATTTAATTTAAAATTTTTAACAGACTTCAGTTGTGCAGCTCAACAGTTAAACGCCAGTCAGAGTACACATAGGTTCAGTTTTGTAAATCATACTATAAAGACGGTAAATATGCCAAAAGTACGTCATTCAGTCAATTTAAAATCAAAACTAACAAGTTACATTTCAGAATTTAAAGAAGATGGTTTATCAACTGACAATAAAATATTATTTTGTAATTTGTGTCAGTGTGCAGTATCATCTACACAAAAGTTCCTGGTGCAACAACACATTACAACTAGTAAACATCAGGCCAACAAACAACTAAATTCCAAGCAGAGACAATTGTTTTTAACACAACCAACAACATCGAATGTAAGATCTGAGTTTAACATCGACCTGTGCCGTTCTCTCATCTCTGCTGATATTCCTCTCTACAAACTAAAGAATAAGGTCTTCAGGGAATTCCTTGAAAAATATACTCAACATACAATCCCGGATGAGTCAACACTTAGGAAGACGTATGCTCCATCCATCTACGATGAGACAATACAGAAGATAAGAGATGAAATTAAAGATAATTCAATTTGGGTTTCCATTGATGAGACTCCCGACAAAGAAGGTAGACTTGTTGGTAATGTAGTTATCGGTTTGTTAAGTGAACAATATTCTGAACGAATTCTTTTACATTGTGATGTTCTAGAAAAGTGCAATAACAAAACTATAGTTAAACTGTTCAACGAAGCTATGGGTATCCTGTGGCCAAAGGGTATTATGTACGATAATGTGTTATTCTTTATTAGCGATGCTGCCCCTTATATGGTCAAAGCTGGACAAGCATTATCTGTTGTATATCCTAAATTGACTCATTTTACTTGTGTGGCGCATGCATTTCATCGTGTGGCAGAAGTGGTCAGAGACAATTTCCCTAAAGTAGATTTGTTGATTTCATCAGTGAAAAAAGTATTTCTCAAAGCTCCCAGTAGAGTTAACGTGTTGAAAGAAATGTACCCTGAAATTCCATTGCCACCAAAGCCAATTTTAACTAGATGGGGTACATGGCTAGAAGCAGTTGAATATTATGCCGAACATATAGACTCTATTAACAATGTTCTCCTTGCATTGGACTCTGAAGATGCAGTCTCAATTGATACTGCGAAAACAGTTACCTGTGACATAAGTGTGAAGAATGACTTAGCTCACATTCAGCATACATTTTCATGCATCATGAAAACGCTCAAAAGTCTCCAAAATAGGCACCTTTCACTATCTGAAAGTTTTGAAATTATAAATAGTACTGTGGAACAACTGAATCGTGGTAGAGGTAAAGTTGCAGATGCAGTAAGAGCTAAGGTGGACACTGTACTTTCAAAAAACCCTGGATATGAAGAACTACAAAAGGTTGTTGCTGTGATGAGTGGTGAATCAACAGTGAAGATTAACTTGGACTTATCCCCAGCAGACATTGTGAAATTTAATTATGTACCAGTTACTTCTTGTGACGTCGAACGCTCTTTTAGTCAGTATAAATCTATCCTCAGAGACAATAGAAGAAGATTCACTTTTCAGCACTTGAAAGAAATGTTTGTAACCTATTGTTATGGTAACAGACAATAAAAATTGTGTTTTGTTGAAACTACATTGGAAGATAAGGTACGTCCATTATATTTTTTGTTTAGTTTGATTAAAATGTACCAATATTTAACGTACATAGTCATTTTTTTATAATTTTAAGTCCATATTTAATTCCATATTTTGGTAAAAATCCATATTTAATTCCATATTTTGGTAAAAATAACTACATATATATTTACATATTTCATATATTTTTAGTCCATATAAATCCGTTCCCTGAATAATACTGTACATTTTAAAAACTATAACATCTATTACATAGCACTAGGAAAATCCAGGAAAACAGAGAGATTTAGGAATTGAACGGGTTGCATCAGCTGCTTGTTTATGTGGATGATACGAATATGTTAGAAGATCTCTTTATGAAAAAGTTTGAGAAACATTGGGATAGAACAGCCGTGACTAGAACGTGACTCGCAGTGACAGCTGTGTATTTCGCTTGCTTCTAACCTCCGCCAACCCCCACCCTCTCACTCACTGGAGTCAAACTCCGTTTCATTTGTATTTGTGTCTGACTTGCGAGTGGCATATGTCTCTCTCGAAACCATGTACGAAAGTTCCAAGTAGGATGGGAGGACGCATTTTTTTGCTGGCAATATGATGACAATATTAAATGTATGATTTGTTCACAAGTATTACGAGGAAAACGGTTGTATGACATAAAACGGCATTATACTACATGTTACTGATGAAACATTAAAAGGTTAAGTGTTATTGTTGTTGTTATCATCATCATCATCATCATCATCTCTGTACGTCGACCCTTTTTCAGCAGATGTACGAATAATGCGGTTAGCTCTTCAATTTGAACTCACTGATTTACTATGTGATGTCAAATGAAAGCTAGATGTAAGGACTTGACAAATGTTGAACTTTCAAATCTTTGCCAAATAATAAATATCCGAAGCTTCGTTCTTTCGCTTGCTCTGTTGAAGCCATGTTCGCTACAACTTACGTTTGTGAAAAATTATCTTCAACAATGAAAATAGTAAAAACCAAATTTAGATCACGACTGACAGACAAAATACCTTCGTGATCAACTACGACCGGCAGTAAGTGACATAATTAATGATTAATGATTTTGAAATTTTGTCGCAGAGACATTCTGAAGACAGTTAATTTTAGGTTGTGATATTGTTCATTTCTTTCTTCGTTACACGTACCAAACATTATTTTGTAGCCTTGTACTGTATGAATTTATAATTTTAAGTGCTTGATGTAAGGAAAATGAAAAACCGTTAATAAGTCAGACAGTTGCTTCACTTCCCCTTCGGGTGTCCGCCTCCCTCCATATGTGCTATGCACGTTGCAGGTTACACAGTGGCTCGGCGCAAGATTACATTTTCGCCACCGCTGGGATAGAATGAGAAGCTAATTAATACTGATTTAAAACATGAAATTTGCTCTACTCATTTATTACGCAGGCAGATTTTGCTGCGGTCATTTTTTCTGATGAAGCGGATCATTTTATTCAGGGTTCATTCACAATGTAAACATTAACATACACAAAATACGCGAGAACATGGACTTGAGACGCGTTTTATCACTCACAATACCAAACAGAAAAAGTGAAAACAATTGAAGACAAAATAAAAATGGGTTCTTCGACGATGAATGATATAGTAATGTGATTTGTGTTCCTATAAACTGTGTTGTTTGTATACTACATTTGAAGACAAGGAAATGACCACGAAGCGTAGACGATCGTGGATTCATCCTTTCATGTATTGTGTGAGTGAATGGTGTGTGGTCAAAAAGCCATTTTGTGATCCAATAAATTAATTGCTCTCCCCTGTAATTCCTATGTGGCCTGGGTGATGTAAATGAACCTAAAAGGAAGAGGTTAAACTAAGGTAAAGAAAGAAAAGAATTATAATTATTTGAACAGTGTCTAAAAAGCTGTATTATTATCTTATGACGAGTTGACAAACTTTTTTTTAATTGGGTTATTTTACGACGCTGTATCAACATCTAGCTTATTCAGCGTCTGAATGAAATGAAGGTGATAATGCCGGTGAAATGAGTCCGGGGTCCAGCACCGAAAGTTACCCAGCATTTGCTCATATTCGGTTGAGGGAAAACCCCGGAAAAAACCTCAACCAGGTAACTTGCCCCGATCGGGATTCGAGCCCGGGCCACCTGGTTTCGCGGCCAGACGCGCTGACCGTTACTCCACAGGTGTGGACGTTGCCAAACTAACTTACTATTATGACAAGTGTTGTATTGCATGTTTCCACGTATTCACATTTTTTATGTTCTAGTGATATTTAACTTATTTTATATTTTTGTTTTCATATTTTCCGATAATGGTATATCTATAATGTGATAAGTTGAGCTATATATAATCATAATTTTCCTTACTGTGTGTACTTAAAAATATTGTATTCATTTAATGCTTTGTACTGCACTATTTTATTACTATTATTATTATTATTATTTATCATTATTATTATTATTATCAATAATTGTCTTATTTTTTTATACTTTGTATGTCTCATTTATTTTGGCCTGCTATTCACATTTTATTATGCTTTTTTCCTTCTTTCTGTATGTTATATACGAATATTATGTCTGATTTCTACTTACTTGTTGTTTACATTTTATTATTATTATCTTATTCAGTTTTGTGTGTAAAATTGTAGTGTACTTTGTAAATTTGTAATGTTTTTGTAACGCAGTTTTACTCCTGGTTGAGTGTTAGAGAAGGCCGTATGGCCTTAACTCTGCCAGGTTAAATAAATATCATTATTATTATTATTATTATTATTATTATTATTATTATTATTATTAAGTATAAAACATTAAATACCGAATAATAAATCTGAAAAATGGGCTATGCAAAGACATATTTCATATTTAACTAGTGTAACATAATTAAACGAACAACACTTAGATGTATAAGAAACGCCTGTAAGAGAAAATGTAACATTTTTTGACATAAAAATTATCCATTTTTCTGTAAATCGTGTCTAATACATGTTTCCAAACTTACAAGAGCGTAAGACTATTGTAAATCTTCATAACGACGTCATAATTAAACGTCCGTAAATGTAAAAAAAAAAAAACTTTACGAATATGTATCATACAATGTTTTTCTCCGATGGCACAGATTTACATTAATTAAATATATATCAAGTTGAAGAGGTTATAAGGTCACGATTTCATGGCCGCCTAAACTCAAAACCATTAAGAAATAAGTATCCTGGAATTACAGCCAGTTCTTTTCATGATCACGATTTCACGGCCGCCTAAACCGAGCATATAATCAACAAAGCAGTTGACACAGTTGTAACTTCAGAGTAATACGGGCTAAAATGTAAATATGAATGTTAACCCTCAAACGGAGTTGTGACTGTTTTATGACATAAGTGGAGTTGTGGGGTCAAAAACGATACCACTACAAAATGAGGTAAAACATCAATTTTGTTTACTTTTTAAGATGATGTATAGGAATTTAAATTATTATTAAGTTTGTTTACATCATTTAAGGACATATAACTAATATGAGTACAATATAATTATTAGTAATTTGTGCAAAACTTTGAAAAACAATAGATCATAACATAATATAACACCAAAAGTCTGTACGACAATTTTGAGTTAATTTAAAATTATTGTAAAAGATTAAGTTCCATTTTATCATATTTTCTTCATAACGATCACATTAAAATGTAGTAATCACAATAAAAATGTCAGTCTGGTTGCATACTTTGCTGTCAAACTGGATTTCCTTTATTCTCTACACTCTCTACATGTAACTGATCGGCAGGCCTGGCAAACTGGACGGTCACAACTAACACAGTACTGGTTTGTCTTCTTCTCTTTTGAACGAGGACACAGCGCGCAACGTTTTCTTTTCGATTTCTCGCGTGTTTCTTCATTCTTTGGCAGAGTTTCCTTCAAAATCCTGGAAACAATCATTCTGAGTTCTTTTGGCAGTCGGTCATTTACAAGCCTTTCATGTAGGTATGGCTCTGTAAGTTGTCTTCCTAGCGTTTTCAGGAATTCAAAGTGGGAAATGGGTATATAGTCTTTGAATGATGCCTGTAATATATAAGAATTGACACCAGTAATATTCAGAATTGCATAGAAAATAACCAGAGGTCATATTCGGGTTCGTCTGCTGCTACTATATGTAATACACTTTTGGTGAGGGCTATCTACTCCCCCTTTTGTACTATTATAGAAGGAAATAATTTCAGGCTTGCCTATCTCAGGATCTGTGTCTACTGAATGATGCATGCTAGAGAACAAAATAACAGACTTTCCTTTCTTAGGCACGTGGGAAATTAATGTGCGGTCATTTTGGAAACCATATTCAGTTGAGCCTACTTTACGTTTCCTGTCTGCCTGAAATTCTTGTGGAATGTCTTTCTTGTTTTTCCGCATCGTCCCTACACAAGTTAGTTTACGTTGTTTGATTGCGGAAACTAACGCCATGGAAGTGAATTAATTGTCAGCTGTAACATTTCTGTTACTTCCACAAATAGGCTTCACTGATCTCAGTACTGATTGTGTTGGTTTCTGCAGCGTTTTTTCTTGTGCTGTCAGACCTATCCCATCACTATCTTTCCCAGCATATATATGCATCCAAGAGATAATTAGTGTTAGCATCAGAAAAAAATCATAATTTTCAGCCCATATTTCTCTGGTTTACTAGCCACGTAAACCCTAAATTTGCAGCGGCCACGGAAACCTACTAGCATCTCACATCTACACAGGCATAAGAATATATATTATAGCAAGCCTGAGAGTTTTCAACCATTTTGTGAAAAATATACGACACTGCTGCACATGGATCAATTTCCTTCCTTGTTGCTCGTGTTGCAAAATCATCAAAACGCAAGCAATATATCAAAATGTATGTTCGCCTGACAGAAAGAATGGCACGGAAAATATCCCTTCCAGTCCCATCAGTTGCAAACATGGACTCGAGACTTTCATGGTTTGATTTGAAAACTGCTGTGTAATACAGGAACCCGAAAAGTGCCCTCAGCTCTACTGCATTAGTGTCTCTCGGTTCTGTACGAGTTGTATCAGAAAAATTTGCTCTGTAGGAACTAATTTTCTCATTTGTGTGTATAACAATTTCTGTAATCATGTCTTCTGTGAATGAACATTCTCATACCTGCAAAGGATTGCACGAATTCCCTAAATTTTTAGCTTTTCCTTTCAGTGTAGGAACTTTCATTACAATATTGTGTGCTGGTGGTCTTCTGTTTCTATTAGGTTCGATAGCCGACCATTTGCATGCATTCTTACCGTAGAAATTCAATGAATCACCATTTGGTTGGTTTACACCTTCATCCACTCCATTCGAATCGTAATCTTGTTCTGAATCTGTGTCATGTTCAGAATTATAGTCCGGATCATCTTCGTCCTCACATTCACTCGCATTACTGCCTTCACTTTCATCTACAATACTGTTTACAAAGCGTGGGAAACCCGAATCGAGCACTGGCAGACTTTTACGCGCATTAGTAGCCATACTCCACTATGAAAACTCATTGGTTGTACATTGACAAGGTGCAGATACACAACTGAAGTTGTGGGGTCGAAAAGGATACCACTCAATATTTTAGCTATTACTGGAAATAAATAATGGTACCTGCTGGTCAACGACAAGGCCAATGGATTAAGCTTCACAAAAGGAAAAGGTACACAAAAGATTAAGAGAAAGAATGCAACGGTAAAGGAATGTCAGGTGTATACAATTTGGCTGGTATCGAAAACGACCCCACAACTCCGTTTGAGGGTTAAATTTGTTACTCATTTGTGTTACGTGTAATGTTTACGTCATGAAAGTTGAGATTATGCATTAATTTCTTACTGAATGAAGTTTGTACATTGAATATTACATTCTCCTGGCAATGTCTAAAGTGATTACTTACTTTATTTTTACGTACCAGTGTTTTAAAGGCTCAATTTACGTACTGACAACACTGGGTAAAATGCGACTTTACGCACTATGCTAGAAAAAACAATTTAAATCACACATACCATTTTCAGAACACACACACTATTTGACTCCACTTTTCAACACGCAAACGCACCTCTACAACAGGCAGCGATGTCGAGATGACGCCGAGATCTAGTAGGCTCTGATGATGGTGTACAGTATACACGTGCTTATATAATTAACAGTAAAGTTTGCCATTGAATCAAAAATTTATATTTAAGTTTTAAAAGTAGTGTACGTAAGATTGAAGATGGATTTAAAAACATGTGGTTATTTCACAAATTATTTTTTCTGTGAAATCTAGGATTATTTAGAAAACAAATGCACAGTCATATTCCTACGACAACGGTGTTTCTGTATAAAATTTGTCAGATTAATTTAATTAAATTTGTATGAGTATAATTTTAAAAACATACACACCCCCTGTATTTATATTGAATCACTGAGAAATTAAGTATAAGATGAAAATTAAATTTTGGTCACTCTAATACGTTGCTAAGATATGAAAGCTGTATATCTAAAAATTTAGGAACTATCATTTTCTCTACATCTTCCCTTAAGACCGACTGCTTCTACAGGGACATCATTTTATTTTTACTAACATTTGTAATATTAACCTGGATATACCTTTGGATTAATGGTTAAGAACCGAAAACACCGTTTGCTACCCCGTTCCACGACTGGAGTTCGATGATACTGGCGTAAAATACAAACAAATCACTTTACTAGGTACAGGAGGGAAGAAAAGTAGTTCATCCATTTACGTAAATTAGGAAATATCGCTATTTTGAGTTTGATAATTTTCATTAGGTTTTTGTTTAATCAAAATACAGTACTGTATTAACAATACGTGTTTTTACTCACGAACTGAGCTATCCATTTAGACGTATTCATTATGCAGTGTATATTATACTGTCTACAGCGTACGATATAGAGAATGAAGTTAAATTGAGGAATAATATAACATGGATATTTAAATACATTTTTGAAAATGGTGGCCGTTCATTTCGATACAGGCTTCAGTTCTTTTGTGCATATTATCGCACTATAGACTATTGTACCTAATTCCAATTACCAGTTTCATCCTTCGTATGAGTAACTCATGTTGAAATAATTCTGTACATACGCTATAAAAGAGTACCTTACGTACTGTAAATTCAATCTTCACTTCTGCCCTATCCGAAAAGATAAAATTACTCAGACATACAGTACTATCTACTGTCCGTCCAAGTGGTTTTGTCGTAGAAAGAGGGGAAATCATATGACAATGAATTACTTAACGAGGCCCTTTTAATTAAGTTATTTTAAACAACTGTATAATATTACATAGATGTCCAATTTATAATAGAAATTAATGTTTTCAGAAAAGAGCTAAGACAGCCCAGCCACTAGCCTTTACAGAGGAGCGAGCAGAAGCGCGTGGGGGAACCCGGTATGCGACGTAGGCAAATGGACGACAGTACCTGTGCGAAAATATGATTCAATATTGAAAGCTCTTTCGTAACTGGGAAACGCGAACATATTTCTGGAACGTACTATACTCACTAACTCAGTACTGTTCAGGCGTCTTTGACTGCATACGCGGCCTTGGTTCTGTGTGGTGGACGGTTGTAAGTTCACTAGTAGAGGGGGTGGGAGCGAAGTACATTAAAAAACTCAGGTACAATAAAAATTGAAGTAAAAAAAATGATGACTCTGTATTATGACTTCCACAAATACTCGATGATTTTCAACATTCTCGCATCCTTTACATTTTCCGGTCCAGAAGATAACTGCGTTTGAACAAACTCTGCAAAGCGACGTCTTTGGATATCCTTTTCCTCCCCAAAGTTTGTGTTAATATTGACGGCTTCTGCGATCAGCTGTAAATTTTTTTGTAGATGCTTCCAAGCTCACCGCTTTTCCATTCCTTTTCGTTCTGATGTCATTGACCTTGACTGCTCCTCGATGTGGGGACGGAGTGTGTCTATTGGGTCTATACGCAATGCGTCCAATTCACGGTCAAGGGCAGTCTATTAGTTTTGCAACCCTTCAGCTTTCCGCGTGATTGTACCGGATTACGGGAAAACGCAATTTTGTCTAGTCTATGCCGATTTTGAGAATAGCATATAATATTATTATAAATTACACAAAAAGAAATATACGTATACGGGCATTTAAAGTAAAATTCATATTTGTTATGATAACTCAAGAGGCTCCAACAATTCATAGCTTTTTAATCCAAAGACTGGTCACTTACTGCAAACCCAGCATTCTCCAATCATCTTTTCTTCTGTCTTCCACTTCGTCTCCGCATACCATCCATACCTCTATCATTTGATATCTTCTCCTGCCACGAAATCATCTCCCGTTCACCATTCCTTCCAGTGCATCTTTCAGTAGGACTTTCTTCCTGATCAGTTTCAGCATCATTCTTTCTTCACCCACTCTTTGTAGCACAGCTTCATTTCTTATTCTGTCTGTCCATTTCACACGTTCCATTCTTCTCCATATCAACATTAAAATTCTTCTAGTTACTTCTATTCACTTCGTCGTAATGTCCATGTTTCTGCCACATACAATGCCACACTCCACACAAAGCACTTCACTACTCTCTCCCTTAGTCCTTTTTCCAGAGGTTCGCAGAAGATGCTCCTTTTCCTATTAAAAGCTTCCTCACCATTGCTATCCTCCTTTTGACTTCCTGGCAGCAGCTCATGTTACTGCTTATAGTACACCCCAAGTATTTGAAGCTGTCCACTTGCTCTACTGTCTTTGTAGATCTGCCTACATTTACAACATCCATACATGCACACGAACATGTTAGTACTGATCATAATCTTTCACCACACTCATTTCCATCTAACCTCACTCACTGCACTAACACTATGACACACTTTACTGGGGTTCAGTCTCTTGAAAGCCCCGCTCCATCTCTTGAAAGCCGACGCTCTATCTCTCTCTCTATCGCATTCCGTCATTGAAAAAATGGATTACTTTCCCTGGAAATAATACGTAGGGAATTCCTAAAGTATTAATTCGGCACTCAATTTGTCGGTAATAGCCCGATGTATATTTTTCGCACATTTCGAATAATTTCACTTAGCCTATGCACCGAATCACATCAGTTCGGCATTGATATAGATCACTTCTGCCCGTTCAAATCCTTAATCGCGCACATTACATAGATCACTTGAGCAGCAGCATATCACAAAGGTTCATTCAAAGGAAGTCACTTTAAAAAATATCACTCATCCAATGAAAATTATCTCTCCTGTAATTTCAGTAAATACACTTCGATGCAGAAAAATATTCAGTCGACAAATGGAAAAGTAATTTTCATTAATGTTTAAAAAAAAATTAACACAGTATTTTGAAGAAATATTAAACGAACATTTACAAAACCTTATTCCCTGTCTTGATACATATACCCTACAACAAAATACGTTAACTTAACTGTACAAAAATACAATACGACAGGCACTTCGAAATATTAATGGGCAATTCTTTGAAAAATTTTTTCGGAATTTCTAAATATGAAATTGGTATCAACAAATATATTTTCGACTTTGTAATTATCTTTATCGAAAGAAAGCAATTATATTCACCGAAACATTAATTCTGCTCGTCCAAATATCAATACCATTTTGAGCATATTAAAACGATTCCTCAGCGTATCAATTATGGACATTAAATTATTAATTCAGCACTCCGACATATCAATTCGTCATCTCGGAATAATAATCTTGAATTTGGAGAAACGATTATATGGTGAATCGGATAACATTATTCCGGATATTCATAATATATTTCCACTAAATCGTAAGTAATCCATTCCGCTCGAACAAAATAATAGAACCCCATTTTGGAAATTGATAATCAGACGGATACTGAAACATGAACCTGGAAGTGTAAAATAAATACCGGCAAATTTTCTAAATATTTATGTAGCGCTTGTAACAATATAAAAAAAAATATCATGGCAATACATAGCCTTGTTCAACATCGAAATCAAAATTACTAAAAGACAGTACAAGAACACCAATATGGGACTAGAAGATTGTCAAATAGGGATGTGAAGAAAGTAATTTGGGAATCTTAGGGAAAATCAATTCGGAGGTTTCAGGAATATTAATTTTGCACTTTGACGTGTGTCAAATCGGTACTGTCAAGAATAACAATTCAACTCTTAAAATGTTCATTTGACAATATAAAAATATCGATTACGTACTATTGAAAATATCTATTAGGTATTACGAAAAATCTCGTAAAGATTTGTTCGGAACTTAAAGATTAGTATCACACTAAAAGATCACTCCGGTACTAAAACATCACTTCGGTATAGAAACATAAGGTCCGAGCCATGCAGGAAGACGTTCCTAGATGGGAAACTTGCACGATCGCTAACTTCTATTTGAAAAGACGTTAGAATATGTACATGTCACCTCAAATGATATGTTTTCTTGTCCCTTGATGCACGAAGTATTGAGTAAATCTGTCATCGGTCGGACTGTCTTTACAATGAAGTCTAGATTTAATACCGTGCGACATAAAACTATTTTGCCGAATGGGAAAGAAGACAATTTTGGAAGACAAATACAGCATCATATGAAAGACAATAAGGAACGCGGCGAAGACAAGGACCACGGGAAAGACAACTACCACAATAAGGACCATGACGAAGACAGCAAGCGCTACCATAAGAATAATGACGAAGACAGTAAACACCAGGACAAAGACAAAGACGCTATAACGACTAGATATGGCCAACGACAAGGGCCACGACATTGATCTTGATCAGAATAGAGTTAAGGATGAAGACAGCGATCCCAAAAACCAAGGTGGAAATATTGTTTCTTCCATTTGGCCAGTAGATTTCGTGTCACATGGTACCTTCCACACTTCGATAATATATGTATACAAAAATTATGCACTCAAAATGGAGACCTGCATTATTAAAGGCAGATGATACATTTTTCATAATTGTATTTTTTTTTTGGTAGATTTGCGAGAAGAATGGGAGAGTTGGGTAAAATTAATCACACACGGCCAGACATCTTCCTGCATGGATACAATTGTATCAGTTAAGCGTCTAATGATATCACTCCTGAATTTTCAAAACATCAATCGGAGATATTAAGATATCACTTCTGCACTGAAGAATATGACTGCTTACTGAAAACCATCACTTTGGCACTGAAAATGGCTACATGGAACAACAGAATGCATTCCGGTACAGAAAAATCATAATCTTGCACTGTGAAATGGCACTCCGGCACAATAAAATATCGATCTGGATCTGAAACTTGTCACTCCTTCTCTGGAAGATATTTCTCACGTACTGTGGAAAACTTAGCTCAGCCACTGTGGAAAATACGGGTCCTGCATTCAGAGATATTTCTCGTGTAGTTTGAAAAATTTACATCAGTCACTGTGAAACATTTCAATCCGGCACTTCAAAGAAACTGAGTACGCCTCTACTAGAAGTATCACACCGGCAATGAAAAATATAACTATCTCACTCACAAACGTATAAATGTACCAGAAAACATCACTCTGACACTTTAAAAAAAAACCTCTCTTTGTTTTTTAAAAATACCACTACAGCACTGGTATCAGTGACACATAAAGAAACACCGAGCAGGTTATTTGAAATATACCGAAAGGAATTGAAGATTAACGAGGAAAAACTTTGAAAGTTGCAATTCTGTTAAGGGTGATATAATCTAATTAAATACATAACTGCGAAATTTATTGCTGTTCCTAATGAAATGGTGGGAAAACATGACTATATAAGTGGTGATAATTCTCCTTTTCCAGTCTTGATAAGAAAAACACATACATTTATCAGTAACATACTGAATTAGATGACGACATCACACTTAAGAATATTGTGACTAATATTTTTAACCTGTATCCGTCAATTAGTAACATAAGAACGCGGTACTGCGAAATATGAAATTGGTAGATTGAAAATTTCTAACCGGTACTTTGAGAAATGTCATATTGCTGCTCTAAAAATGTAAGTTGCGAATTGTGAACAATATAACATGGAATTTTGAAATATAACCTGGAACTCTGACATATGTCAACCCAAAGTTATGAAAAATATCTATCCAACAGTTTAAAAAATAGCAACAACTCACAACGAAAATGTTAATCGGGCACATCGAAAAATATTAATTCAGCACTCAAGATAAACGTAACCTTGCAGACTGGAAAATATAACTCTGGTATTTTCAGGAATATAGACGTGAAATCATTAAAATGTGAAATTTGAATAATTTAATTTTGTACTTCGAAAACTCTTCTCCCGGCACTTAGAAAAATACAAACATCGAACTTCACGAATGTATACCTGATACTGAAAAAAGTGAATCGGGCACCGATTAAAATAAAATAATATTAAAATGTCAAATTCAAAACATGAACCCGACAGTTCAAAATGTAATAGCACCAGATATTTTTAAAGTATTCAAGTCGAACTGTGATATGCATAAACTGGTAATTTTATTGTGTATTGTTTATCATCTTATTGTGTATTGTTTATATTGTCTATACCACTGCACCGGATGCTATCCCACTTGCAGTGTAAATAAATACATACATTTCAAAATAGTAACGCAGACCTACATATCTCATCCCTCACTAAAAATATTTCAACGAGACTTGGAAAAATCTATCCGGCATTATCAAATACATCAGATTTTTTTTAATATCAAAGTATTCTGAACAAACATTAGATCTGAACAATTAAAAATAAATAAAACATAAACAAAACCAGAATATGAACAGAACTCAAAACAGAAACACAAGTACACAAACACGACAAATTGCCAACACTTACTCACATGCTCACTAGTTTTAACATGATTGAAACACTTCAAGATCTGGGACAATTACATACAAAAAAAAAACATCAAACGAAACAACGATACAGAAAACACAAAACAGAAGGCAGGGATTGTATCTCAACGTAATTATGAATCTCTGACACAATAATTAAATATTTATTTTAACTCATACTTACATAACATTTAGTTAACAATATATAATTTACAATTTCTACTATCCATATCATCAGAACGTATATAAGTAAATGTTTCAAAACCCGGTGAAGTTAGCTGATTCCAGTCCATTAATGTTTTTTTTTCTTCCTTCATTCTGAATTCTTTACCTTCTTTCTTGACAACTCCCTCTTCATATTTTCTGGCCTATTTTTTCTCTTCTATTCGTCCAGCATATATTTTGTGAGCATTCATAGTTACAGCTTCTCTATTTGTCTTGTGTTTTTCACTGTATGCATTTTGTAGAAGTGCTTGAATACGCACTGTCAACACTGAAATCCTTTTGACACAACACACATGGAACTGGAATGTTCTCCTTTCCTCATCTGCACTATTTTCCAGTTCCACCATCATTATTGTATTTATCACAAGAGGAGGAGCACCCACTGCCGTTAAGACATGTTGAACTGGAAATCTGTGGACTGAAGAAAAAATTATTAGTCCTCATTTAATCATTTAATAAAGGAAACTAAATTGAAATCTAAATACTAGTAAGGGCTCAGCTACTTCAATATTATAGGTCATCATTGCCCTTACATAGAAAAAAATCTCAATAAAAATTAAGTTAGGTTAAGGTAAAATGTATTTTTTTTCACGTTACTTACCTTTCATACTTTATGTAGATTATTGATGTGCTCAACTCACTGGAAGTGAAGTTCAGTACCGAAAATAAAGGAAAAATAACCAGCTACATCCGTAGCCACAGGTTTGAAGAGATATTTTAAAAAAGGATAACTGGACACAGTGCTATATAAATTATATATATTTTTTGAATTAAACCAAACCTCGCTGTTACAATACATAGAAAATATAATTATTATGCTTTACCGTACAAGAATATAAGTTTGGTATATTTAACTTAACCTTGAGTTCTACATTCCAAACCTCAAGACATTATTTTTCTTTACAGTTTTAAAACAATATAATTGCAATCAATTATATTATAATAAAAATAACATTGTCTAAATATTATATGTTGTTTAATAAACTGTCCGAAGGCTGACCTGAACCTCACAACTGATAGCAATAACGAAGCACTTATGAGGCAACTAGGCCAGGAGATAATGCGGTAGGGTGGCCAGTTCCTTACTCCGTACTTTGCGCAAATCGCCGACTAGCTACCCATTACATAATCAGATTTCAGATGCATACAATTTTTATTTCTCTGACACATATCGTCGAGTGAGATGTACTGCCTGATAATAGATGTAGGCCTACATATAAACCAGTACCTCTATCAGAGAATAAAATGTTACACAACATGTAAAAATGAGATAACATATAGAGAGTGAGAAGTCCAATTAGTGGAAAAATATAAAAGCAATCTACTTTAATCTTAATTTTGAAATGAGAATTTTATATAAATTCAACAATCACAATTCTAAATCAATGTTGACATGCATTGTTATATTTCATGGGATGCTATAACACTGCAAAATAAAATGAAAAAACCTTAACATACATAGATACATGAAATTGTTAAGTAGTTAGCTCAAATGCTTGTTACACAAGGTACGTGTAGAGAATGCAAAACATATTATATGATAGGTCCTCAAAATGACGCAATTTTGAAAAATTTAGTCCAATAAATAAAACATCATTTTAAATGACTATTTAAATGATTCTTCAAATATTGATTTATTGCTTAAAAACAGTTTTGGATCGTAGATGAATGAAAAAGTAAAAAATAAATAAATAAAATAATATGCACTATCAACAGTAGGTTCCACAAATTCATTTACATCTTAAAAAGAGTTTTCGATTAGCCCGTCAGGAATCACAATTTAAATATTTTAAAATTTAAAACATTGGGTATACACTGAATCTACTAGCAAATATAACGAAAATATTAGTCTTCCAATAAATGTAAACAAAATCGAGGATTTGACAAACTATAGAAATATCGTTTGGGAAAAAAAGAGTATGATTTCGGTACATTAGGAAATATTTCGGAACTTACAAAATTGTCTTTTGCTATATGGAAAGTAGTAGTTCCGCACTTTGAAAAATGTTATTTCGTCATTCTGAAATATATAGATTTCGGCACATTCAAACATATAATTTCTGCACTTTGGAAAACATAATATTTGCATTTTTTAAAATGTAACTTACGCTCTTTGGAATACAGTATATATTTTCGACGCTTCGAACAAGATAATTTCGGTAGAAATACGAGGGAAGTACTGTAATAGCACGATCGAGGAAGGGATACGCTACTGCATTCATCCGTGAGCCATATCGTACGCGGTAGTATCAAGTTCGCGGTCTGCGACAAAAGTATATTCTTTAAAAAATCCCAACTCTAAACTCTAGCACAGAAAATCACAAGGGCACATTCAAACAATATTTCCACTTGTGCAATAAAGAACGTTGTCTCTTCAAACCTGCTCCTCTCTTGAAAGATGGCGCTCCGCCTCTTCATTGATGTACTACGTCTGTTGAAAAATGGGATTCCGTCTCTGGAAAGATGATGCCCCGTCTCTTCAAAGATGCTACAACGTCTGTTGAAAGATGGCGTTCAGTCTCTTTGAAGATGGCAGTCCGTCTGTTGAAAGATGGCGCTTCGTCTCTTCAAAGCTGGCGATCTGTCCCTAAAAAGGCGGCACATCATCTGTTCAAAAATGGTGTTCCGTCTCTTGAAAAATGGCGCTCAGACTCTGAAAAGATAACGCTCTGTCTTTAAAGTTAGCGCTCCGTCTCTTGAAAGCTGGCTCTTCCGAACTTGAAACATAAAGCTCTATCTGTGAAAGTCAACGAAACTTGGCACCCACCCCGTTGCATATAATTGACACTACGTCACTCAAATATGTCGTTCTGTCTTAGAGAAATGGCACTCCGTCACTATAATAATGAAAAATTGTCCCTGAAAATGTTACTCAGCCAAAACCTGAAGTGTTAATTCGGCACTGTAGTTTTCGTTAAGTCCGATGAATATCTTCCGAACACTTAGAGAAATTTCACTTATGCACTGAACCATATTAGTCCGGCACTGAAAGACGTCACTTCCGCCCGTTAAAATTGTTAATCTTGCACATCAACTTTAATAGATCACTTCAGCTGTGGCGTACCAAAAACGTTCATATCCTCTAAATTAACAGCAAGCCTATGTACTTTTCTCTTTCTGATATTAGTTTCGGCATTATTCTTCATTTCTCTCTCTCTCTCTATGGAGCAAGGAGGGGAACATCTCTGTGCACAGCGAACAGAGGTCTATTGTGCGACCCTGGAATGAGTTGCAAGCCCACCGACCGCATTTCCCGCCGAAGCGACCTAACCCCTAACACCCTAACGACCAGTCCCAACATCCGTCTAGGTCCGTTTACCATTCCACCCAACAGCATCCCCCACATACCTCCACAAACGGGACAGAGGTGGGTTCGTCTGCCGGGTCACCAACTGTCATGTTTTGACATATCCACGGAGGCCGGCCGAGAGTGTCAGGAGCTCCGGAGGGCCGACGCAGGCGCGATGGGAAAGGATGGAAAAACAAATGAAATGATAAGAAAGGATGGGGGAGAAGAAAATGGCGAGAATGAGTGGGGATTCATACGTCTGATAAAGTTACCTGATATTCATGGATAGGAGGGAAAAACAGCGAAAAAACCTCACCCATACAACTGGGTCCAAGCTGGGAATTGAATCCTGGTCCGCGGAGTTCGGGAGTGTACACGCTATCACGAGACCACAGCGGTGGACGCCATTATTCTTACTTCATCCACTCTTTCTAGGATAGCTTTATTTAGTCTTCCGTCTGTGTGTTCATTTCATATGCTCCATTCTTCTTCACATCCACATATATAATCCTTCCAATCATTTCTCTTCACTTCGTCGTGGTGTCCATATTCCTCCCCACACTCCACACAAAGTACTTCGCTAGTCTCTCCATTAGGCTTTTTTTCCAGAGGTCCGCACAATATTTTCACATTTAAAAAAGAAACTTCCTTTGCCATTGCTATCCTCCTTTTGACTTCCTGGCAGCAGCTCATGTTATGCTTATGGTAAGTCGCAAGTATTTGAATCTGTCCACTTGTTCAATTGCCTCATTTAGAGTTCGCACCTGTACCTTTTCTTTCTTCGTCCGATAACTATGGTCGTCTTCTTCTTTGAGTCTATATACATATCAAAACACTATAAATTCACTATCACAACACACTTCTGTGTCGCAATGTTTCAAATATCGGAGGATGCAGCCTCGAACCTCATAATTGGAAGACATTCTGTCAGCAAGGCTGTTGAGTGAATCAGATTTACGAAATTATCCGCGCGGTATTATAGTCATATAACTGTTGATGTTTATGCACTTTATTTCTTTAACGTTTTTGAATAAAATACATTTAACGACATAAATACATAATATAACTTTCTTTTATAAGTTATAAAAATGGTTCGCAAAGTTCACGTCTTTAGTCTAAATATATGTCTGACGATTCTCTTTGAGTTATGAAAAGTCTGTTAAAATAAACTGAATTCCGTTTAAAGAAGTACTCGTAAGCAGGGTGTGCTGAAGCGTCTTAGATGGCGATTACAACATTTCTACATCACAGTGAGGAAATAAGTTTCTAATTTATCAAGCAATTTCCTTCAAGTTTTACCCAAGTTTCCACTAATGCTATCTTGTAATTGTGTTGCAAGAATTTTTATTATAATTATGATTATCATTACTGTTCATTTTCATCACATTTTATAACACGTAGCAATACAGTTAATATATTCAGTTGGAGGTGTTAAAATAAACAAGTTGTAGTTTTGATGACGACTAACATTAAACTAGAAATAGTCAAATAGGAAATTATTACAACGTAGATTATTTTAACATATTAAGGCAATTGTATTAATTATTTACGTACCTAAGTACTATTATTATTATTATTATTATTAATATTATTATTACTGTCATAAATATTATTATTATTGCTGTTATTATTATTACTGTTTTTATTATTATTATTATTAATATTATTGTTATTAATATTATTATTATTATTATTATTATTATTATTATTAATATCGTCATAATTTAATTAATCTCCGATGGTACACGATTCAATGCAAGAGAAAACTGTATGTGAAGCGACAAGTTTTATAGTAAAGTGTGTACAGAAAATGATATCGGACACTATAGTCCTTATAACAGTAATTATTTAAATCAGTAAATTCATAACCCATGCTAATAGAGTAAAACAATACAACACATCTTTCATACATCACCATGTAAACCTCATGCAATACAGGCCTAGGAGACAGTAAATAAACACAAAAGTTGGAAAGTTACAAATATGTCTTTAAAAAGTAAAGAAAATAGTAACGAAGCTATTAAAAAAATTAACGAATTTGCTACGTTATAATCCTCAAAATTAATAATATGCTGGAATAAACATAAAAAATCAGGTGATATTTTATAGCATTATTTCTCATTAAAGTGGTACAGTGCAGTGTTTGGCAACGTGCATTTTACTTTTTTTATTAGTGGCCTCCTCATCGCCCCTTATAGCCATCCGATCCACCCACTTAAATGCACATCAACATTATTATTCAATTATTATCATTATCATCAGTATTTATTATTATAAGTTAAATGTCAGCAATATATATCATACTATTCTTGTAGGTTTTTAATTTAATCTTTCAATTTTAAATTTTACCGGTCACGGGCCGTTTTTCGTCTAGTTTCATTTGTTTTAAATTCTCCTGTTTTCTCTTCCGTCTGCTTTTCTTTCCTTCTGTTTCGTAAATGTATAGGCATGTAGCTAATCGGTGATATACACAATAGAGGGGGGAAAAGGAACTCCCCACCCTGTCCCATATCTCGAGGTCAAGTTCCCTCATAAGTAGTACCTTGTTGGTTATCACTTGTCAGGTTTCCTCTTTGATAAAACCAGAACGACGGACTTAACTGCAGAAGCCCCACATCGTCACCAGTAACGAGGAAGTAAAACATGCACTGTTGCCCCTGATTTCTTCACCGGGGATTAAAATGTTTGATCATATCAAAATAACCAGGCAGCAGCGGAATTATGTCGGCATATTTAAATGTCAAGAGTCTGAGTCCGTGCCCTTCGGCGGGATGGAGACAATACGTGGGCGCAGGATATGCCCTATTCTGTGTGGGTCAATTGCAGTTTGTAGAAATTAGGAAAGCAAAAGTTGCACAACCGAAATACGACGCAAATAATAGCATGATCGAGGAAGGGTACGATACTGCATTCTTCCGTGAACCACGTCGATGGCGTTAGCATCAAATTCGGGGTCTGGGACAAAAGGACATCCTTTCAAAAATTCTAAATCTAAATTTTTGTACAGTAAATCACAAGGGTACATTCAATATTTCCACTTGTGCATTAAAAAAAATTAATCTCTTCAAAGCTGCTGCTCTCTTAAAAGATGGCCTTCGGATTCTTGAAAGATGCCATCGGTCTGACATCATCATCATCATCATCATCATCACAATTTAAGTAATCGCAGACCGTACACTGTGCAATGAAAGACAAATCTATGTGTGAAGCGACAAGTTTTATAGTAAAGCGTGTCAGAAAATTATATCAGAGAGTATAGTACTTATAATATTAATTATTTAAATCAGAAAATTCATAACCAATGCTAATAGAGTAAAACACTACAACAAATCTTTAATAAATGTACTCGGCAATTTTAAATAGCATATAAAGTGGCAGCTATCGAAACAATCACTCGGGAATTTGAAAATGATTAACCTAGCATTCTGAAAATCATTACACAAAGAATTTTTCTCTGCGAAATGTTAATCTGGAATTTCGGAAGTTTAAAAAGGAAGTTTGAAAAATTACGTATTTCGAAATAATAAATTATTTTGTACAGCTACTTCGAAATACTTTTCAATATTGGAAATATAAATCATTTTCACAAAAAAATTTGATTCAATTCCTCGACATATTAATTCAATTCCCCAACATTCGATAGAGTACGTATTAATATCTATAGAATTATACCTTCAATAGAAAGTAGAAATGTGTGTAGGTCTATAGCAATGTGTCCAGCTACAAATATTAAACAGAGAGTGTACACCTGTGAAGCACCGGCAGTCCACCCACTTCCACGCCACAGAAAGGTACGCCAGCGGAGTCCCAGTATGGGGAGCAAACTTTGATTTCCGGGTTAAAGCTGTTAGTTTTCACCTCAAATATCTTATACACACGTTAAAAATGTTTTCTTGATTGGCCCGTTCTTCACGATTCATAGCCATTCCATCCCATCCACAATAATATTAATTCAATTTTTAAGCTCATCTTTTTCAAACAGTTATCTATACAACAAGTACGTAAAGCAACTTATGTTTGGACTCGTGAGAAGATTCTTAAACGAAATGCCACGCGATTTAAACGATCTTATAAGTGTAGTAATGAGACGAATTGTTTGATGTTATACGTTTTCTTTTTAAATATCAAGTATTCTGAACAAATATTAGATCTGAAATTACAAAAGAACAATTAAAAAACAATAAAAACTTAAACAAAACAAGAATATGAACACAACTCAAAACACAAACACAAGTACACAAACACGACAAATTCCCAACGTTTACACACATGCTCACTAGTTTTAACACGTATGAAACATATCAAGAATTGGGACAATTACAATGCTCTCGCTTCCAAAACATTCAGCACCACTAAACACTTCTAAAGCCACAAACGAAGCAACGATACAGAAAACACAAAACAGAAGGCAGGGATTGTATCTCAACGTAATTATGAATTTCTAACGCAATAATTAAATATTTATTATAACTCATACTTACATAACATTTAGTTAACAATAAATAATTTACAATTTCTAGTACTCTTATCATCAGAACGTATATAAGCAAATGTTTAAACGTTTGATTGATACAGTGAACCCTCAAAACCCGGTGAAGTTAGCTGACTCCAGTCTATTTATGTTTTTTTTCTTCCTCCTTTCTGAATTCTTCAGCTTCTTTCTTGATAACTGCCTCTTCATATTTTCTGGCCTATTTTTTTCTCTTCTATACGTCCAGCATATATTTTGTGAGCATTCATAGTTAAAGCTTCTCTATTTGTCTTGAGTTTTTGACTTTATGCATTTTGTAGAAGTGCTTGAATACGCACTGTACACACTGAAAATCCTTTTGACACAACACACAAGGAGCTGGAATGTTCTTCTTTCCTCATCTGCACCATTTTCCAATTCCACCATCATTATTATATTTATGACAAGAGGAGGAGCACCCACTGCCGTTAAGACATGTTGAACTGGAAATCTGTGGACTGAAGAAAAAAATATTAGTCCTCATTTAAGCATTTAACAAAAGAAACTAAATTGAAAACTACATAACTAGTAAGGACTCAGATACTTCAATATTATAGTTCATCATTGCCCTTACATAGAAAAAAATCTCAATGAAAATTAAGTTATGTTAAATTAAATTCTAATTTTGCCGGGTTACTTACCTTTCATACTTTATGTAGATTACTGATGTGCTCTGCTCACTGGAAGTGAAGTTCAGTAGCGGAAGTAAAGGAAAAATAACCAACTACATCCGTAACCACAGGTTTGAAGGGAAATTTCAAAAAAGGATAACTGGACACAGTGCTATAGAAATTAATTCTTTTAAAATAAACCAAACCTCACTGTCACAATACATAGAAGATAGAGTTCTAGATCCCATACCTCAAGACAATATTTTTCTTTACAGTTTTATAATAATATAATTGCAATCAATTATATTACAATAAAAATAACATTGTCTAAATATTACATGTTGTTTAATCAACTGTCCGAAGACCGATCAGAAACTCACAATTGATAGCAAAAACGAAGCACTTATGAAGCAACTAGGCCAGGAGATAATGCGGTAGGGTGGCCAGTTCCTTTCCACCTACTTCGCATACATCGACGACTAGCAACTTATTACATAATCAGACTCCAGATGCATACAATTTTTATTTCTCTGACACATATCGTCGAGTGAGATGTACTGCCTGATAACAGATGTACATATCAACCACAACCTCCATCTGAGAATAAAATGTTACACAACATGTAAAAATGAGATAAAATGTAGAGAGTGAGAAATCCAATAAGTGGAAAAATATAAAATCAATCTATTTTAATCTTTATTTTACTATGAATATTTTATACAATTTTAACAATCACAATTCTAAATCAATCTTGACCCTAAACTCACTCATTTCATCATTTTCATTTTAAGTGAACCAAAAGTGAAGTTGCAACCTAGACGCATCATTTTTTGTTAAAAACAATGAAAGTATGATGTATACAATGCTTGTGAAGACAACGCATTTTAGTTGCGTTGATGTTTAAATCACTGACTTAAGGTGGACTTGTGGTTTCCCAACGAAACCATGTTTCATAGCTATAGAGTGCGTTCCCTGTACTTAGCTATCGACAAGCAGGCTTTCTCAACCTACTCGAGTGTGTTTAACCAGTATAAAGATCATTCCCTGATTCACCTGTTGATAACATTACAGTCACTCATTCATTAAAGCAAGTTGTGTTTAACTGGTTGTAGTATCCGCCCTGATTGTTTATACTATGCCATCATGTCTTCAGCGGATAAAAGTGACATAAATGAAAATTTTTAAAAGAAAAAAACGCAATAAAAATTATTAGTATAAAATAAACTAGACCAAGATAGCCATTGTGATGCCACAAAAAGAGCACACTTGCACAGTCTTCCAATAAAAGTAAACAAATTCGAGGATTTGACAAACTATAGAAATATCTCTTCGGCAAAAAAAAAGAGTATGACTTCGGTACATTACGAAATATTCGAAACTTACAAAATAGTGTCTTTTTCCACATGGAAAGTCTTATTTCCGCTCTTCGAAAAATGTTACTTCGTCATTCTGAAATATATAGATTTCGGTACATTCAAACACAAAATTTCTGCACTTTGGAAAACATAATATTGGCATTTCGAAAAGTATAATTTACACTATTTGGAATACGGTCCCTGAGACAAATAGTGGCGTATCATATAGGTTCATATATTCAAATTAAAAGGCACCGAACAATAATCATTCCCAACAATCATGTTACTCCACCTCACTTACTGCACTGACACCATGACACCAAGACATGTCAATGAGTAACACAATATCATCAACTTTGTAAAATGGAGATTATCAATCTACAGCAATATTAAGAAGAAAAATATAAAAAGGAAACTTAAAACGCACAAACAACCGACCGGAAAAGATATTACTATCCTCTTTCATAAAACCAGAATGCCGGACCTTAACTACAGAAGCCCCAAATCGTCACCAGTAACGAGGAAGTAAAATATGCTCTGTTGCCTTTGATTTCTTTGGTCTCTTGAAAGTCGACGCTCCATCTCTTGAAAAACCGACGCTCCATCTCTTGAAAGCCGACGATCGATCACTGGAAAACCGACGCTCAATCTCTTGAAAGCCGACGCTTCATCTCTTGAAGGCCGACGCTCCATTTCTTGAAAGCCGACGCTCCATCTCTTGAAAGCCGACGCTTCATCTCTTGAAGGCCGACGCTCCATCTCTTGCAAGCCGACGATCCAACTCTTGAAAGCCGAAGATCCAACACTTGAAAGCCGAAGATCCAACTCTTGAAAGCCGAAGATCCAACTCTTGAAAGCCGACGATCCATATCTTGAAAGCCGACGATCCATATCTTGAAAGCCGACTCCCCATCTCTTGAAAGCCGACGCCCCAACTGTTGAAAGCCGACGCTCTATCTCTTGAAAACCGACGCTTCATCTCTTGAAAGGCGGAGCTTCATCTCTTTAAAGGCGAAGCTCCATCTCTTGAAAACCGACGCCCCATCTCTTGAAAGTAGAAGCTCCATCTCTTGAAAACCGACGCTTCATCTCTTAAAAGGCGGCGTTTCATCTCTTGAAATTCGACGCTCCATCTCTTGAAAACCGACGCTCCAAATCTTGAAAGCCGACGATCCAACTCTTGAAAGCCGACGATCCATGTCTTGAAAGCCGACGCTCCATTTCTTGAAAGACGACGATCCAACTCTTGCAAGCCGACGATCCGTCTCTTCAAAGACGACGCTTCAACTCTTGAAAGCCGACGATCTGTCTCTTCAAAGACGACGCTTCAACTCTTGAAAGCCGACGATCCGTCTCTTCAAAGACGTCGCTTCAACTCTTGAAAGCCGACGATCCGTCTCTTCAAAGACGACGCTTCAACTCTTGAAAGCCGACGATCCGTCCCTTCAAAGACGACACTTCAACTCTTGAAAGCCGACGATCCATGTCTTCAAAGCCGACGCTCCAACTGTTGAAAACTTCACTGGCAGCATGACACATTTCCCTATCGCTATAATACTCTTCACAGCCACATAGGTCGATCTACAGTCACTGTAACACTTTCCACATTCACTTGGGAATATTATTCAATCTCACTTTAAAAGTTTTCATTCACACTTCAAACATAGTAGTCTGTCGCCCTAGGGCAGGTCTTTCACTGCAAACCCGGTAATTTCCAGTTTTTCACCCACCATCTTAGTCACGATAAATGTATCTTACTGTTGTCTCTCATTTGACACATTCGTATGCCGCGAAATTTGCCCCCATTCACAATTCTTTCCAGCGGATCCTTCAGTAAGCAGGTTCTTCTCAGCCAGCGAGCAAGCCTATATCCCTTTCTCTATCTGATATCAGTTACGGCATTATTCTTTTTTTCTCTCTCTCTTGCTATGCGGCTGGGAGAGGAACATCCCTGTGCACCGCGAGCAGAAGTCTATTGTTCGCCCCTGGGGAGAGTTGCAAGCCCACCGACCGCATCCACGCCGAACCGACCTAACCCCTAACACCCTATCGGCCAGTCCCAACATCCTTCTAAGTCCGTTTACCAATCCACCCAACAACATCCCCCACATACCCCACAAACGGGACAGAGGTGGGTTCGTCTGCCGGGTCACCAACTGTCATGTTTTGACATATACACGGAGGCCGGCCGAGAGTGTCAGGAGCTCCGGAGGGCCGACGCAGGCGCGATAGGAAAGCATGGAAAAACAAATGAAATGTTAAGGAAGGATGATGAGGGGGGAAATGAAGTGGCGAGAATGAGTGAAGAACCATACGCCTAATAAATGCTTCCATTCACAATTCCTTCCAGCAGATCATTCAGTAAGCAGTTTCTTCTTAGCCAGGGAGCAAGCCTATTAACTTTTCTCTTTCTAATATCAGTTTCCGCTTTATTCTTTATTGCTTTTTCTCTCTCTATCTATGAGGCCGGTATGGAAACATCCCTGTGCACCGCGAGCAGCGGTCTATTGTGTGACCCTGGAGTGAGATGCAATCCCACCGACCGCATCCACGCCGAACCGACCTAACCCCTAACACCCTAACGACCAGTCCCTACATCCGTCTAGGTCCGTTTACCATTCCACCCAACAGCATCCCCCACATACCCCCACAAACGGGACAGAGGTGGGTTCCTCTGCCAGGTTACCAACTGTCATGTTTTGACATATCCACGGAGGCCGGCCGGGAGAGTCAGGAGCTCCGGAGGGCCGACGCAGGCGCGATAGGAAAGGATGGAAAAACAAATGAAATGATAAGAAAGGATGGGGGAGAAGAAAATGGCGAGAATGAGTGGGGATTCACACGTCTGATAAAGTTACCTGATATTCATGGATAGGAGGGAAAAACAGCGAAAAAAACATCACCCATACAACTGGGTCCAAGCTGGGAATTGAACCCTGGTCCGCGGAGTTCGGGAGTGTACACGCTATCACGAGACCACAGCGGTGGACGCCATTATTCTTACTTCATCCACTCTTTCTAGGATAGCTTTATTTATTCTTCCGTCTGTGTGTTCATTTCATATGCTCCATTCGTCTTCATATCCACATATAAAATGCTACCAGTCATACCTCTTCACTTCGTCGTGGTGCCCATATTCCTCCCCACACTCCACACAAAGCACTTCGCTAGTCTCTCCATTAGTTTTTTTCCAGAGGTCCGCACAATATTTTCACATTAAAAAAGAAACTTCCTTTGCCATTGCTATCCCCCTATTGACTTCCTGGCAGCAGCTCATGTTATGCTTATGGTAAGTCGCAAGAATTTGAATCTGTCCACTTGTTCCATTGCCTCATTTAGAGTTCGCACCTGTACCTTTGCTTTCTTCGTCCGATATCTCTGGTCTTCTTCTTCTTCTTTGAGGCTATATTCATATCAAGACACTATAAATTCACTGTCACAACACACTTCTGTGTCGCAATGTTTCAAATATCGGAGGATGCAACCTCGAACCTCATGATGTGAAGACATTCTATTTGCAAGGCTATTGAGTGAACCACATTTACGAAATTATCCGCGCGGTATTACAGTCATATAACTGTTGATGTTTATGCAATCTATTTCTTTAACGTTTTTGAATAAAATACACTTAACGACATAAACACATTTTCTAACTTGTTTTTATAAGATATAAATATTGTTTCAAAGTTATAAGTCTTAAACTAAAAATATGTCCGACGATTCTCTTTGAGCTATGAAAAGTCTGTTAAGATAAACTGAATTCCGTGTAAAAGAAGTACTCGTAAGCAGGGTGTGCTGAAGCGTCTGAGATGGCGATTACAACATTCCTACATCACAGTCAGGAAATAACAAGATCCGAACTTATCAAGCAATTTGCTTCAAGTTTTACCGAAGTTTCCACTACTGTTGTCTTGTAATTGTGTTGCAAGAATTTTTATTATGATTATGGTTATCATTACTGTTCATTCTCACCACATTTTATAACACGTAGCAATACAGTTAATATATTCAGTTTGAGGTGTTACAATATACAAGTTGTAGTTTTGATGAGGACTAACATTAAGCTAAAATTAATCAACTAGGAAATTATTACAACCTAGTTCATTTTAACATATGAAATCGATTGTATTAATATTTTCCTAAGTATTATTATTATTATTATTATTATTATTACTATTATTATTAGTGTTGTCATTATTATCATCAATATTATTATTATTATTATTATTATTATTATTATTATTACTGATATTATTATTACTGATATTATTACTATCATCAATATTGTTATTAATCTTTTTATTGTTACTAATAATAATAATATTAATATTAATATTATCATTAATATTAATATTATTATTATTATTATTAATAATAATATGGTCATCCTAATGTAAGTAATCGCAGACCGTACATGGTGAAATGCAAGAGAAAACTATGTGTGAAGCGACAAGTTTTATAGTAAAGTGTGTACAGAAAATGATATCAGACACTATAGTCCTTATAATAGTAATTATTTAAATCAGTAAATTCATAACCAATGCTAATAGAGTAAAACAGTACAACACCTCTTTCATACTTTACCATGTAAATCTCATGCAATACAGGCCTAGGAGTCAATACATAAACACGAAATTTGGAAAGTTACAAATATGTCTTTAGAGAGTAAAGAAAATAATAACGAAGCTATTAAAAAATTAACGAGTTTGCTACGTTATAATCCTCAAATTAAGAATACGCTGGAGTAAACATAAAAAATCAGGAGATATTTTAAAGCATTATTTCGCATTAAAGTGGTATAGTGCAGTGTTTCACAACGTACATTTTATTATTTTTATTAGTGGTCTCCTCATCGCCCCTTATAGCCATCCGATCCACCCACACAACTGCACATCAACATTATTTTTACATTATTATCATTATCGTTATTTTTTATTATTACAAGGTAAATGTGAACAGTAAATAATATATTTATATATATATATATATTTTTTTTTTAGTTTCATCTTTTAATTTTAAATTTTACCTCTCACGGGCCGTTTTTCTCCTAATGTAGTTATTTTTAAATTCCCCTATTTTCTGTCCGTCTCCGTTTCTTTCCTTCTGTTTCCTAAATGTATAGGTATGTATCTAATCCGTCATGTACACAATAGAGGGGGGGGGGGGAAGGAACGCCCCACCCTGTCCCATACCTCCAGGCCAAGTTGCCTCATAAGTATTGTCTTGTTGGTTATCACTTGTGAGGGTCAGACCTATCTTCGCACAGCTGACTAAACACAAACACCTATATTCGAGAAATGGCCTCACCCACAGCCTCTCGTCTAAAGTCACTCTTTCATTAAAGCAAGTTGTGTTTCATATGTTGTAGTATTGGTTCTGATTGTTTGTACTATGTCATCATGTCTTCACCGGATGTCAGTGAGATAAATGAAACTTTTAAAAATAAAGCGGGAAGAAAAATAATTTATTAGTACAACGGAAACTAGACTAATACAGCCATTGTGATGCCAGAAAAAAAGAGCACACTTGCACAGTCTTCCAATAAATGTAAACAAAATCGATGATTTGACAAACATTAGAAATATCGTTTGGGCAAAAGAAAAAAAATATGATTTCTGTACATTAGGAAATATTTGGGAAGATACAAAAGCATATTTTGCCACTTGGAAAGTATTATTTCCGCATTTTGAAAAATGTTACTTCGTCATTCTGAAATATGTAGATTTCGGAACATTCAAACACATAATTTCCGCACTTTGGAATATATAATATTGGCACTATGCGAAATATAATCTATGCACTTTACAAGATATAATTTACGAACTTTGGAATGCAGAATATAACTTCGACGCTTCGACCAACATAATGTTGTGCACTTTGAAAGATGTCAATGAGTAACACAATATTTACAACTCGGCAAAAGATGGAGATTATGAATATACAGCACTTTAAAAATATAGCAAGATTAAGATGAAAAATATAAAAAGGAAACTTAAAACGCACCAACTACCGACAGGAAAAGATATAACTTTCCTCTTTCATAAAACCAGAACGACGGACCTTAACTGCAGAAGCCCCATATCGTCACCAGTAACGAAGAGGTAAAACATGCTCTGTTGTCCCTGATTTCTTCACCAGGGATTAAAATGCTTGATCATATCAAAATAACCAGGGAGCAGCGGAATTATGTCGGCACATTTAAATGTCAAGATTCTGCGTCCGTGCCCTTCGGCCGGTTGGAGACAATGCGTGGGCGCAGGATATGTCCTATTCCGTGTGAGTCAACTGCCGTTTGTAGAAATTAGGAAAGCAAAGTTGCACAACCGAAATACGACGCAATTAATAGCATGATTGAGGAAGGGTACGCTACTGCATTCTTCCGTGAACCACGTCGATGGCGGTAGCAACAAATTCGGGGTCTGGGACAAAAGGACATGCTTTCAAAAATTCTACATCTAAATTCTTGCACAAGAAATCACAAGGGAACATTCAATATTTCCACTTGTGCATTAAAAAAAATAGTATCTTCAAAGCTGCTACTCTATTAAAAGATGGCGTGAAGATTCTTGAAAGATGTCATCAGTCTGTTATTATTATTACTATAGTCATCATCATCATCATCACAATGTAAGTAGTCGCAGACCGTACACGGTGCAATGAAGGGCAAAACTATGTGTGAAGCGACAAGTTTTATAGTAAAACGTGCCAGAAAATGATATCAGAGAGTGTCGTCCTTATAATAGTAATTATTTAACTCAGTAAATTCATAACCAATGCTAATAGAGTAAAACACTACAACAAATCATTAATAAATGTACTCGGCGATTTTAAATAGCACATAAGTGGCAGCTATGGAAATAATCACTCAGGAATTTAAAAATGATTAACCTAGCTTTCTGAAAATACACAAAGAATTCTTCTCTGCGAAATGTTAATCCGGAATTTCGGAAAATTAAAAATGAAGTTTGAAAAATTACGTATTTCGAAATAACAAATTATTTTGTACAGCTACTTCGAAATACTTTTCAATATTGGAAATATAAATCATTTTCACAAAAAAAAATTGGTTCAGTTTTTCGACATATTAATTCAATTTCCCAACATTCGATATGACGTATTAATATCTACTGACTTACACCTTCAATAGAAAGTAGAAATGTGTGTAGGTCTATAGCAATGTGTCCACCTACAGATATTAAACAGAAAGTGTACATCTGTTGAGTACCGGCAGTTCACCCACTTCCACGCCACAGAAAAGTACACGAGCCGAGACCCAGAAGGGGTCAGGAGCAAACTTTGATTTCCGGTTTAAAGCTGTTTGTTTTCAGCTCAAATATCCTATAGACACGTTAAAAATATTTTCTTGATTGGCCCGTTCTTCACGATTCATAGCAATTCCATCCCATCCACAATTTTAATTCAATTTTTAAGTTCATCTTCTTCAAACAGTTATTTATACAAGTATGTAAAGCAACTTATGCTTGGACTCGTGAGAAGTTTCTTAAACGAAATGCCACGCGATTTAAACGATCTTATAAGTGTAGTAATGAGTCGAATTGTTTTCAGGTTATACGATTTTTTTTTAAATATATAGTATTCTGAACAAATATTAGATCTGAATTAACAAAAGAACAATTAAAAAACAATAAACTTAAACAAAACCAGAATATGAACAGAAATCTAAAGACAAACTCCAGTACACAAACACGACAAATTGCCAACTCTTACACACATGCTCACTAGTTTTAACACGTACGAAACGCTTCAGGAATTGGCAAAATTACATACAACAAAAAAAAGAACAACAACAACGATATAGAAAAGACAAAACACAAGGCAGGGATTGTATCCCAACGTAATTATGAATCTCTGACGCAATATTTAAATATTTATTACAACTCATACTTACATAACATTTAGTTAACAATAAATAATTTACAATTTCTACTATCCATATCATCAGAACGTATATAAGTAAATGTTTCAAATTCCGGTGAAGTTAGCTGATTCCAGTCAATTTAGGTTTTTTTCTTCCTCCTTTCTGAATTATTATGGTTCTTTTTTGACAACTGCCTTTTCATATTTGCTGGCCTATTTTTTCTCTTCTATACGTCCAGCATATATTTTGTGAGCATTCATAGTCACAGCTTCTGTATTTGCCTTGTGTTTTTCACTTTATGCATTCTGTAGAAGTGCTTGAATACGCACTGTACACACTGAACATCCTCTTGACCACAACACACATGGAGCTGGAATGTTCTCCTTTCCTCATCTGCACCATTTTCCAATTCCACCATCATTATTATATTTATGACAAGAGGAGGAGCACCCACTGCCGTTAAGACATGTTGAACTGGAAATCTGTGGACTGAAGAAAAAATTATTAGTCCTCATTTAATCATTTAACAAAAGAAACTAAATTGAAAACTAGCTAACTAGTAAGGACTCAGCTACTTCAATATTATAGTTCATCATTGCCCTTACATAAAAAAAATCTCAATGAAAATTAAGTTAGGATAAGTTAAAATGTTTTTTTTTTTTTTTTTTTTTTCACGTTACTTACCTTTGATACTTTTTGTAGATTACTCATGTGCTCAACTCACAGAAAATGAAGTTCAGTGCCGGAAATAAAGGAAAAATAACCAGCTACATCCGTAGCCACAGGTTACAAGGGATATTTCAAAAAAGGATAACTGTACACAGTGCTATAGAAATTAATTCTTTTAAAATAAACCAAACCTAACTGTTACAATAGATAGAAGATAGAGTTCTAGATCCCAAACCTCAAGACAATATTTTTCTTTGCAGTTTTATAATAATATAATTGCAATCAATTATATTACAATAAAAATAACATTGTCTAAATATTACATGTTTTTTAATCAACTGTCCGAAGACGGATCTGAACCTCAAAATTAATAGCAAAAACGAAGCGCTTATAACGCAACTAAGCCAGAAGATAATGCGGTAGGGTGGCCAGTTCCTTTCCACCTACTTCGCATACATCGACGACTAGCAACCTATTACATAATCAGACTCCAGATGCATAAAATTTTTATTTTTCTGACACATATCGTCGAGTGAGATGTACTGCCTGATAACAGACCTACATATCAACCAGAACCTCTTTCAGAGAATAAAATGTTACACAACATGTAAAAATTAGATAACATATAGAGAGCGAGAAATCCAATAAGTGGAGAAACATAAAATCATTCTATTTTAATCTTAATTTTGAGATGAGTATTTTATATAATTTTAACAATCAGAATTCTAAACCAATGTTCACGTGCATTGTTATATTTCATGGGATGCTGTAACACTGCAAAATGAAAAGAAAAAAAAAACATTAACATACATAGATACATGAAACTGTTAATTAGTTAGCTCAAATGTTTGTTAGACAAGGTACGTGTAGATAATGCAAAACATATTGTATGATAGGTCCTCAAAATGAAGTAATGTTGAAAACGTTAGTGCAATAAATTAAAACATCATTTTAAGTATGACCATTTAAATGATTCTTCAAATATTGATCTATTGATTAACAAAAAATAGTCGTGGTATCGTAGATAAATGAACAAGGTAAAAAAAAAACTAACTAAAATACCCTATTAACACTAGGTTCTACAAACTCATTTACATCATAAAAACGCTTTTTGATTAGCTAGTCACGAATCACAATTTAAATATTTTTAAAATTAAAACATTGGGTATACACTGAATCTAGTAGCAAATATACGCAAAATATATAGTCAGTTCTGGATATTCGCCGAAAAAAAAGAAAACAATTTAAATTCTATGGAAGGTCGCTGACTCTATTAAGGTTGTGCAATTACGCGAAAAAAAATTTTTCACCATCGTGGTCTTGCTGTATTAACAGCTATTGCTTTTATCCCTCGCAAGTTAGAATTCCCATTCAGAAACTTGTTGCTACGGAAACCATTCTTCATATCATAAAACTATACTGAAATAGACCCATTAGAGTGCACTTATTGTTACTTAGTTACCATTAGAGTGCAGTTTTTCGATGGCTTTCAAATAATATTGCTCTAAATTTTCAACGCAAAAGCCCTAAAGTCCCCATTCATATTGCCATTTAAATTTTATGTGAAAAAAATTAAGTCGCATCCTTGACGCATCATTTATGTTGAAACACTGTAAGTGTTCAAGAGACGTAGCTGACTTAGAAAACGACAAGGGTGCATCCAAAATTTTCAATTCTACGTAAAAAAAATCACTCCGTCACTAAAAGATAGCTCTCTTGAAAGACGACGCCCCATCTCTTGAAACCCAACGCTCAATCTCTTCAAAGCCGACGCTCCGTCTCTTGAAAGCCGACGCTCCATCTCTTCAAAGCCGACGCTCCATCTCTTCAAAGCCGACGCTCCATCTCTTGAAAGCCGACGCTCAATCTCTTCAAAGCCGACGCTCCGTCTCTTGAAAGCCGAAGCTCCATCTCTTCAAAGCCGACGCTCCATCTTTTGAAAGCCGACGCTCCATCTCTTCAAACCCGAAGCTCCGCCTCTTGAAAACCGACGCTTCATCTCTTGAAATCCGACGCTCCATCTCTTGAAACCCGAAGCTCCGCCTCTTGAAAGCCGACGCTTCATCTCTTGAAAGCCGACGCTCCATCTCTTCAAACCCGAAGCTCCGCCTCTTGAAAGCCGACGCTCCATCTCTTGAAAGCCGACGCTCCATCTCTTGATAGTCAACGCTCCATCTCTTCAAAGCCGACGCTCCATCTCTTCAAACCCGACGCTCCATCTCTTGAAAGCCGACGCTCCACCTCTTGAAAGTCAACGCTTCATCTCTTGAAATACGACGCTCCATCTCTTGAAGCATACGCTCCAACTCTTGAAAGCTGACGCTCCATCTCTTTAAACCCGACGCTCCATCTCTTGAAAGCCGACGCTCCAACTCTTGAAAGACGACGCTCCAACTCTTGAAAGTCGACGGTCCATCTCTTGAAAGTCAACGCTTCATCTCTTGAAATTCGACGCTCCATCTCTTGAAAGTCGATGCTCCATCTCTTCAAACCCGACGCTCCACCTCTTGAAAGCCGACGATCCATCTCTTGAAAGCCGACGCTCCATCTCTTGAAAGCCCACGCTCCATCTCTTGAAATTCGAAGCCCATTCTCTTGAAAGCCGACGCTCCGTCTCTTGAAAGCCGACGCTCCGTCTCTTAAAAGTCGACGCTCCATCTCTTGAAACCCGACTCTCCATCTCTTGAAAGTCGACGCTCCATCTCTTGAAGATCGACGCTCCATCTCTTGAAGCTCGACACTCCGTCTCTTGAAAGTCGACGCTTTATCTCTTCAAACCCGACGCTTCATCTCTTGAAACCCGACTCTCCAGCTCTTGAAAGCCGACGCTCCAACTCTTGAAAGCCGACGCTCCGTCTCTTGAAAGTCGACGCTCCATCTCTTGAAACCCGACTCTCCATCTCTTGAAAGTCGACGCTCCATCTCTTGAAGCCCGACGCTCCGTCTCTTGAAAGTCGACGCTTCATCTCTTGAAGCCCGACGCTCCGTCTCTTGAAAGTCGACGCTTCATCTCTTGAAACCTGACTCTCCGTCTCTTGAAAGTCGACGCTTCATCTCTTGAAACCCGACTCTCCATCTCTTGAAAGTCGACGCTCCATCTCTTGAAGCTCGACACTCCGTCTCTTGAAAGTCGACGCTTTATCTCTTCAAACCCGACGCTTCATCTCTTGAAACCCGACTCTCCAGCTCTTGAAAGCCGACGCTCCATCTCTTCAAACCCGACGCTCCGTCTCTTGAAAGTCGACGCTTCATCTCTTGAAACCCGACGCTCCATTTCTTGAAAGTCGACGCACCATCCCAGAGACGTGGCATCACGTTACATAGTTTATAAATAGCACTTCGACACATAAATATGCCAGTACATCACTTAAAAATGTCTCTGAAAGTCACAGAATATTGGTACACACCCAGTTGTATACAATTGACACTACGTCACTCAAATATGAGAAAAAGCATTCCGTCACTGAAAAATGTAAAATTGCGCCCTTGGGGTGAGTTGTAGTCTTACCAGTCCCAACATCCTTCTAAGTCCGTTTTGACATATCCATGGAGGCCAGCCGAGAGTGTCAGGAGCTCCGGAGGGCAGACTCAGGCGCGATAGGAAAGCATGGAAAAGCAAATGAAATGATAAGGAAGGATGATGAGGGGGCAAATGAAGTGGCGAGAATGAGTGAAGAAACATACGCCTAATAAATGCTCCCACTCACAATTCCTTCCAGCGTATCATTCAGTAAGCAGTTTCTTCTCAGCCAGGGAGCAAGCCTATTAACTTTTCTCTTTCTGATATCAGTTTCTGCGTTATTCTTTATTGCTTTTTCTCTCTCTATCTACGAGGCCGGGATGGAAACATCCCTGTGCACAACGAGCAGAGGTCTATTGTCCGCCCCTGGGGTGAGTTGCAAGCTCACCGACCGCATCCACGCCGAACCGACCTAATCCCTAACACACCAACGACCAGTCCCTACATCCGTTTAAGTCCGTTTACCATTCCACCCAACAGCATCCCCCACATACCCCCACAAACGGAGACAGAGGTGGGTTCCTCTGCCAGGTTACCAACTGTCATGTTTCCACATATCCACGGAGGCCGGCCGAGAGTGTCAGGAGGTCCGGGGGGCCGACGCAGGCGCGATAGCAAAGCATAGAAAAAGAAATGAAATGATAAGAAAGGATGGGGGAGAAGAAAATGGCGAGAATGAGTGGGGATTCACACGTCTGATAAAGTTACCTGATATTCATCAATAGGAGGGGAAAACACCGAAAAAGCCTCATGCATACAACTGGGCCCAAGGTGGGAATTGAATCCTGGTCCGCTGAGTTCGGGAGTGAACACGCTACCACGAGACCACAGCGGTGGACGCCATTATTCTTACTTCATCCACTCTTTCTAGGATAGCTTTATTTATTCTTCCGTCTGTGTGTTCATTTCATATGCTCCATTCTTCTTCATATCCACATATAAAATGTTTGCAGTCGTTTCTCTTCACTTCGTCGTGGTGTCCATATTCCTGCCCACACTCCACACAAAGCACTTCGCTACTCTCACCGTTAGGTTTCTTTCCAGAGGTCCGCACAATATTTTCACTTTGCTAATAAATACTTCCTTTGCCATTGCTATCCTCCTTTTGACTTCCTGGCAGCAGCTCATGTTACTGCTTATAGTACACCCCAAGTATTTGAAGCTGTCCACTTGTTACATTGGCTCACTTAGAATTCGCACCTGTACCTTTCCTTTCTTCGTCTTATAAGTATGGTCTTCTACTTCTTCTTTGAGACAATATTCACATCATAACACTATAAATTCACTGTCACATAACATTTCTGTTCGCAACGTTTCAAATATCGGACGATGCAACCTCAAACCTCATAATTTGAAGACATTCTGTCTGCAAGGCTATTGAGTGAATCACATTTACGAAATTATCGCGCATGAACACGTAGTGTGATGTAATATTCCACTGTCGATTTTCGTACATAGTAATTCATTCTGACAATGTGAGAATGATTAAATTTCAGATCTCAGTAGTAAAAACCTAAAATTTAAGATTTAAATACATAGTGTCACTGATCTAGCAGAAATTGTTTAACGCTATTCTTGAAAAATAGTTAATTATTGCTATGGCAATATATTAAAAATATTTGTTCCCATATATTCCGTGGATGATCTTAATATTTAGAAGACATATAGCTAATGTAGACGAGGAGAGCATGTATTATAGGCATTTAACTGTTGATGTTAACGCACTTTATTTCTTAACGTTTTTTAAATGAAATATTTTTAACGTTATAAATACATCATGTAACTTGGTTTTATGATTTATAAAAATGGTTTGCAAGGTTCACGTCTTTAAGACAAAAAATATGTCTGACTATTCTCTTTGAGCTATGAAAAGTCTGTTAAGATAAACTGAACTCCGTGTAAAAGAAGTACTCATAGGTAGGGTGTGCTGAAGCGTCTTAGATGCCGATTACAACTTTCCTACATCACAGTGATTATATAATAGGATACGAATTTATCAACCAATATTTTGTTTCAAGTTTTAACAATTTCTTAACTAGAATTTTACCCAAGTTTCTCCTAATGCTGTCTTGTAATTGTGTTGCAAGAATTTTTATTATGATTATGATTATAGTTACTGTTCATTTTCATCACATTTTATAACACGTAGCAATATAGTTAATATATTCAGTTTGAGGTGTTAAAATATACAAGTTGTAGTTTTTGATGACGACTAACATTAAGCTAAAAATACTCAACTAGGAAATTATTACAATGTAGATTATTTTAACATATTAAAGCGATTGTATTAAATATTTACCTAAATACTATTATTATTATTGTTATTATTACTGTTATCAATAGTATTATTACTAACATTATTATTATTATTACCGTTATTACATCTATTATCAATATTATTATTAACTTATTATTTTGTTATTAATAATAATAATAATAATAATGATATTATTATTATTATTATTATTATTATTATTAATATCATCATACTTTCAGTAATCGCAGACCGTACACGATATCAATGCAAGAGAAAACTATGTGTGCAGCGACAACTTTTATAGTAAAGTGTGTACAGAAAATGATATCGGACACTATAGTCCTTATAATAGTAATTATTTAAATCAGTAAATTCATAACCCATGCTAATAGAGTAATACACTACAACACATATTTCATACATCACCATGTAAATCTCATGCAATACAGGCCTAGGAGTCAATACATAAGCACAAAAGTTGGAAAGTTACAAATATGTCTTTAAAAAGTAAAGAAAATAATAACGAAGCTATTAAAAAAATTAACAAGTTTGCTAAGTTATAATCCTCAAAATTAAGAATACACTCGGCTAAAGTCACTCTTTCATTAAAGCAAGTTGTGTTTCATTTGTTGTGGTGTTGTTTCTGATTGTTTGTACTATGCCATCATGCCTTCAGCGGATGTCAGTGAGATAAATGAAACTTTTAAAAGAAAAAGGGACGAAAAAGTATTATTAGTATAACGCAAACTAGACTAAGACAGTCATTGTGATGCCAGAAAAAAGATCACACTTGCACAATCTTCCAACAAATGTAAACAAAATCGAGGATTTGACAAACTTTAGGAATATCGTTTGGGTAAAAAAAAAAAGTATGATTTCTGTACATTAGGAAATATTTCGGAACATACAAAAGTGTATTTTGCCACTTGGAATGTATTATTTCTGCACTTATATTTGGACGCGTGAGAAGTTCCTTAAACTAAATGCCATGCGATCGATGCCATAAGTGTAGTAATGAGTCGAATTGTTTTGATGTTATACGATTTCTTTTTAAATATCAAGTATTCTGAACAAACATTAGATCTAAAATTACAAAAGAACAATTAAAAAACTATAAAACTTAAACAAAACCAGAATATGAACAGAACTTAAAATACAAACACAAGCACACAAACACGACGAATTGCCAACACTTACACACATGCTCACTAGTTTTAACACGTATGAAACATATCAAGAATTGGGACAATTACAATGCTCTCACTTCCAAAACATTCAGCACCACTAAACACTTCTAAAACCACAAAGCACGCAACGATATAGAAAACACAAAACAGAAGGCAGGGATTGTATCTCAACGTAATTATGAATCACTGACGTAATAATTAAATATTTATTATAACTCATACTTACATAATAATAATAATAATAATAATAATAATAATAATAATAATAATAATTTATTTATTTAATCTGACAGGATTAAGGCCATAAGGACTTCTCTTCATCCTACCAGATAGCACATATAAATACAAAAAAGAAATACAAACACCTTAGTTAACAATAAATAATTTACAATTTCTAGTATTCTTATCATCAGAACATATATAAGCAAATGTTTCAAATCCGCTGAAGTTAGCCGGTTCCAGTCCATTTATGTTTTTTTTCCTTCCTTCTTTCTGAATTCTTCAGCTTCTTTTTTGACAACTGCTCCTTCATATTTCCTGGTCTATTTTTTTCTCTTTTTTACGTCCAGCATTAATTTTGTGAACATTCATAGTTACAGCTTCTCTATTTGTCTTATGTTTTTCACTTTATGCATTTTGTAGAAGTGCTTGAATACCCACTGTACACACTGAAAATCCTCTTGACCACAACACACATGGAGCTGGAATGTTCTTCTTTCCTCATCTGCACCATTTTCCAATTCCACCATCATTATTGTATTTATGACAAGAGGAGGAGCACCCACTGCCGTTAAGACATGTTGAACTGGAGATCTGTGGACTGAAGAAAAAATTATTAGTCCTCACTTAATCATTTAATAAAGGAAACTAAATTGAAATCTATATACTAGTAAGGGCTCAGCTACTTCAATATTATAGGTCATCATTGCCCTTACATAGAAAAAAATCTCAATGAAAATTAAGTTAGGTTAAGGTAAAATGTATTTTTGGAGGGTTACTTACCTTCCATACTTTTTGTAGATTACTGATGTGCTCAGCTCACTGGAAGTGAAGTTCAGTACCGGAAATAAAGGAAAAAATAACCAGCTACATCCGTAACCACAGGATTGAAGGGATATTTCAAAAAAGGATAACTGGACACAGTGCTATAGAAATTAATTGTTTTAAATTAAACCAAACCTCCCTGTTACAATACATAGAAGACAGATTTCTAGATCCCAAACCTCAAGACAATAATTTTCTTTACAGTTTTATAATAATATAATTGCAATCAATTACATTACAATAAAACTAACATTGTCTAAATATTACATGTTGTTTAATCAACCGTCCGAAGACGGATCTGAACCTCAAAATTAATAGCAAAAACGAAGCACTTATGAGGCTACTAGGCCAGGAGATAATGCTGTAGGTTAGCCAGTTCCTTTCCACCTACTTTGCATACATCGCCGATAGCTACCTATTACATAATCAGACTCCAGATGCATAAAATTTTTATTTTTCTGACACATATCGTCGAGTGAGATGTACTGCCTGATAACAGACCTACATATCAACAAGAACCTCTTTCAGAGAATAAAATGTTACACAACATGTAAAAATTAGATAACATATAGAGAGCGAGAAATCCAATAAGTGGAGAAACATAAAATCATTCTATTTTAATCTTAATTTTGAGATGAGTATTTTATATAATTTTAACAATCACAATTCTAAATCAATGTTCACGTGCATTGTTATATTTCATGGGATGCTGTAACACTGCAAAATGAAATGAAAAAAAAACATTAACATACATAGATACATGAAACTGTTAATTAGTTAGCTCAAATGTTTGTTAGACAAGGTAGATAATGCAAAACATATTATATGATAGGTCCTCAAAATGAAGTAATGTTGAAAACGTTAGTGCAATAAATTAAACCTCATTTTAAGTATGACCATTTAAATGATTCTTCAAATATTGATCTATTGATTAACAAAAAATAGTCGTGGTATCGTAGATAAATGAACAAGGTAAAAAAAAACTAACTAAAATACCCTATTAACACTAGGTTCTACAAACTCATTTACATCATAAAAATGGTTTTTGATTAGCTAGTCAATATTCACAATTTAAATATTTTTAAAATTAAAACATTGGATATACACTGAATCTAGTAGCAAATATACGCAAAATATATAGTCAGTTCTGGATATTCGCCGAAAAAAAATAAAACAATTTAAATTCTATGGAAGGTCGCTGAGTCTATTAAGGTTGTGCAATTACGGGAAAAATTTTTTTTCACGATTGTGTTCTTGCTGTATTAACAGCTATTGCTTTCATGCCTCGAAAGTTAGAATTCCCATTCAGAAACTTGTTGCTACGGAAACCATTCTTCATATCATAAAACTATACTGAAATAGACCCATTAGAGTGCACTTATTGTTACTTAGTTACCATTAGAGTGCAGTTTTTCGATGGCTTTCAAATAATATTGCTCTAAATTTTCATGCAAAAGCCCTAAAGTCCCCATTCATATTGTCATTTCCATTTTATCTGAATAACATTAAGTCGCATCCTTGACACATCATTTATGTTGAAACACTGTAAGTGTTCAAGAGACGTAGCTGACTTAGAAAACGACAAGGGTGCATCCAAAATTTTCAATTCTACGTAAAAAAATCACACCGTCACTAAAAGATAGCTCTCCATGTCTTTAAAGCTGGAGTTCACTCTCTTCAAGGACGACGCACCATCTCTTGAAAGCCGACGCCCCATCTCTGGAATGATTACGCTCCATCTCTTCTCTTGAAAACCGACGCTCCATCTCTTGAAAGCCGACGCTCCATCTCGTGAAAGTCGACGCTCCATCACTTCAAAACCGGCGCTCCATATCTTGAAAACCAAAGCTATATCTCTTGAAAACCGACGCTCTGTATCTTGAAAACCGACGCTCAATCTGTTGAAAGCCGACGCTCCAAATGTTGAAAACTGCTGTCAGCATGACACATTTCCCTATCGCTATAAGACTCTTCACAGCCAAATAGGTCGTTTTACAGCCACTGTTACACTTTCCACATTCACTTGGGAATATTATTCAATGTCACTTTAAAAGTTTTCATTCACACTTCAACCACAGGTCTGTCGCCCTAGGGCAGGTCTTTCACTGCAAACCCAGTATTCTCCATTTTTTCACCCACCATCTTAGTCACGCTAAATGTATATTACTGCTGTCTCTCAATTGACACATTCGTATGCCCCGACATTTGCCCCCATTCACAATTCTTTCCAGCGGATCCTGCAGTAGGCAGATTCTACTTAGCCAGCGAGCAAGCCTATATACCTTTCTCTATCTGATATCAGTTACGGCATTATTCTTTATTGCTTTTTTCTCTCTTTCTATCTATGAGGCCAGGATGGAAACATCCCTGTGCACAACGAGCAGAGGTCTATTGTGCGACCCTGGAGTGAGATGCAAGCTCACCGACCGCATCCACGCCGAACCGACCTAAACCCTAACACCCTAACGACCAGTCCCAACATTCTTCTAAGTCCGTTTACCATTCCACCCAACATCATCCCCCACATACCCCCACAAACGGGACAGAGGTGGGTTCCTCTGCCAGGTTACCAACTGTCATGTTTTGACATATCCACGGAGGCCGGCCGAGAGTGTCAGGAGCTCCGGAGGGCCGACGCAGGCGCGATAGGAAAGCATGGAAAAACAAATGAAATGATGAGAAAGGATGGGGGAGACGAAAATGGCAAGAATGAGTGGGGATTCACACGTCTGATAAAGTTACCTGATATACATGGATAGGAGGGAAAAACATCGAAAAAAAACCTCATCCATACAACGGGGAGCAAGCTGGGAATTTAATCCCGGCTCACTGAGTTCGGGAGCGAACACACTAACACAAGACCACAGGTGTGCACGGCATTATACATTCTTCATCCACTATTTCTAGGATAGCTTTATTTATTCTTCTGTCTCTGTGTTCATTTCATATATTCCATTCTTCTTCATATCCACATATAAAATGCTTCCAGTCATTCCTCTTCACTTCGTCGTGGTGTCCATATTCCTCCCCACATTCCACACAAAGCACTACGCTAGTCTCTCCTTTAGTTTTTTTTTTCCAGTAGTCCGCACAATATTTTCACTTTTCTACTAAATACTTCCTTTGCCATTGACATCCTCTTTTTCACTTGTACGGAGCAGCTCATGTTATGCTTATGGTACACCGCAAGTATTTGAAGATGTCCACTTGTTCCACTGTCTAGTTTAGAACTCGCACCTGTACCTTTCCTTTCTTCGTCTTATAAGTATGGTCTTCTTCTTCTTATTTGAGTCTATATTCATATCAAAAAACTATAAATTCACTGTCACAACACACTTCTGTGTCGCAATATTTCAAATATTGGGAAACGCAACCTCGAACCTCATAATTTGAAGACATTCCGTCTGCAAGGCAATTGAGTGTATGAAATTTACGAAATTATCCGCGCATGAACACGTAGTGTAATGTAATATTGCACTGTCGATTGCCGTAAATAGTAATTCATACTGACAATGTGAGAAAGATTAAATTTCAAATCTCAGCAGTAAAAAGATAAAATTAATGATTTAAATACATTGTATTACTTGTCCAGAAGAAATTGTTCAATGCTATTCTTGAAAAATAAATCGTATTATAGTCATATAACTGTTGATGTTAACGCACTTTATTTCTTAACGTTTTTTTAAATAAAATATATTAAACGATATAAATAAATTATGTAACTTGGTATTATAAATTACAAAAATGGTTTGCAAGGTCCACGTCTTTAAAACTAAATATATGTCTGACGATTCACTTTGAGTTATGAAAAGTCTGTTAAGATAAACTGAATTCCGTGTAAATGAAGTACTCGTAGGTAGGCTGTGCTGAAGTGTCTTAGATGGCGATTACAACATTTCTACATCACAGTCAGGAAATAACAAGATCCGAATTTATCAAGCAATTTCCTTCAAGTTTTACCCAAGTTTCCACTAATGCTTTCTTGTAATTGTGTTGCAAGAATTTTTATTATGATTATGATTATCATTACTGTTCATTTTCATCACATTTTATAACAAGTAGCAATATAGTTAATATATTCAGTTTGAGGTGTTAAAATAAACAAGTTGTAGTTTTGATGACGACGAACATTAAACTACAAATAGTCAACTAGGAAATTATTACAACGTAGATTATTGTAACATATTAAAGCGATTGTATTAACTATTTACCTACCTAAGTACTATTATTATTAATATTATTATTACTGTTATAAATATTATTATCATCAATATTATTATTATTATTGTTATTACTATTATTATTATTATCATTATTATCAATATTATTAATATTATGATTGTTATTAATAATAATAATATTATTATTATTAATATCGTCATACTTTAAATACTCGCAGACCGTACAGGATTCAATGCAAGAGAAATCTAAGTGTGAAGCGACAAGTTTTATAGTAAAGTGTGTACAGAAAATGATATCGGACACTATAGTCCTTATAATAGTAATTATTTAAATCAGTAAATTCATAACCCATGGTAACAGAGTAAAACAGTACAACACCTCTTTCATACATTACCATGTAAATCTCATGCAATACAGGCCTAGGAGTCAATACATAAACACAAAATTTGGAAAGTTACAAATATGTCTTTAAAAAGTAAAGAAAATAATAACGAAGCAATTTAAAACATTAACGAGTTTGCTACGTTATAATCCTCAAAATTGAGAATACGCTGGAATAAACATGAAAAATCAGGTGATCTTTTAAAGCATTATTTCTTATTAAAGTGCTACAGTGCAGTTTTTGGCAACGCAGTTTTTATTATTTTTATTAGTGGCCTCCTCATCGCCCCTTATAGCCATCCGATCCACCCACTTAACTGCACATCAACATTATTATTAAATTATTATCATTATAAGCAATTTTTATTATTATAAGTTAAATGTCCACAATATATCATCAATTCTTGTGGGTTTTTAATTTCATCTTTCAATTTTAATTATTACAGGTCAAGAAGCGTTTTTTACTCTAGTGTAATTTGTTTTAAATTCCGCTGTTTTGAGATTTTCTTTCTTTTGTTCCCTAAAATGTATATGTACTATGTAGCTAATCGGTGATGTAAACAATAGAGGGCAGGAAGAAATCCCCACCCTGTCCCATATCTCCAGGCCAAGTTGCTAAACAACAACAAATTCTAGGCACGCAACACCTATACTTGAGAAGGGACTCACACCCACAAGCTTTCAGCCTAAGCCGGAGAGAGAGGCATTCCACGTGTCACCCTGACCTGAATCAGAAATTATATTCATTGACTGATTCACAGTCTTTTGCCAGAGGGCAGGTCTTTCACTGCAAACCCACTGATCTCTAATCGTCCTTTTCCACATTCCTCTTAGTCTCCGCATATTGTCCACATATCTTAGTATTGTCTATCATCTGATATCTTTTTCTGTCCCGAATTTCACACCGTTCACCATTCCTTCATGTGCATCCTTCAGTAGGCAGTTTCTTCTTAGCCAGAGAGCCAATAAAATCCTTTTTATTTCCCTCATCAGTTTCAACATTACCCCTTCTTCACCCAATCTTGCCAGCACAGCTTCATTTGTTATTCTGTCTATTCATTTCACACGCTACATTCCTGACCATTTCCACATTTGAAATGCTTCTATGCGTTTCTCTCCACATCACCCTACGTATTTCAAGCTGTCCACTTGTTCCACTTCCTCATTTAGAATTTTTGCCTCCACATTCTTTATTTTAGTTCCGATAAACATGGTCATCCTCCTCTTTGAATTTATTTTCATTCCATACTGGTCACAACTGTCATTTTAGCTCCAGTAGCGTATCCCTTAGTATTGCCTCCTCTTCTACAAACAACACCATATCAGCAAATCGTATGTAAGTATGTATGTATGTATGTATGTATGTATGTATGTATGTATGTATTATGTATATATGTATGTATGTATTTGGAAATACAAGCTGTGGGAGTGATATATAATATGCAATGTAATTGCAATAATAAAATTACAATAATTACAGTAATAAAACCATGAAAAAACGTAAATTGAAATCTGACATAAATAAATAAATGCAATAAACCTAGGACTATAATAATAAAAACTATGCTATAATAACGTCTACTATAAGTAGAGATAACTTATAAGTACTTATATTAAACCCAACTAGTATCGACTTACGTAATTACATGTAAAAAAAATAGGGTTTATTTAACGACGATTGCAACTGCAAGTAAATACAAGTCAGCGTAATTATTTGCACATTATGAACTTAATTAATTACATGAGACCCGTGGCGCTACAGCCCGTAAAGGGCCAAGACCGACCACTGGCCTCACGGCCACATGCCGAAGCTAAAGTGGACGATCATCCAACCAGAATGGAAGTATCGTGTGGTTAGCACAATTAGCCTCCCAGCCGTTATAGCTGGTTTGCGTAACCGGATTTCGCTACCTGTCGCATCTCCCCGAGCGCATCACGATGTTGGGAGGGCACCGGTCCCATACTCTGGCGGAAATTCCATGAGAAGGTCTCTTCCCACAGGAGGACTCGAACCAGCGCACATTAAGTAACGCGAGTCCTAAGCAGGATGAGAAGGTAAGAGATGCAAAGTAAGAGTAGAATACGCACTATTCCATGCGTGTCAATTGCAAATTTCCGAAAGTAGAAAAGCGAACTTGCACAACTAAGTAGGAAAACAAATTAGCGGGAAATAACAGTGCGATCGAGAAATGAGTTACTGTGCCGGATTCAGCCGTTACCGACGTCAGACGCGTGGGTATCAAAATCGGGGTCTCGATCAAAAGGAGATTCTTAAGAAGTCCTAAAACTAAACTCTAGCACAGAAAATCACAAGGGACATCCAATATTTTCACTTGATCATTAAACATTAAGTCACTTCAAAATTGGTATTCTCTTGAAAGAAAGCAATCTCCGTCTGCTGCACGATAGCGTCCTGCCACTTCAGACATGGCACTTCGCCTGTTGAAAGATGACGTTACTTCCCTTGAAAGATGGTACTCCGTCTCTTCAAATGTGGCCACCAATCTGTTCAACGATACCTCCCCGTCCTCCATCTTTTGGAGAATGGCACCCCGTATCTCCAAAGATGAAAATCCTGCTGTTGAAAGATAACACCCCGTATCTTCAAAAGATGAAACTCCGGCTGTTGAAAGATGGCTCCCCGTATCTTCAAAATATGAAACTACGGCTGTTGAAAGATGGCTCCCCGTATCTTCAAAATATGAAACTGGCTGTTGAAAGATAGCTACCCGTATCTTCAACGATGAAACTCCAGCTGTTGAAAGATGGCTCTCCGTATCTTCAAAGATGAAACTCCAGCTGTTGAAAGATGGCTCTCCGTATCTTCAAAGATGAAACTCCAGCTGTTGAAAGATGGCTCTCCGTATCTTCAAAGATGAAACTCCAGCTGTTGAAAGATGGCTCTCCGTATCTTCAAAGATGAAACTCCAGCTGTTGAAAGATGGCTCTCCGTATCTTCAAAAGATGAAACTCCAGCTGTTGAAAGATGGCTTCCCGTATCTTCGAAGATGAAACTCCAGCTGTTGAAAGACGAATCCCCGTATCTTCAAAGATGAAACTCCAGCTGTTGAAAGATGGCTCCCCGTATCTTCAAAGATGAAACTCCAGCTGTTGAAAGATGGCTCTCCGTAACTTCAAAGATGAAACTCCAGCTGTTGAAAGATGGCTCCCCATATCTTCAAAGATGAAAATCCAGCTGTTGAAAGATGGCTCCCCGTATCTTCAAAGATGAAACTCCAGCTGTTGAAAGACGACATCCCGTATCTTCAAAGATGAAACTACAGCTGTTGAAAGATGGCTCCCCGTATCTTCAAAGATGAAATTCCGGCTGTTGAAAGATGGCGCCCGTCTCTTCAAACATGCAACTTGTCTCTTGAGAAATGTCGGTTCTTCTCTTGAAAGAAGAAGTTCTGTCTCTTGAAATTTGGCTCTCCGTCTGTTGATAAAATGTCACTCTTCAAAACATAGGGCTCCGGCTCTTGAAGACGGCAGTTCGACCCTTGAATGATGGCACTTGGTCTATGAAAGACAGAGCTCCCTCTCTTCGAAACTGGCACTTCCGCACTTGAAAGATGATGCTCTGTCTCTGGATATTAGCACTCACTCAAAGAATCTTAGTACCCCGTCACATATGAATGACACTATGTCACACAAGAATGCGTTCCCGCACGGAGAAATCGCATTCCATACTGAAGAAATGGAAAATTTTCCCCGGAAATAATACTCGGGAAATTCCTGAAGTATTAATTCGGCACTCAATTTGTCCCTAATAGCCCCATGTATATTTTTCGCAAACTTCGAATAATTTCACTTATGCACTGAATTATATCAGTGCGCCACTGATATAGATCACTTCGCCCGGTTCAAATCGTTAATCTCGCACATTTAATAGATCACTTGAGCAGCAGGATATCACAAAGCTTCATTCAAAGGTAGTTACTTTAAAAAATATCACTCAACCAATGAAAATTATCTCTCCTGTAAACTCAGTAAATACACTTGAACAATGAAAAATATTCAGTCGACAAATGGAAAAATAATTTTCATTAAACTTAAAGACATAATAACACTGTATTTTGAAGAAATATTAAACGAACATTTGCAAAAATTATTCCCTGCCTGATACATAAATACCCTACAACAAAATACATTAATTTAACTCTACAAAAATGCAATACGACAGGCACTTCGAAATATTGATGGGCAATTATTCGAAATATTTCTTCGGGATTTCTAAATATTAATTTGGTGTTAACAAATATATTTTCGACTTTGAAATTACTGATGCTCTTTATCGAAAGAAAGTAATTACATTCACCGAAACATTAATTCTGCTCGTCCAAATATCAACACCATTTTGAGCATAGTAAAACGATTCCTCAGAGCGTCAATTACGGACATTAAAATATTAATTCAGCACTTCGACATATCAATTCCTCACCTCGGAATAATAATCTTGAATTTGGAGAAACGAATATATGGTGATTCGAATATCATTAATCCGGATATTCGTAATTTATTTCCACTAAAACCTAAGTAATCCATTCTGCTCGAACAAAATAATAGAACCCCATTTAAAAATTGATAATCAGACGGACACGGAAACATGAACCTGGTAGTTTAAAATAAATACCGGCAAATTTTCTAAATATTTAAGTAGCGCTGGTAACAATACAAAAAATTTATCGAAATTTATATACTTGCTTCGACATCGAAATTAAAATTACTAAAACATAGTTCAAGAACGCCAATAGGGGACTACAAGATTATCAAATGTGGAATTTCGAGAAAGTAATTTTGGAACCTCAGGGAATATCAATTCGGAGGTTTCAGGAATATTAATTTAGCACTTTGACTTGCGTCAAATCGGTACTATCAAGAATAACAATTCAACCCTTAAAATGTTCATTTGACACTATAAAAATATCAATTCCGTACTACTGGAAATATCTGTTCGGTATTATGAAAAATATCGCTTCAACATTTAAAATATTTCACTTCGGCACTTCGAAAAATATATCAGAACTTCGAAAATTACGTGGACTCTTAAAAAATGTGAATTCTGCACTTCGCAATATTCCAAAACTGCTTTTGAAAAGGTATCAATTCCTCTCCTTGCAAAGCATAATTTTGCCTATTATTAACTCGGTTACTTCAAAAGAACCAACTCGGTGTTTCATGAATAGCAATTCCGCAGTTTCAATGTCATACTTCTCATCCCATTAGCCGTCAAGTCTTGGTTTCTTTCAGTCACATTCCAAATTCCATCCTGCATTTGGTATTGTGTTTCAGTCCTGCAAAGTTCTTCACCTTTCTCCTGGCCAGCTTCTTCAATACAGTTCTTCCACTCTAGTCTTCGTCTTCCTATTTTTTTCTGGTGATGTAGCCTTTATGAGTTTAGGATTCGTTGGTTATGCATTCTTGTTACATGGAACAAATCATTTCAGTGCCTTCTTTGCTAATGGGTATAATATTCAGTCCTGCTTAAAATCCGGAATTCTCTTCTTTCCTCATTCTTCAGTAGGCCTACTCCAAATGAGTTCTTAGTCCTGTACTGGAGGTATTGTTTAATGGAACACATGGTCTCAAAGTATTTATATCGTCTTGGGATCACGGGTGTCCCAATTATAACTCCAGGCCCTGGTTACCCTTTTTAGTCGCCTTTTACGACACACATGACATTGTGCTGTGTTGGAGTTATTCTTATTCCCCTTTCCCACACTGGATTTGTAAACATTCGGCACTATGAAAAATATCACTTCGGTACAATAATCTTACGAACGCGGAAATTTGCAAAAATAACACAGGCACTTTGTCTGAAATTTATATGCCGGCACTGAGAGATTTGTTCGGAAGTTAAAGATTAGTATCACACTAAAAGATCACTGCGGTACTGAAACATCACTCCGGTATAGAAACATATAGTCCGTGCCATGCAGGAAGACGTTCCTAGATGGGAAACTTGCACAATCGCTAACTTCTTCTAGAAAAGACTTTAGAATATGTATATGTCAGCTAAAATGATATATTTTCTTGTCCCTTGATGCACAAAATATTGCGTAATCCTCCCATCGATCGGACTGCGTTTTCAATGAAGTCTAGATTTAATACCGTGCAACATAAAACAATTTTTCCAAATGGGAAAGAAGACAAATTTAGCACCATATCAAAGACAATATGGAACGCGACGAAGACAAGGACCACGGAAAAGACAACTACCACAATAAAGACCATAAAGAAGAAAGCAAGTGCTACCATAAGAATAATGACGAAGACAGTATACACCACGACAAAGACAAAGACGCGATAACGACTACATATGGCCAACGACAAGGACCACGACATTGGTCATTATCAGAATAGCGTTAAGGATGAAGACAGCGATCCCAAGAACCAAAGTGGAAATATTGTTTCTCCCATTAGACGAGTAAATTTCGTGTCGCACGGTACCTTCCACACTTTCATAATATATATAACTTACACAAAAATTATGCACTTAATGGAAACCTGCATTAATAAAGGCAGATGATAACATTTTTCATAAGTGTATATTTTTTTGGTAGAGTTGCGAGAAGAATGGGAGAGTTGGGTAAAATTATTCTCACATGGCCAGACGTCTTCCTCCATGGCTACAACTGTATCAGTTAAGCATCTAAAGATATCACTCCTGAATTTTCAAAACATCAATCGGAGATATTAAAATATCACTTCTGCACTGAAGAATTTGACTGCTTAAATTACTGAAAGCCATCACTTTGGCACTGAAAAGGCTACATGGAACAGCAGAAGGCACTCCGGTACAGAAAAATCATAATCTTGCACTGTGAAATGTCACTCCGGCACAATAAAATATCGATCTGGATCTGGAACTTCTCACTCCTACTCTGGAAGATATTTCTCACGTTCTGTGAAAAACGTAGCTCAGCCATTGTGGAAAATATGGGTCCTGCATTCAAAGATATTTCTCGTGTACTTTGAAAAATTTACGTCAGTCACTGTGAAATACTTCACTCCGGCACTTCAAAGAAATTCAGTACGCCTCCAATTGAAGTATCACACCGGCAATGCAAAATATAACTACGTCACTCCCAAGCTTATAACTGTACCTGAAAACATCACTCTGACACTTAAAAAAAACTCTCTTTCGTTTTCAAAAATATCACTACAGCACCGGTATCAGTCACACATAAAGAAACACCGAGCAGGTTATTTGAAATATACCGAAAGGAATTGAAGAGTACCGAGGAAAAACACTGAAATTTGCAATTGTCTTAAGGATTATATCATCATATTTAATACATTACTGCCAAATTTATTGCCGTTTCTTAAGAAATGGTGGGAAAATATGACTGTATAATTGGCGATAATCCTACTTTTCCAGTTTTGATAAGAAGAACACATAAATATATCAGTAACATACTGTATTAGATGACGACATCACACTTAAGAATATCGTGACTTTAATTTTTTTTTTAACCTGTATCCGTCAATTAGTAACATATGAACGCAGGACTTCGAAATATGAAATTGGTAGATTCAAAATTTGAAACCGGTTCTTTGAGAAATGTCATATTGGTGCTCTGGAAAATGTGGGTTGCGAATTGTGAACAATTTAACATGAAATTTTGAAATATAACCTGGAAATCTGAAATGTATCTACCCAAAAGTATGAAAAATATTTATCCGGCAGTTTAAAAAATAGCAACAACTCACAACGAAAATGTTAATCGGGCACATCCAAAAATATTAATTCAGTAATCGAAATAAACGTAACCATGCAGACTGGTAAATATAACTCTGGCATTTTGAGGAATATACACGTGAAATCATTAAAATGTGAATTTCGAAAAATTTGATTTTGTATTCCGACAAGTCTTCACCCGGCACTTAGAAAAACACAAACATCGAACTTCAAGAATGAATACCTAATACTAAAGAAAATGAATCGGGCACCGATTAAAATAAAACAATATTAAAATGTCAAATTCGAAACATGAACCCGGCACTTCAAAATGTAGTAGAACCAGATATTTAAAATATATTGAAGTCGAACTGTGATAAATATGCATAAACTGGTGTTGTGTATTGTAAATATTACTGTGTATTGTTTATGAATTTATTGTGTATTGTTTATATCGCGTATACCACTGCCGCCGGATGCTATCCAACTTGCAGTGTAAATAAATAATACATTTGAAAATAGTAAAGCAGAAATAGATATCTCATCCCTCACTAAAAATATTTCAACGAGACTTTGAAAAATGAATCCGGCATTATCAAATACATAAGGTTTTTTTTTAATATCCAAGTATTCTGAGCAAACATTCGATCTGAACAATTAAAAATAAATAAAACATAAACAAAACCAGAATATGAACAGAACTCAAAACAGAAACACAAGTACACAGACACGACAAATGGCCAACACTTACACACATGCTCACTAGTTTTAACATGATTGAAACACTTCAAGATCTGGGACAATTACATACCAAAAAAAAAAAAAAAAAAACATCAAACGAAACAACGATACAGAAAACACAAAACAGAAGGCAGGCATTGCATCTGAAGGTAATTATGAATCTCTAACGCAATAATTAAATATTTATTATAACTCATACTTACATAACATTTAGTTAACAATAAATAATTTAAAATTTCTAGTATCCTTATCATCAGAAAGTATATAAGCAAATGTTTCAAAACTCGGTGAAGTTAGCTGGTTCCAGTCTATTTATGTTTTTTTTCTTCCTTCTTTCTGAATTCTTCAGCTTCTTTTTTGACAACTGCTCCTTCATATTTTCTGGTCTAATTTTTTTCTCTTCTATACATCCAGCATTAATTTTCTGAACATTCATAGTAAGAGCTTCTCTATTTGTCTTGTGTTTTTCACTTTATGCATTTTGTAGGAGTGCTTGAATACCAACTGTACACACCGAAAATCCTTCTGACCACAACACACATGGATCTGGAATGTTCTTCTTTCCTCATCTGCACCATTTTCCAATTCCACCATCATTATTGTATTTATGACAAGAGGAGGAGCACCCACTACCGTTAAAACATGTTGAACTGGAAATCTGTGGACTGAAGAAAAAATTATTAGTCCTCATTTAGTCATTTAACAAAAGAGACTAAATTGAAAACTAGCTAACTAGTAAGGGCTCAGCTACTTCAATATTATAGTTCATCATTGCCCTTACATAGAAGAATACCTGAATGAAAATTAAGTTAGGTTAAAGTAAAATGTATTTTTGGAGGGTTACTTACCTTCCATTCTTTTTGTAGATTATTGATGTGCTCAGCTCAATGGAATTGAAGTTCCGTATCGGAAATAAAGGAAAAATAACCAGCTACATCCGTAACCACAGGTTTGAAGGGATATTTCAAAAAAGCTTAACTGGACACAGTGCTATAGAAATTAATTGTTTTAAATTAAACCAAACCTCGCTGTTACAATACATAGAAGATAGAGTTCTAGGTCCCAAACTTCAAGACAATATTTTTCTTTACAGTTTTATAATAATATAATTGCAATCAATTATATTACAATAAAACTAACATTGTCTAAATATTACATGTTGTTTAATCAACTGTCCGAAGACAGATCAGTAACTCACAATTGATAGCAAAAACGGAGCACTTATGAGGCAACTAGGCCAGGAGATAATGCGGTAGGGTGGCCAGTTCCTTTCCACCTACTTCGCATACATCGCCGACTAGCTACCTATTACATAATCAGACTCCAGATGCATACAATTTTTATTTCTCTGACACATATCGTCGAGTGAGATGTACTGCCTGATAACAGATGTACATATCAGCCAGAACCTCCATCAGAGAATAAAATGTTACACAACATGTAAAAAACAATGAGATAAAATATAGAGAGTGAGAAATCCAATAAGTGGAAAAATATAAAATCAATCTATTTTAATCTCAATTTTAGGATGAATATTTTATACAATTTTAACAATCACAATTCTAAATCAATCTTGACCCTAAACTCACTCATTTCATCATTTTCATTTTATGTGGACCAAAAGTGAAGTCGCAGCCTACACGCATCATTTTATGTTAAAAACAATGGAAGTATGATGTATACAATGCTTGTGAGGACGACGCATTTTAGTTGTGTTGATGTTTAAATCACTGACTTAAGGTGGACTTGTGGTTTCCCAACGAAACCATGTTTCATAGCTATAGAGTGCGTTCCCTGTACTTAGCTACCGACAAGCAGGCTTTCTCAACCTACACGTGTGTGTTTAACCAGTATAAGGTATATTCACTGATTCAGCTGTTTATAACATTACAGTCACTCATTCATTAAAGCAAGTTGTGTTTAATTTGCTGTAGTATCCGCCCTGATTGTTTATACTATGCCATCATGTCTTCAGCGGATATAAGTGACATAAATGAAAATTTTAAAAAGAAAAAGCGCAATAAAAATTATTAGTATAAGATAAACTAGACCAAGATAGCCATTGTGATACCAGAAAAAAGAGCACACTTGCACAGTCTCCCAATAAATGTAAACAAATTCGAGGATTTGACAAACTATAGAAATATCTCTTCGGCAAAAAAAGAGTATGATTTCAGTACATTACGAAATATTTCGAAACTTACAAAATAGTGTCCTTTTCCACATGGAAAGTCTTATTTCCGCTCTTCGAAAAATGTTACTTCGTCATTCTGAAATATATAGATTTCGGTACATTCAAACACAAAATTTCTGCACTTTGGAAAACATAATATTGGCATTTTGGAAAATATAATTTACGCAATTTGGAATAAGGTTCCTGAGACAAATAGTGGCGTATCACAAAGGTTCATATGTTCAAATTAAAAGGCACCGGACAATAATCATTCCCAACAATCATGTTACTCCACCTCACTTACTGCACTGACACCATGATACCAAGACAGATGTCAATGAGTAACACAATATCATCAACTTTGTAAAATGGCGATTATCAATCTACAGCAAGATTAAGAAGAAAAATATAAAAAGGAAACTTAAAACGCACAAATAACCGACCGGAAAAGATATTACTATCCTCTTTCATAAAACCACAATGCCGGACCTTAAATACAGAAGCCCCAAATCGTCACCAGTAACGAGGAAGTAAAATATGCTCTGTTGCCTTTGATTTCTTTGCTCTTGAAAGTCGACGCTCCATCTCTTGAAAAACCGACGCTCCATCTCTTGAAAGCCGACGATCGATCACTGGAAAACCGACGCTCAATCTTTTGAGAGCCGACGCTTCATCTCTTGAAGGCCGACGCTCCATATCTTGCAAGCCGACGATCCAACTCTTGAAAGCCGATGACCCAACTCTTGAAAGCCGACGCTCCAACTCTTGAAAGCCGAAGATCCAACACTTGAAAGCCGAAGATCCAACTCTTGAAAGCCGAAGATCCAACTCTTGAAAGCCGACGATCCATATCTTGAAAGCCGACGATCCATATCTTGAAAGCCGACTCCCCATCTCTTGAAAGCCGACGCCCCAACTCTTGAAAGCCGACGCTCTATCTCTTGAAAACCGACGCTTCATCTCTTGAAAGGCGGAGCTTCATCTCTTTAAAGGCGAAGCTCCATCTCTTGAAAACCGACGCTCCATCTCTTGAAATTCGACGCTCCATCTCTCGAAAGGCGAAGCTCCATCTCTTGAAAACCGACGCTTCATCTCTTGAAAGGCAGAGCTTCATCTCTTGAAAGGCGAAGCTCCATCTCTTGAAAACCGACGCTCTATCTCTTGAAAGTCGACGCTCCATCTCTAGAAAGCCGACGTTCCATCTCTTAAAAGGCGGCGTTTCATCTCTTGAAATTCGACGCTCCACATCTTGAAAACCGACGCTCCAAATCTTGAAAGCCGACGATCCAAATCTTGAAAGCCGACGATCCATGTCTTGAAAGCCGACGCTCCATTTCTTGAAAGACGACGATCCAACTCTTGAAAGCCGACGATCCGACTCTTCAAAGACGACGCTTCAACTCTTGAAAGCCGACGATCCGTCTCTTCAAAGACGACGCTTCAACTCTTGAAAGCCGACGATCCGTCTCTTCAAAGACGACGCTTCAACTCTTGAAAGCCGACGATCCATGTCTTTAAAGCCGAGGCTCCAACTGGAAGCATCACACATTTCCCTATCGCTATAAGACTCTTCACAGCCACATAGGTCGATCTACAGTCACTGTAACACTTTCCACATTCACTTGGGAATATTATTCAATCTCACTTTAAAAGTTTTCATTCACACTTCAAACATAGTAGTCTGTCGCCCTAGGGCAGGTCTTTCACTGCAAACCCAGTAATTTCCAGTTTTTCACCCACCATCTTAGTCACGCTAAATGTATGTTACTGCTGTCTCTCATTTGACACATTCGTATGCCCCGAAATTTGCCCCCATTCACAATTCTTTCCAGCGGATCCTTCAGTAAGCAGATTCTTCTCAGCCAGCGAGCAAGCCTATATCCCTTTCTCTATCTGATATCAGTTACGGCATTATTCTTTTTTTTTTTCTCTCTTGCTATGCGTCTGGGAGAGGAACATCCCTGTGCACCGCGAGCAGAAGTCTATTGTTCGCCCCTGGGGAGAGATGCAAGCCCACCGACCGCATCCAAGCCGAACCGACCTGACCCCTAAAGGTTGACGCTCACTGGCACGAACCGACCGGAACGGAACGAACCGGAAATATTCTGCGAGAGACGTATGCATGTATTTTAAACGGCAAACGCTCACTTGTCCGAACGGAAGCAACCGGCTGCCGGTCCTGACGGACAGGGTTCTCGCGACACGACCCTAGCGAAATTTCCGATGACGATCGGCTGCTTTCGTATGTCTTCGCTGGTCTTCGGAGAAAAGTGTGTTGGCTGTCCTCAGTACTTTCCCACTCAACATGTGCTGGTGCGTTGTCCAGACAGATTATTCTTAAAATGGGTGATGAAAAGTTAATTTTAACAGTGCTAATCGCGCTTCTGTGCTGATTGGCCTTCGAAATGTGATGTTTCCCTTCATTATTTCAGATGCTAATAACAGATGAAGTTTTAAACATTTTTCTTCGCTCATACGAAAGTACTAAAAAAACCATTACTCGATCTTTACACAAATGTGGGAAAAGATGGTGAAATTAATCAAAACACTTTTTTATATTTGACTATATTTATTTATTTGCGTTAATGTAAATTATTAACTTTTTAAGATAAGCAAAGGTGGCACAGCAAATAAATAAATATAGTCAAATATTAATAGCTTATCGGCATACCACAATATGAAATTGACTTTTTTATATTGTTATGACTAGAGCCCGGATTGTATGTAATTACATATTCCGTTCCTACATATGTAGCTATAAGGAAAGCTAAAAGTCCACGAATCGTATTAAATTTAAATTTAAATATACAGAATAAAGAATATAATTACAAACAAACAAGACAAATAGAAATAAAATAATATAATCAATATAAAAAAGGAGATACAGTAGTATTAACAAAATTTGTGACCGAATGAGCAGCGCTCGTGTTCGGTCGCAGTTCAGTTATAATATCAATAGGCCTATAAGAGAATATAAAATAAAATAGGAACTAAAATTAAAATTACAGTTACAGAAATTATATAATACAATATTAATATAAGAGAAATATGAAAAAAAAATAATAAAAATAAATAAGTAAAATAAGATAGGAACTGCAATTTAAATTACAGCGGCAATGGAATTATATAATATAATATTAACACTAGAGAAGACTAATATCGCATTCGCACGTGAAAAGTAGGATTTATATATTTCAAAATTATAGAATACAAATATAATATAGGTTGATTAATTCATACACATAGGCTATAAATTTATTTAATCAAATTGAAGATATTAACACGTTCCTAATTTTCTTGTTATATGTTAGTGGGTTACATGTTAAAAGTTCTGGGTGTAATTTAGTTAAAGCATTGTACAACCGAGGGCCAAAATTAATGCTATGCTTTAGACCAGCAGATGTGAGACATTTAGGTTCTATTAATGTTGAATTAATATTTCGTCTTGTGTCATAATTATGTGTCTGTAATACAAACTTATTACGATTTTTATGATAAAATTTTAGCAGCGTATACTTATAAATTTGTTCAATATTAAATACATTAAATTAAGAATAAATTAATTTAGTTGGATAATCGAAACGTTTCTTCAAACAAATTTTAATTATTCGTTTTTTTAGTAAATTTAACGAACTAAGATTAATGTTTGTACTCCCACCCCAAACAATTATACCATATTGAATGATAGACTAATGGCCAAATAAATATTTCGTAGAACTCTAATGGGTAAGTAGCATCGAAGATTAACGAAAGGGATCATTATTCCGAAGTTTTAAATGTTTTTACATATTTTGGTGCATAATAAATATTTTGGCATATATTATATATTTTTAAATATTTTGAAGGATATTGCATATTTTGAAAGAATATATACATTTTTTCGCTAATTTTCTCTCTACGTAATGCTTAAGTTATTTTTTTTTAATTGTTTATAAAGCTTATCCCTTCGTCTCTAGTGCATAAATATAATTTGATAATTGAAAATAATAACGTATTCTGTCAAAAAATGGACATCTCTTTGCAATGCTAATAGTTTGTACGCTATATCTCTTGAGAAGTAACGGTAAAGTAGGTACAAATACAAATGCGAATGGTGGGTCATTGTACTGCTAACGTAGTGAAGGAAAGAATGAAAATTACCCTGTGAGTATGACCGTTTCGCACAAACACTCCCAATCAGTTGCTCTAAAAGAAAACAATAGTTTTTTCTGTTTTTTTTTAAGAAACTTATTTTGACATCAGGTAATACAAGTAGCAAGCCTACTGCCATTCGCATCCAAGTTAAAAGACTGGATTTCAATGGACGATTCCTTTACTAAAATGGTAAAATCGTGCAGTCCAAAGTGTGTGACAAACGCATTGGGTTCTCCATGAAGTCACAATTAGAATAACATTTAAAAATTGAACTTCATGTGAGAAATAAAAAACGTGCTCCGTCGAAAAGAAAAAATTTCTTACTCAAGTGGTGCTGAAACATTCGTCTTCTACAAGTGGATTTAATAAAAAATTTGTGCATGGCAATGGTTGCTGCAAACATATACAGTGGTATAAACTTGGAGTTCCAAAGTTCCAAGCATTCCTACGCAAATACTGCAACTTCAATATTTCGCATGAATCAACACTCCGGAAAAAATATTTGAACTCCTGCTACACTGACACAATGGAAACGATTAGAGATGGACTTGATGATTCCTACGTATGAGTTGCCGTTAACGAGACGATCAATAACCGCAGAAAATATGTAAAAATATATAATTATTAATTGCGCCTCCAAACAATGAGGTTCAATCACATGTGCACCTGTAATTTTTTATTAGTGTGCAAAAATACATCTAATAAAGCTTAGATTTTAAATTACCAACTTTTTTCATTTCTTACATATTTACCTACATACTTCGTCATTTTTAGCTTCATATTTATGTAGTCTACATAGTTCTCATTTTCACATTACATAAAATCCGGGCTCTAGTTATGAACCAATATTTTCTTTCTTCTTTTCTTTTTTTCTTCCTCATCAGCTAAAGACTCAGTAAAATAAAATAATCTTCGGAACTACTATCCCACTCCATGTTTAAACCAGACTGCCTGTCGACTGTACCGGAATATTCCGAGCAGTGAGCGTCAGAGCTTCCGCGGAAGACGGACTGCTGTAGATTTCCGTTCCGGTCGGTTCGTGCCAGTGAGCGTCAACCTTAACACCCTAACGACCAGTCCCAAAATCCTTCTAAGTCCGTTTACCATTCCACCCAACAGCATCCCCCACATACCCCCACAAACGAGACAGAGGTGGGTTCGTCTGCCGGGTCACCAACTGTCATGTTTTGACATATACACGGAGGCCGGCCGAGAGTGTCAGGAGTTCCGGAGGGCCGACGCTGGCGCGATAGGAAAGGATGGAAAAAACAAATGAAATGATAAGAAAGGATGGGCGAGAAGAAAATCGCGAGAATGAGTGGGGATTCACACGTCTGATAAAGTTACCTGATATTCATGGATAGGAGGGAGAAACATCGAAAAAACCTCATCCATACAAGTGGGCCCAAGCTGGGAATTGAATCCTGGTCCACGGAGTTCGGGAGTGTACACGCCACCACGAGACCACAGCGGTGGACGCCATTATTCTTACTTCATCCACTCTTTTTAGGATAGCTTTATTTATTCTTCCGTCTGTGTGTTCATTTCATATGTTCCATTCTTCCTCATATCCACATATAAAATGTCTTCAGTCATTCCTCTTCACTTCGTCGTAATGTCCATATTCCTCCCCACACTCCACACAAAGCACTTCGCTAGTCTCTCCATTAGTCTTTTTTTCAGAGGTAAGCACAATATTTTCATATTTAAAAAAAAAACTTTCTTTGCCATTCCTATCCCCCTTTTGACTTCCTGGCAGCACTTCATGTTATGCTTATGGTACAGCGCAAGTATTTGAAGCTGTCCACTTGTCCCACTGTCTCATTTAGAATTCGCACCTGTATATTTGCTTCCTTCGTCTTATAAGTATGGTCTTCTACTTCTTCCTTGAGACAATATTCATATAAAAACACTATAAATTCACTGCCGCAACATACTTTTGTGTCGCACTGTCCGTGCACGAATTAAAATAAAACAATATTAAAATGTCAAATTCAAAACATGAACTCGAAAAGTTCGAGCACGAGATTTTTTAAAAATATTAAAGTCGAACTGTGATATACATAACTGGTCATTTCAAAATAGTAACGCAGAACTAGATACCTCATTCCTCACTAAAAATATTTTAACGAGTCTTTGAAAAATGAATCCGGCATTATGAAATACATACGATTTTTTTTTTAAATATCGAGTATTCTGAACAAACATTAGATCTGAAATTACAAAAGAACAATTAAAACAATAAAACATTAACAAAACCATAATATGAACAAAACTGAAAAACAAACACAAGTACACAAACACGACAAATTCCCAACGTTTACACACATGCTCACTAGTTTTAACACGTATGAAACATGTCAAAAATTGGGATAATTACAATGCTCTCACTTCCATAACATTCAGCACCACTAAACACTTCTAAAAACACAAACGAATCAACGATATAGAAAACACAAAACAGAAGGCAGGGATTGTAGCACAACGTAATTATGAATTTCTAATGCAATAACTAAATATTTATTATAACTCATATATACATAACATTAAGTTAACAACAGATAATTTACAATTTCTAGTATTCTTATCATCAGAACGTATATAAGTAAATGTTTAAACGTTTGATTGATGCAGTGAACCCTCAAAACCCGGTGAAGTTAGCAGACTCCAATCTATTTATGTTTTTTTCTTCCTCCTTTCTGAATTCTTCAGCTTCTTTTTCGACAAATGCCTCTTCATATTTTCTGGCATATTTTTTTTTTCTTCTATACGTCCACCATAAATTTTGTGAGCATTCTTAATTACAGCTTCACTGTTTGTCTTGTGTTTTTCACATTATGCATTCTGTACAAGAGCTTGAATACCCAGCATACACACTGAAAATCCTTTTGATCGCAACGCACATGGAGCTGGAATGTTCTTCTTTCCTCATCTGCACCATTTTCCAATTCCACCATCATTATTGTATTTATGACAAGAGGAGGAGCACCCACTGCCGTTAAGACATGTTGAACTGGAAATCTGTGGACTGAAGAAGAAATTATTAGTCCTCATTTAATCATTTAACAAAAGAAACTGAATTGAAAACTAGCTAACTAGTAAGGGCTCAGCTATTTCAATATTATAGTTCATCATTGCCCTTACATAAAAAAAAATCTCAATGAAAATTAAGTTAGGTTATGTTAAAATGCATTTTTGTTAGGTTACTTACCTTTAATACTTTTTGTAGATATTTGATGTGCTCAACTCACTGAAAATGAAGTTCGGTACCGGAAATAAAGGAAAAATAACCCGCTACATCCGTAGCCACAGGTTATAAGAGATATTTCAAAAAAGGATATCTGGACACAGTGCTATAGAAATTAATTGTTTTAAATTAAACCAAACCTCGCTGTTACAATATATAGGAAATAGAACTATTATGCTTTAAATTTCATGAACATAAGTTTGGTATGGGAGAGTCGGGTAGTATCGGACAGTGCGTTTCTTTCATCTACCACCATATGGTAGTACCTGAATGACATGGTTACGTTTCTCCATGCGACATCACAGAAACGTAACTATGTCAATCAGGTACTATCATCGTGTGGTAGATGCAAGAAACTCACTGTCTGATATTACCCGACGTCCGATACTACCCGACTCTCCCCTATATTCAACTTAACCTTGAGTTCTAGATCCCAAACCTCAAGGCAATATATTTCTTTACAGTTTTATAATAATATAATTGCAGTTAATTATATTACAATAAAAATAACATTGTCGTCTGAATATTACATGTTGTTTAATCAACTGTCCGAAGACCGATCAGAACCTCACAATTAATAGCAAAAACGGAGCACTTATGAGGCAACTAAGCCAGGGGATAATGCGGTAGGGTGGCGAGTTCCTTTCCCCCTACTTTGCATACATCGCCCACTAGCTACCTATTACATAATGAGACTTCAGATGCATACAATTTTTATTTCTCTGACTCATATCGTCGAGTGAGATGTACTGCCTGATAATAGATGTACATATCAGCCAGAACCTTTATCAGAGAATAAAATGTTACAGAACATGTAAAAATGAGATAACATAATATATAGAGAGTGTGAAATCCAATAAGTGGAAAAACATAAAAGCAATCTATTTTGATATTAATTTTAATTTTAAGTTGAGTATTTTATATAATTTTAACAATCACAATTCTAAATCAATGATGACCCTAAAGTAATTCATTTCGTCGTTTTCATTTTATGTGAACCAAAATTAAAGTCGCAGCCTAGACTCATCATTTTATGTTAAAACACAGTAAGTATGATGTACACAATGCTTGTGAGGACAACGTGTTGATGTCTAAGTCACGGACTTAAGGTGGACTAGTGGTTTCCCAACGAAACCATGTTTCACCGCTATAGAGTGCGTTCCCTGTACATAGCTATTGACAAGTAGGCTTTCTCAAAATACACGTGTGTGTTTAACCAGTATAAGTTACATTCCCTGTTTCAGCTGCTGTTAAAATGAGAGTCACCCATTTATTAAAGCAAGATGTGTTTAATTTGTTGTAGTATTCGCCCTGATTGTTTATACTATGCCATCATGTCTTCAGCGGATGACAGTGACAAAAATGAAACTTATAACAGGAAAAGGGAATAAAAATAATTATTTGTATAAGGGTAAGTAGATTAAGACAGCCATTGTGATGCTAGAAAAAAGAGCATACTTGCACATTCGTCCAACAAATGTAAAGAAAATCGAGGATTTGACAAACTTTAGCAATATTCTTGCGGCAAAAAAAAAGGAAAAAAAAAAAGTAAGATTTCGGTATATTAGGAGATATTTCGGAATTTACCAAAGTGTCTTCTCCAACTCAGAAAGCATTATTTTGGCACATTGAAAAATGTTATTTCGTCTTTCTGAAATATATACAATTCAACACATTCAAACACATAATTTCTGCACTTTGGAAACCATAATACTGGCATTTTGAAAAATGTAACTTGCGCACTTTGGAATACAGTATATAACTTCGACGCTTCGAACAGGATAATTTCGGTAGAAATACGAGGGAAGTACTGTAATTGCACGATGGAGGAAGGGGTACGCTACTGCATTCATCCACATCGTACGCGGTAGTATCAAGTTCGCGGTCTGCGACAAAAGTATATTCTTTAAAAATTCCTAACTCTAAACTGTAGCACAGAAAATCACAAGGGCACATTCAATAATATTTCCATTTCTGAATTTAAGAACGTTGTATCTTCATAGCTGCTGCTCTCTTGAAAGATGGCCCTCCGCCTCTTCAAAGATGGCAGTCAGTCTGTTGAAAGATGGCGCTTCGTCTCTTCAACGATGGTGCTCTGAATCTTGAAAGATGGCACGCAGTCTGTTGAAAGATGACGCTCCGTCTCTTCAAAGCTGGCGATCTGTTTCGAAAAAATGTGCCACATCATTGTTCAAAAATGGTGCTCCATCTCTTGAAAAATGGCGCTTCGACTCTGAAAAGATAACGCTCTGTCTTTAAAGTTAGCGCTCCTTCTCTTGAAAGCTGGCTCTTCCGAACTTGAAACATAAAGCTCTATCTGTGAAAGTCAACGAACCTTGGCACCTACCCCGTTGCATATAATTGACACTACGTCACTCAAATATTTCGTTCTGTCTTAGAGAAATGGCACTCAGTCACTGGAAAAATGAAAAATTATCCCTGAAAATGTCACTGAGCCAAATCCAGAAGTGTTAATTCGGCACTGTAGTTGTCGTTAAGTCCGATGAATATCGTCCGAACACTTAGAGAAAAATCACTTATGCACTGAAACATATCAGTCCGATACTGAAAGATGTCACTTCCGTCCGTTCAAATTGTTAATATTGCACATGAACTTTAATAGATCACTTCAGCTGTGGCGTACCAAAAAGGTTCATATCTTCTAAATTAACAGCAAGCCTATATCCCTTTCTCTATCTGATATCTGTTTCGGCATTATTCTTTTTTTCTCTCTCTTCCTATGCGGCTGGGAGTGGAACATCCCTGTGCACAGCGAGCAGAGGTCTATTGTGCGACCCTGGAGTGAGATGCAAGCCCACCGACCGCATCCACGCCGAACCGACCTAACCCCTAACACCCTAACGACCAGTCCCTACATCCGTCAAAGTCCGTTTACCATTCCACCCAACAGCATCCCCCACATACCCCCACAAACGGGACAGAGGTAGATTCCTCTGCAAGGTTACCAACTGTCATGTTTTGACATATCCACGGAGGCCGGCCGAGAGTGTCAGGAGCTCCGGAGGGCCGACGCAGGCGCAATAGGAAAGCATAGAAAAACAAATGAAATGATAAGAAAGGATGGGGGAGAAGAAAATGGCGAGAATGAGTGGGGATTCACACGTCTGATAAAGTTACGTGCTATACATGGATAGGAGGAAAAAAACAACGAAAAAACCTCATCCATACAACTGGGCCCAAGCTGGGAATTGAATCCTGGTCCGCTGAGGTCGGGAGCGAACACGGTACCACGAGACCACAGCGGTGGACGGCATTATTCTTACTTCATCCACTCTTTCTAGGATAGCTTTATTTATTCTTGCGCCTGTGTGTCCATTTCATATGCTCCATTCTTCCTCATATCCACATATAAAATGTTTGCAGTTGTTTCTATTCACTTCGTCGTGGTGTCCATATTCCTCTCCACAGTCCACACAAAGCACTTCGCTAGTCTCTCCGTTGGTTTTTTTTTTCCAGATGTAAGCCCAATATTTTCACTTTTCTAATAAATACTTCCTTTGCCATTGCTATCCTCCTTTTGACTTCCTGGCAGCAGCTCATGTTACTGCTTATGTTACACACCAATTATTTGAAAATGTCCACTTGCTCTACTGGCTCATTTACAATTCGCACGTGTACCTTTGCTTTCTTCTTCTTTGAGTCTATATTCATATCAAAACACTATAAATTCACTGTCACAACACACTTCTGTGTCGCAATGTTTCAAATATCGAAGGATGCAACTTCGAATCTCATAATTTGAAGACATTCTGTCTGCATGGCTATTGAGTGAATCACATTTACGAAATTATCCGCGCATGAACACGTAGTGTGATGTAATATTCCACTGTCGATTGCCGTAAATAGTAATTCATACTGACAATGTGAGAAAGATTAAATTTCAAGTCTCAGTAGTAAAAAGATAAAATTAATGATTTAAATACATAGTATCACTTATCCAGGAGAAATTGTTTAATGCTATTCTTGAAAAATAATTAACAATTATTGCTTTGGCAATATATTAAAAACCTTTGTTCCAATTTATTCCGTGGATTATCTTTATATTTAGAAAACATATAGCTAAGTAGATGAGGTGAGCATATATTACAGTCATATAACTGTTGATGTTAATGAACTTTATGTCTTTAACGTTTTTTAATAAAATGCATTTAACGATATAAATACATTACGTAACTTCGTTTTGTAAGTTATAAAAATGGTTTGCAAGGTTCACGTCTTTAAAACTGAAAATATGTCCGACGATTCTCTTTAAGCTATGAAAAGTCTGTTAAGGTAAACTGAATTCCGTGTAAAAGAAGTACTCATAAGCAGAGTGTGCTGAAGCGTCTTAGATGGCGATTACAACATTTCTACATCACAGTCAGGAAATGACAAGATCCGAACTTATCAAGCAATTTGCTTCAAGCTTTAACAATATCTTAACTAGAATTTTACCCAAGTTTCCACTAATGCTGTCTTGTAATTGTGTTGCAAGAATTTTTATTATGATTATGATTATCGTTACTGTTCATTCTCATCACATTTTATAACACGTAGCAATACAGTTAATATATTCAGTTTGAGGTGTTAAAATAAACAAGTTGTAGTTTTGATGACGACTAACATTAAGCTAAAAATAGTCAACTAGGAAATTATTACAACGTAGTTTACTTTAACAAATGAAAGAGATTGTATTAACTATTTTCCTAAGTACTATTATTATTATTATTATTATTATTATTATTATTGTTATCATTATTATTATTATTATTATTATTATTATTTTTGTTATTTTTATTATTATTATTATTACCGATATTATTACTATCATCAATATTGTTATTAATCTTTTTATTGTTATTAAAATAATAATATTATCATTATTATTATTATTATTATTATTATTAATATCATCATCCTAATGTAAGTAATCGCAGACCGTACACGGTGCAATGCAACAGAAAACTATGTGTGAAGCGACAAGTTTTATAGTGAAGTGTATACAGAAAATGATATCGGACACTACAGTCCTTATAATAGTAATTATTTAAATCAGTAAATTCATAACCAATGCTAATAGAGTAAAACACTACAACACATATTTCATACATTACCATGTAAACCTCATGCAATACAGGCCTAGGAGTCAGTAAATAAACACAAAAGTTGGAAAGTTACAAATATGTCTTTAAAAAGTAAAGAAAATAATAACGAAGGTATTTAAAAAATTAACGAGTTTGCTACGTTATAATCCTCAAAATTAAGAATGCGCTGAATAAACATAAAAAATCAGGAGATATTTTAAAGCATTATTTCTCATTAAAGTGGTACAGTGCAGTGTTTGGAAACGTACATTTTATTATTTTTATTAGTGGCCTCCTCATCGCCCCTTATAGCCATCCGATCCACCCACTTAACTGCACATCAACATTGTTATTAAATTATTATCATTATTATCATATTTTATTAATATAAGGTAAATATCAACAAGATATCATACAATTCTTGTGGTTTTTTAATTTCATCTTTCAACTTTAATTATTACCGCTCAAGGAGCGTTTTTCCTCTAGTGTCATTTGTTTTAAATTCCTGTGTTTTCTCATTTTGTTTCTTTTGTTACCTAAATGTATAGGTACACAGCTAGTCAGTGATGTACGCAATAGAGGGGAGGAAGGAATCCCCACACTGTCCATAGCTTCAGGTCAAGTTGCCTCATAAGTAGAGCCTAACATATGGAAGCTGTATATCTAAAAATTTAGGAAATTTCATTTTCCCTATAGTTCTCCCTTAGGACTGAGACTGCTTCTATTTTGACTTTCGGGTGATTTTCAACATTCTCTTATCCTTCACATCTTCCTGTCCAGAAGGTAACTGCGTTTGAACGAACTCTGCAAAGCGACGTCTTTGGATGTCATTTTCTTCCCCAAAGTTTGTGTTAATATAGCAGGCTTCTGCGATCAGCTGTAATATTTTCTGTAGATACTTCCCCGCTCACCGCTTTTCCATTCCTTTTCGTTCTGATGTCATTGACCTTGACTGCTCCTCGATGTGGGGACGGAGTGTCGTCAAATTCACGGTCAAGGGCAGCTATTCCACTTTCCGCGTGATTGTACCAGATCTCGGGAAAACGAAAAGATTACGTTTGCTAAGAGGTGATAAAGCGGGCTGGAGATGAAACGTGAGCATAGGATACGGGGTCAAAATCGGGGTCTCGATTTATAAGTAACTAATTCAAAAGTCCTAAATGTAATATGTCACTTAGAAAATGACAAGCATGCATCCAAAATTCTCAATTCTACATAAAAAAATTCACTCCGTCACTAAAAATAGCCCTCCATGTGTTTAAAACTGGAGTCCATCTCTTCAAGGCCGACGCTCCATCTCTACAAAGGCTACCCTCCAACTCTTGAAAGCCGACGCTCCATCCTTTTAAAGCCGATGCTCCATCCCTTGAAAGCCGACGCTCCATCTCTTCAAAGCCGACGCTCCATCTCTTGAAAGCCTTGAAAGCCGACGCTCCATCTCTTGAAAGCCGACGCTCCATCTCTTGAAAGTCGACGCTCCGTGTCTTGAAAGCCGACGCTCCATCTATTCAAAGCCGACGCTCCATCTCTTGAAAGCCGACGCTCCATCTCTTGAAAGTCGACGCTCCATCTCTTGAAAGTCGACGCTCTGTGTCTTGAAAGCCGACGCTCCATCTCTTGAAAGCCGACGCTCCATGTCTTGAAAGCCGACGCTCCATCTCTTGAAAGTCGACGCTCCATCTCTTGAAAGCCAACGCTCCATCTCTTGAAAGCCGACGCTCCAACTCTTGAAAGCCGAAGCTCCATCTCTTGAAAGCCGAAGCTCCAACTCTTGAAAGCCGACGCTCCATCTCTTGAAAGCCGAAGCTCCATCTCTTGAAAGCCGAAGCTCCATCTCTTGAAAGCCGACGCTCCATCTCTTGAAAGCCGACGCTCCGTGTCTTGAAAGTCGGCGCTCCAACTCTTGAAAGCCGACGCTCCGTGTCTTGAAAGCCGACGCTCCGTGTCTTGAAAGTCGGCGCTCCAACTCTTGAAAGTCGACGCTCCGTATCTTGAAAGCCGACGCTCCGTGTCTTGAAAGCCGACGCTCCATCTCTTGAAAGTCGACGCTCCATCTCTTGAAAGCCAACGCTCCATCTCTTGAAAGCCGACGCTCCAACTCTTGAAAGCCGAAGCTCCATCTCTTGAAAGCCGAAGCTCCAACTCTTGAAAGCCGACGCTCCATCTCTTGAAAGCCGAAGCTCCATCTCTTGAAAGCCGAAGCTCCATCTCTTGAAAGCCGAAGCCCCATCTCTTGAAAGCCGACGCTCCATCTCTTGAAAGCCGACGCTCCATCTCTTGAAAGCCGACGCTCCGTGTCTTGATAGTCGGCGCTCCAACTCTTGAAAGCCGACGCTCCGTGTCTTGAAAGCCGACGCTCCGTGTCTTGAAAGTCGGCGCTCCAACTCTTGAAAGCCGACACTCCGTGTCTTGAAAGCCGACGCTCCGTGTCTTGAAAGTTGGCGCTCCAACTCTTGAAAGCCGACGCTCCATCTCTTGAAAGCCGACGCTCCGTGTCTTGAAAGCCGACGCTCCATCTCATGAAAGCCGACGCTCCATCTCTTGAAAGCCGACGCTCCGTGTCTTGAAAGTCGGCGCTCCAACTCTTGAAAGCCGACGCTCCGTGTCTTGAAAGCCGACGCTCCGTGTCTTGAAAGTCGGCGCTCCAACTCTTGAAAGCCGACGCTCCGTGTCTTGAAAGCCGACGCTCCGTGTCTTGAAAGTCGGCGCTCCAAATCTTGAAAGTCGATGCTCCGTATCTTGAAAGCCGACGCTCCGTGTCTTGAAAGCCGACGCTCCGTGTCTTGAAAGCCGACGCTCCATCTCTCTCTCCACCGCATTCCGTCATTGAAAAAATGGAAAATTTTGCCTGGAAATAATAGCGGGGAACTCCTAAGGTATTAATTCGGCAATCACTTTGTCGCTAATACCTCGATGTATATTTTCCGCTACTTCGAATAATTTCACTTATACACTGAATTATATAGATCACTTCAGCCAGTTAAATTGGTTAATCTCGCATATTACATAGATCACTTGAGCAGCAGCATATCACAAAGGTTCATTCAAAGGAAGTCACTTTAAAAAATATCACTCAGCCAATGAAAATTATCTCTCCTGTAATTTCAGTAAATACATTTCGACACTGAAAAATATTCAGTCGACAAATGGAAAAGTAATTTTCATTAAAGTTTAAAAAATATTAACGCTCTAATTTGAAGAAATATTAAACGAACATTTACAAAACCTTATTCCCTGTCTTGATACATATACCCTACAACAAAATACGTTAACTCAACTCTACAAAAATACAATACGACAGGCACTTCGAAATATTGATGGGCAATTATTCGAAATATTTCTTCGGGATGTCTAAATATTAATTTGGTATTAACAAATATATTTTCGACTTTGAAACTACTGATGCTCTTTATAAAAAAAAGCAATTACATTCACCGAAATATTAATTCAGCTCGTCCAAATATGAATACCATTTTGAGCATATTAAAACCATTCCTCAGCGTATCAATTATGTACATTAAAAATTAATTCAGCACTTCGAATATCAATTCGTCACCTCGGAATAATAATCTTGAATTTGGAGAAATGATTATATGGTGAATCGGATAACAATATTCCGGATATTCGTAATATACTTCCAGTAAATCGTTAGTAATCCATTCTGCTCGAACAAAATAATAGAATCCCATTTAGGAAATCCATAATCAGACGGACAATGGAACATACACCTGGTAGTGTAGAATAAATACCGCCAAATTTTCTAAACATTTATGTAGACCTCGTAATACTATAAAAATATCATGGACATACATAGCCTTGCTTCAACATCGTAATCAAAATTATAAAAATGTTGTACAAGAACACCAATATGAGACTACAAGAATGTCAAATATGGAATGTCAAGAAAGTAATTTGGAAACCTTAGGGAATATCAATTAGGAGATTTCAGGAATATTAATTTTGCACTTTGACGTGTGTCAAATCGATACTGTCAAGAATAACAATTCAACTCTTAAAATGTTCATTTGACAATATAAAAATATCGATTACGTACTATTGAAAATATCTATTAGGTATTATGAAAAATCTCGTTTCAGTATTTTGAAATATTTCACTTCGGCACTTCGAAAAATATATCAAAACTTCGAAAATTACGTAGACTCTTCCAAAATGTTAATTCTTCACTTAGCAATATCCCAAACATCACGTCTGCAAAGGTATTAATTCCTCTCCTTGCAAAGCATAATTTTGCCTATCATTAACTCGGCAATTTGAAAAGAACAAACTCGATGTTTCATGAATAGCAATTCTGCAGTTTCAATGTCATACTTTTCATTCCATTAGCCGTCAAGTCTTGGTTTCTTTCAGTCACATTCGAAATTCCATCCTGCATTTGGTATTGTGTTTCATTCCTTTAAAATTATTCACCTTTCTCCTGGCCAGCTTCTTCAATACAGTTCTTCCACTCTAGTCTTCGTCTTCCTATTTTTTTCTGGTGATGTAGCCTTTATGAGTTTAGGATTCGTTGGTTATCCATTCTTGTTACATGGAACAAACCATTTCAGTGCCTTCTTTGCTAATGGGTATAATATTCAGTCCTACGTAAAATCCGGGAATTTCTCTCCTTTCCTCATTTTGCAGTACTCCAAACGGGTTCTTATTCCTATACTGGAGGCATTATTTGATGGAACACATGGTCTCCAAGTATTTATATGGTCTTGGGATCACGGGTGCCCCAATTATAACTCCAGGCCCTGGTTACCCTTTTTAGTCGCCTTTTACGACACACATCTGCTGTGTTGGGATTATTCTTATTCCTCTCTTCCACACGGGACTTCGAAACATTCGGCAGTATGAAAAATATCACTTCGGTACAATAAACTTACGAACGCGGAAATTTGCAAAAATAACTCTGTTAATTTGTCTGAAATTTATATGCCGGCACTGAAAGATTTGTTCGGAACTTAAATATTAGTATCACACTAAAAGATCGCTCCGGTACTAAAACATCACTCCGGTATAGAAACATATAGTCCGTGCCATGCAAGAAGACGTTCTAGATGGGAAACTTGCACGATCGCTAACTCCTATTTGAAAAGACTTTAGAATATGTACATGTCACCTCAAATGATATGTTTTCTTGTCCCTTGATGCACGAAATATTGAGTAACTCTGTCATCGGTCGGACAGTCTTTACAATGAAGTCTAGACTTAATACCGTGCGACATAAAACTATTTTGCCGAATGGGAATGAAGACAATTTTGGAAGACAAATACAGCATCATATGAAAGACAATATGGAACGCGACGAAGACGAAGGCCACGGAAAAGAAAACTACCAAAATAAGAACCATGAAGAAGACAGCAAGTGCTACCATAAGAATAATGACGAAGACAGACAACACCAGGACAAAGACAAAGACGCGATAACGACTACATATGGCCAACGACAAGGGCCACGACATTGATCATGATTGAATAGCGTTAAGGATGAAGACAGCGATCCCAAGAACCAAGGTGGAAATATTGTTTCTCCCATTAGGCGAGTATATTTCGTGTCACACGGTACCTTCCACACTACCTTAATATATGTACACAAAAATTATGCACTTAAAACAGAGACCTGCACAAGTAAAGGCAGATTAATACATTTTTCATAATCGTATATTTATTTTTGGTAGAGTTGCGAGAAGAATGGGAGAGTTGGGTAAAATTAATCACTCACGGCCAGACGTCTTCCTGCATGGATACAAGTGTATCAGATAAGCATCTAAAAATATCACTCCTTAAATTTCAAAACGTCAATCGGAGATATTAAAATATTACTTCTGCATTGAAGAATATCATTGCTTACAGAAATCCATCACTTTGGCACTGAAAATGGCTACATGAAACACAAAAGGCACTCCGTTACAGAAAAATCATAATCTTGCACTGTGAAATTGCACTCCGGCACAATAAAATATCGATCTGGATCTGAAACTTCTCACTCTTTCTCTGGAAGATATTTCTCACGTACTGTGAATTACTTAGCTCAGCCACAGTGGAAAACATGGGTCCTGGATTCAAAGATATTTCTCGCGTACTTTGAAAGATTTACATCAGTCACTGTGAAACATTTCACTCCGGCACTTGAAAGAAATTCAGTACGCTTCTACTAGGAGTATCACACCGGCAATGAAAAATATAACTATGTCACTTCCATACTTATAACTGTACCTGAAAACATCACTTTCACACTTCAAAATAAACCTCTCTTTCGTTTTGAAAAATATCACTACAGCACTGGTATCAGTCACACATAAAGAAAGAGCGAGCAGGTTATTTGAAATATACCGAAAGGAATTGAAGAGTACCGAGGAAAAACATTGAAAGTTGCAATTGTCTTAAGGATGATATCACCTAATTAAATACATTACTGCTAAATTTATTGCTGTTCCTAATCAAAGGGTGGGAAAAGATGACTATATAATTGGTGATAATCCTTCTTTTCTAGTTTTGATAAGGAAAACACATAAATTTATCAGTAGCATACTGAATTAGATGACGACATCACAGTTAAGAATATTGTGACTAAATATTATTAACCTGTATCCGTCAATTAAATGAAAGCGGCACTTCGAAATATGATATTGGTAGATTGAAAATTTGAAACCGGTACTTTGAGAAAGGCCATATTGGTGCTCTGAAAAATATGAGTTGCGAATTGTGAACAATATAACATGGAATTTTGAAATATAACCTGGAACTCTGAAATGTATCACCCAAAAATAATTAAAAATATCTATCCGGCAGTTTAAAAAACTGCAACAACTCACAACGCAAATGTTAATTGGGCACACCGAAAAAAATGAATTCAGTACTCCAAATAAACGTAACCATGCAGACTGGAAAATATAACTCTGGCATTTTGAGAAATATAAACGTGAAATCATTAAATGTGAATTTTGAAAAATGTAATTTTGTATTTCGACAAGTCTTCACCCGGCACTTAGAAAAACACAAACATCAAACTTCACGAATGAATACCTAATACTAAAGAAAATGAATCGGGCACCAATTAAAATAAAACAATATTAAAATGTCAAATTCAAAACATGAACCCGACACTTCGAAAAGTTCTAGCACGAGATTTTTTAAAAATATTAAAGTCGAACTGTGATATACATAACTGGTCATTTCAAAATAGTAACGCAGAACTAGATACCTCATTCCTCACTAAAAATATTTTAACGAGTCTTTGAAAAATGAATCCGGCATTATGAAATACATACGATTTTTTTTTTAAATATCGAGTATTCTGAACAAACATTAGATCTGAAATTACAAAAGAACAATTAAAACAATAAAACATAAACAAAACCATAATATGAACAAAACTGAAAAACAAACACAAGTACACAAACACGACAAATTCCCAACGTTTACACACATGCTCACTAGTTTTAACACGTATGAAACATGTCAAAAATTTGGATAATTACAATGCTCTCACTTCCATAACATTCAGCACCACTAAACACTTCTAAAAACACAAACGAATCAACGATATAGAAAACACAAAACAGAAGGCAGGGATTGTAGCACAACGTAATTATGAATTTCTAATGCAATAACTAAATATTTATTATAACTCATATATACATAACATTAAGTTAACAATAGATAATTTACAATTTCTAGTATTCTTATCATCAGAACGTATATAAGTAAATGTTTAAACGTTTGATTGATGCAGTGAACCCTCAAAACCCGGTGAAGTTAGCAGACTCCAATCTATTTATGTTTTTTTCTTCCTCCTTTCTGAATTCTTCAGCTTCTTTTTCGACAAATGCCTCTTCATATTTTCTGGCATATTTTTTTTTTCTTCTATACGTCCACCATAAATTTTGTGAGCATTCTTAATTACAGCTTCACTGTTTGTCTTGTGTTTTTCACATTATGCATTCTGTACAAGAGCTTGAATACCCAGCGTACACACTGAAAATCCTTTTGATCGCAACGCACATGGAGCTGGAATGTTCTTCTTTCCTCATCTGCACCATTTTCCAATTCCACCATCATTATTGTATTTATGACAAGAGGAGGAGCACCCACTGCCGTTAAGACATGTTGAACTGGAAATCTGTGGACTGAAGAAGAAATTATTAGTCCTCATTTAATCATTTAACAAAAGAAACTGAATTGAAAACTAGCTAACTACTAAGGGCTCAGCTACTTCAATATTATAGTTCATCATTGCCCTTACATAGAAAAAAATCTCAATGAAAATTAAGTTAGGTTATGTTAAAATGCATTTTTGTTAGGTTACTTACCTTCCATACTTTTTGTAGATTACTGATGTGCTCAACTCACTGGAAGTGAAGTTCAGTGCCGGAAATAAAGGAAAAATAACCAGCTACATCCGTAGCCACAGGTTTGAAGGGATATTTCAAAAAAGGATAACTGGACACAGTGCTATAGAAATTAATTGTTTTAAATTAAACCAAACCTCGCTGTTACAATACATAGAAGATAGAGTTGTAGATCCCAAACTTCAAGACAATATTTTTGTTTACAGTTTTATAATAATATAATTGAAATTAATTACATTACAATAAAACTAACATTGTTTAAATATTACATGTTGTTTAATCAACTTCCGAAGAGCGATCTGGACCTCACAATTGATAGCAAAAACGAAGCACTTATGAGGCAACTAGGCCAGGAGATAATGCGGTAGAGTGGCCGGTTCCTTACCCCCTACTTTGCATACATCGCTGACTAGCTACCTATTACATAATCAGACTTCAGATGTATCAATTTTTATTTCTCTGACACATATCGTCGAGTGAGATGTACTGCCTGATAACAGATGTACATATCAACCACAACCTCTATCAGAGAATAAATTTTTACACAACATGTAAAAATGAGATATACATATAGACTGTGATAAATCTAATAAGTGGAAAATATAAAATCAATCTATTTTAATTTTAATTTTAGGATGAATATTTTATACAATTTTAACAATCACAATTCTAAATCAATCTTGACCCCAAAATTTACTCATTTCTTCATTTTCATTTTATGTGAACCAAAAGTGAAGTCGCAGCCCAGACGCATAATTTTATGTTAAAAACTCTGTAAGTATGATGTATACAATGCTTGTGAGGATAACGCATTTTAGTTGCGTTAATGTTTAAATCACGGACTTAAGGTGGACTTGTGCTTTCCCAACGAAATCATGTTTCACAGCTATAGTGTGCGTTCCCTGTACTTAGCTATCGAAAAGCAGGCTTTCTCAACCTACTCGAGTGTGTTTAACCAGTATAAGGTTCATTCCCTGATTCATCTGTTGATAACATTACAGTCACTCATTCATTAAAGCAAGTTGTGTTTAACTGGTTGTAGTATCCGCCCTGATTGTTTATACTATGCTATCATGTCTTCAGCGGATAAAAGTGACATAAATGAAAATTTTTAAAAAGAAAAAACGCAATAAAAATTATTAGTATAATATAAACTACACCAAGACAGCCATTGTGATGCAACAAAAAAGAGCACACTTGCACAGTCTTCCAATAAATGTAAACAAAATCGAGGATTTGACAAACAATAGAAATTTCGTATAGGCATAAAAAAGAGTATAATTTCCGTACATTAGGAAATATTTCGGAACTTACAAAATTATCTTTTTCCACATGGAAAGTCTTATTTCCGCACTTCGAAAAATGTTACTTCGTCATTCTGAAATATATAGACGTCGGCACATTCAAACACAAAATTTCTGCACTTTGGAAAATATAATATTTGCATTTTGAAAAATATAATTTACGCAAATTGGAATAAGGTCCCTGAAACAAATAGTAGCGTATCACAAAGGTTCATAACTTCAAATTAAAAGGCACCGGACAATAATCATTCCCAACAATCATGTTACTCCACCTCACTTATTGCACTCACACCATGACACCATGACAAATGTCAATTAGTAACACAATAATATCAACTTGGTAAAATGGAGATTATCAATCTACAGCAAGATTAAGAAGAAAAATATAAAAAGGATACTTAAAACGCACAAACAACCGACCGGAAAAGATATTTCTATCCTCTTTGATAAAATCAGAACGACGGACCTTAACTGCAGAAGCCCCAAATCGTCACTAGTAACGAGGAAATAAAATATGCTCAGTTGCCTTTTTCTTTGGTCTCTTGAAAGTCGACGCTCAATATCTTGAAAGCCGACGCTCTATTTCTTGAAAGCCGACGATCTATCTCTTCAAAGCCGACGCTCCATCTCTTGAAAGCCGACGCTCAATTTCTTGAAAGCCGACGTTCCATCTCTTGAAAGCCGACGCTCCAAATCTTGAAAGCCGGCGATCCAATCTTGAAAGCCGACGCTCCATGTCTTGAAAGTCGACGCTCCATTTCTTGAAAGCCGACGCACAAAATCTTGAAAGCCGATGCTCCATCTCTTGAAAGCCGACGATCCAACTTTTGAAAGTCGACGATCCGTCTCTTGAAAGCCGATGCTGCAAATCTTGAAAGCCGACAATCCAACTCTTGAAAGCCGACACTACAAACCTTGAAAGCCGACGATCCATCTCTTGAAAGCCGACGCTCCAAATCTTGAAAGCCGGCGATCCAACTCTTGAAAGCCGACGCTCCATGTCTTGAAAGCCGACGCTCCTTCTCTTGAAAGCCGAAGCTCCATGTCTTGAAAGCCGACGCTCCTTCTCTTGAAAGCCGACGCTCCATATCTTGAAAGCCGACGCTCCTTCTCTTGAAAGCCGACGCTCAATATCTAGAAAAGACGACGATCCACATCTTGAAAGCCGACGTTCCATCTCTTGAAAGCCGACGATCCAACTCTTGAAAGCCGACGATGCATGTCTTGAAAGCCGACGCTCCATCTCTTGAAAGCCGACGATCCATGTCTTGAAAGCCGACGTTCCATCTCTTGAAAGCCGACGATCCAACTCTTGAAAGCCGACGTCCCATCTCTTGAAAGCCGACGATCCATGTCTTGAAAGCCGACGTTCTAACTCTTGAAAGCCGACGATCCAACTCTTGAAAGCCGATGTTCCATCTCTTGAAAGCCGACGCTCCATCTCTTGACAGTCGACGCTCCATGTCTTGAAAGCCGACGATCCATGTCTTGAAAGCCGACGCTCCATGTCTTGAAAGCCGACGATCCATGTCTTGAAAGCCGACGATCCATGTCTTGAAAGCCGACGATCCATGTCTTGAAAGCCGACGCTCCATGTCTTGAGAGCCGACGATCCATGTCTTGATAGCCGACGATCCGTCTTGAAAGCCGACGATCCGTGTCTTGAAAGCCGACGTTCCATCTCTTGAAAGCCGACGATCCAACTCTTGAAAGCCGACGATCCTTAACTTGAAAGCCGACGATCCATGTCTTGAAAGCCGACGATCCATGTCTTGAAAGCCGACGCTCTATGTCTTGAAAGCCGACGATCCATGTCTTGAAATCCGACGTTCCATGTCTTGAAAGCCGACGCTCAATGTCTTGAAAGCCGACGCTCCGTGTCTTGAAAGCCGACGCTCCATGTCTTGGAGGCCGACGCTCCATGTCTTGAAAGCCGACGCTCCAACTCTTGATAACCGAGGCCCCATCACATAGGTTGTAAATAGCACTTCGACACATAAATATTCCAGTACATCACATAAAAAATATCTCTCAAAGTTACAAAACCATGGCAACAACCCCGTTGCATATAATTGCCACTACGTGACCCAAATATGAACTTGTGTCAGAGAAATGGCACTACGTCACTGAAAAATTAAAAATTGTGCCTGAAATGTTCGTCTTGCAATTCCTGAAGAGTTAATTCGACACTGTAGTTGTCGTTAAGTCCGATGTATATCTACCGAACACTTAGAGAAAGTTGACTTATGGACTGAAATATTTCAGTCAGGCATCGAATTTGGTCACTTCGTCCCGTTCAAATCGTTAATATTGCACATCAAAATTTTATAGTTCACTTCAGCAATGGCGTAGGGGAGTGTCGGGTAGTATCGGAAATCGGGTAATATCGGACAGTGAGTTTCTTTCATCTACCACACGATGATAGTACCTGATTGACATGACTACGTTTCTGTGATGTCTCAAAGAGAAACGTAATCATGTGATTCAGGTACTACCATATGGTGGTAGATGAAAAAAACGCACTGTCCGATACTACCCGACTCTCCCCTACCACAAACGTTCCTATGTTACAAATTAGGAGCCACCAGACAATAATCATTCCCAAAACTAACGTTACTCCACCTCAATGTCACTTTAAAAGTTTTCATTCACACTTCAACCATAGTAGTCTGTAGCCCTAGGGAGGTCTTTCACTGCAAACCCAGTATTCTCCAGTCTTCAGTTTTTCACCCACCATCTTAGTCACGCTAAATGTATATTACTGCTGTCTCTAATTTGACACATTCGTGTGCCACGAAATTTGTCCCCATTCACAATTCTTTAGAGCAGATCCTTCAGTATGCAGATTCTTCTCAGCCAGCGAGCAAGCCTATATATACCTTTCTCTATCTGATATCAGTTACGGCATTATTCTTTTTTTCTCTCTCTTCCTATGCGGCTGGGAGAGGTAATGATAAGGAAGGATGATGAGGGGGAAATGAAGTGGCGAGAATGAGTGAAGAACCGTACGCCTATTAAGTGCTCCCATTCACAATTCCTTCCAGCAGATCATTCAGTAAGCAGTTTCTTCTTAGCCAGGGAGCAAGCCTATTAACTTTTCTCTTTCTGATATCAGTTTCTGCATTATTCTTTATTGCTTTTTCTCTCTCTATCTATGAGGCCGGGATGGAAGCATCCCTGTGCACAGCGAGTAGAGGTCTATTGTGCGACCCTGGAGTGAGATGCAAGCTCAACGACCGCATCCACGCCGAACCGACCTAACCCTTAACACCCTAACGACCAGTCCCTACATCCGTCTAAGTCCGTTTACCATTCCACCCAACAGCATCCCCCACATACCCCCACAAACGGGACAGAGGTGGGTTCCTCTGCCAGGTTACCAACTGTCATGTTTTGACATATCCACAGAGGCCGGCCGAGAGTGTCAGGAGCTCCGGAGGGCCGACGCAGGCGCGATAGGAGAGCATAGAAAAACAAATGAAATGATAAGAAAGGATGGGGGAGAAGAAAATGGCGAGAATGAGTGCGGATTCACACGTCTGATAAAGTTACCTGATATACATGAATAGGAGGGAAAAACACCGAAAAAACCTCATCCATACAACTGGGCCCAAGCTGGGAATTGAATCCTGGTCCGCGGAGTTCGGGAGTGAACACGCTACCACGAGACCACAGCGGTGGACGCCATTATTCTTACTTCATCCACTCTTTCTAGGATAGCTTTATTTATTCTTCCGTCTGTGTGAGCATTTCATATGCCCCATTCTTCTTCATATCCGCATATAAAATGTTTGCACTCGTTTCTCTTCACTTCGTCGTGGTGTCCATATTCCTCCCCACACTCCACACAAAGCACTTCGCTACTCTCACCGTTAGGTTTCTTTCCAGAGGTCCGCACAATATTTTCACTTTGCTAATAAATACTTCCTTTGCCATTGCTATCCTCCTTTTGACTTCCTGGCAGCAGCTCATGTTACTGCTTATAGTACATCGCAAGTATTTGAAGCTGTCCACATGTTCCATTGGCTCACTTAGAATTCGCACCTGTACCTTTCCTTTCTTCGTCTTATAAGTATAGTCTTCTACTTCTTCTTTGAGACAATATTCACATCACAACACTATAAATTCACTGCCACATAACATTTCTGTTCGCAATGTTTCAAATATCGGACGATGCAACCTCAAACCTCATAATTTGAAGACATTCTGTCTGCAAGGCTATTGAGTGAATCACATTTACGAAATTATCCGCGCATGAACACGTAGTGTAAAGTAATATTCCACTGTCGATTGCCGTACATAGTAATTCATTCTGACAATGTGAGAATGATTAAATTTCAGATCTCAGTAGTAAAAACCTTAAATTTATGATTTAAATACATAGTATCACTTATCCAGGAGAAATTGTTTAACGCTATTCTTGAAAATTAATTAACAATTATTGCTTTGGCAATATATTAAAAATCTTTGTTCCAATATATTCCGTGGATGATCTTTATATTTATAAAATATATAGCTATGTAGACGAGGAGTGCATATATTATAGTCATATAACTGTTGATGTTAATGCACTTCATGTCTTTAACGTTTTTTAATAAACTACATTTAACGATATAAATACATTACGTAACTTCATTTTGTAAGTTATAAAAATGGTTTGCAAGGTTCACGTCTTTAAAACTAAAAATATGTCCGACGGTTCTCTGTGAGCTATGAAAAGTCTGTTAAGATAAACTGAATTCCGTGTAAAAGAAGTTCTCATAAGCAGGGTGTGCTGAAGCGTCTTAGATGGCGATTACAACATTTATACATCACAGGGAGAAAATAACAAGATCCGAATTTATCAAGCAATTTCCTTCAAGTTTTACCCAAGTTTCCACTAATGCTGTCTTGTAATTGTGTTGCAAGAATTTGTATTATGATTATGATTATCATTACTGTTCATTCTCATCACATTTTATAACACGTAGCAATACAGTTAATATATCAGCTTAAGGTGTTAAAATAAACAAGTTGTAGTTTTGATGACGACTAACATGAAGCTAATAATAGTCAACTAGGAAATTATTACAACGTAGTTTACGTTAACACATGAAAGCGATTTTATTAACTACTTTCTTAAGTACAATTATTATTATTATTATTATTATTATTATTATTATTATTATTATTAATATAATCATCATCATCGTCATCATAATTTAAGTAATCGCACACCGTATACGGTGCAATGGAAGAGAACACTGTGAGAGCGACAAGTTTTGTAGTAAAGTGTGTACAGAAAATGATATCGGACAGTATAGTCCTTATTATTGTAATTATTTAAATCAGTAAATTCATAACCCATGGTAACAGAGTAAAACACTACAACACATCTTTCATACATTATCATGTAAATCTCATGTAATACAGGCCTAGGAGTCAATACATAAAAACAAAAGTTGGAAAGGTACAAATATGTCTTTAAAAAGTAAAGAAAATAATAAGAAGCAATGTTAAAAATTAACGAATTTGCTACGTTATAATCCTCAGAATTAAGATTACATTGGAATAAACATAACAAATCAGGTGATATTTTAAAGCATTATTTCTCATTAAAGTGGTACAGTGCATTGTTTAGCAGCGTACATTTTATTATTTTTATTAGTGGCCTCCTCATCGCCCCTTATAGCCATCCGATCCACCCACTTAACTGCACATCAACATTATTATTCAATTATTATCATTATCATTACTTTTTATTATTATAAGGTAAATACCAGCAATATATCATACAATTCTTGTAGTTTTTTAATTTCATCTTTCAATTTTAAATATTACCGGTCACGGGCCGTTTTTCCTCTAGTGTCATTTGTTTTAATTTTCCATTTTCCTTTTGTCTCTTTTTTTTTCTTTCGTTCTCTAAATTTATAGGTATGTAGCTAATCGGTGACGTACACAATAGAGGGGGAAAGGAACTCACCATCCTGCCCCATATCTCTTGGCCTAGTTTCCTCATAAGTAGTGCCTTGTTGGTTATCACTTATGAGGTTCAGACCTGTCTTCGGACAGTTGACTAAACAACAACAAATTTTAGGCACACAACTTGGGAAGGGACTCCCACCAATAGCCTCTCGACCGAAGTCACTCCTTTATTAAAGCAAGTTGTGTTTAATTTGTTGTACTATTCGTCCTGATTGTTTATACTATACCATTATGTTTTCAGCGGATGACAGTGAGATAAATGAAACTTTTAAAAAGAAAAAGGGAATAGAAAGAATTATTTATATAAGGATAACTAGATTAAGACAGCCATTGTGAAGCCAGAAAAAAAATGCATACTTGCACAGTCCTTCAACAAAAATGAAGCAAATCGAGGATTTTACAAAAATTCCGGAATATTTATCTAATGAGGAGAAATTTAAAAGTTTCTAGAAGAGTGTGTATGATTGGGATATAACTGAAAGGAGATGAACTGAGAATCTCCTTTCCTGAAACATTTTCTGTGTAGTTTCATGAAATAGGCCTACTTTCTTGTGTCCCTCAGCACAACTTTTTAATGATTCAATTGCTTAGGTTTATAACATTTTTATGCTTGAATAATGTAAGTAAACAAATTATTGCTACACGCAATAGTTGCTTTATAAATGGAGTCTGAATTTATAGGTTACCTTAATATTGTTCTTTTTGAAATCCCGTAAGTCATGAACATTTTAACTTGCCTAAAAGGAAATTTGCTGGTTCGAGTCCTCGTGGGGTGAAGAAATTTTCTCATGAAATTTCGGCCAGTGTATGGGACCGGTGCCCACCCAGCATCGTGATGCACTTGGGGATCTGCGATAGATAGCGTAATCCGGTTGCGAATGCCAGCTATAACGGCTGGGGGGATCATCGAGCTAACCACACGACACCTCCCTCTGCTTCGGCATGTGGGCATGAGGCCAGAAACCGGCTGGTCAGTCTATGCCCTTCACGGGCTGTAGCACCACGGATTATTAAAAGGAAATTTAATATTATATATAAGTTAATGACATTCAAATTCAAATTCAAATTTATTTACAATTTACATTTGAAATGAATACATATGTATGGATACCCGAAATGAGCATATGCTCGTGCTCGGGTACAGTTCAGTAGTCTACATAAATTTTACAAGGATCAAATAATAATGCTGATGATAGAAATAATAGTAACAGTAATAATAATAATAATAATAATAATAATAATAATACTAATAATAATAATAGCATAATCGTGACAGAAATGATACAAAGATTGTAAAACAAAATAATTCATTAATAATGATGATAATAATAATAATAATAATAATAATAATAATAATAATAATAATAATAATAATAATAATAATAATAATAACAGTGATAAAACAAAATATTTACAATAATAAAATAAAAACTAAGACGGATAAAATAAAATATAAAACCACTAGCGAGAGTTAACACAACTTAAATAAGCATATAATAACCGGAAAAATAACGAACTCGAAAATCATACTTCCGTGATTTCTTCAATCGAGGTTTAACTTTCAGAGGCAACAATTTATATAAATACTGTATATCCTAATTTATTATTTACTATATTTTTCTTCGTCTTGCCACAAGTTTACAATTCTTAACTTATGGAGATTCAATAGAGTTTTCACACTGTGGTACTCCATACCCCTTTCTCTTTCTTTCTTTCTTTCTGCTTTTAATTCTTCCTAATCTTCCTTCTCCCTTCCCATCTCTCTTTATCATCTTCATTCTTCCTTCATTTATTTCAACCCACTCTGTCAAACGCCTTTTCTAGATCCACAAATACTATATACACTTCTTTATTCTTCTCTACGTATCTTTCGTCGATTGTTTATAGCAGTCCAATTCCAGCACTCGTACTTTTTCCATTCCTGAAGCCAAACTGCTCTTCTTCCAACTGATCTTCAATCTTGGAATATAAACGTCGGTTCAGTATTCGCAGAAATATCTTCGATTGCAATATCAGGCTGATAGTCCTGAACTCGTTACATATCTTGACATTATTTTTCTTAGGTATTGGCAGAACACTGACGAATCCCTATCTCAAATAGTTCTACATATTTCGTCAATCTTTTCAGTATTGCTTGTCTGTCTGTTATTTCATTACCGAGTTTGTCCTCTACCAATGCCATGGATTTTTTTTTTTTTTTTGAAGACCAAACATTTGACATCGCGGCACATTAAATCTAATGCAGCGGTGGTGACCAAAGCGGCATTCAAACGGGTACGAGGAGTTTCCTGTACATTGCTGTGCGTTTCATTCACGTACTGAAGGCAAGCAGTGGCGGTATCATGTCGCTCTACAAACTATGTTTCTACAAGCAGTAAGAGGTGGTTTCGTAAAGAATGAGAAGGAGAACTTTTTTGTGGTTTGTCAGACAAAATGTAATATGTTTACTTTGCTCAACGGTTCAATTAGGAGTATATAGAAACATTAATTGCCACGCTGAATAATGTATTATTATTATTATTATTATTATTATTATTATTATTATTATTATTATTATTATTATTATTATTATTATTACTGACAAGATCCAATATCAATAGTTGGGGATAATCTTCTGTGAAATAATGCTCAAAATAATGAGATGAAGAAAAATACTTCTGAAATAATAAATAGGATTATACCTCACCGTAATCCTTTTGTTACTATTTTGGTATGTAATCCTTGATAAGTCCCTTCTCGGACAATATCTCGTCACCGCTAAGTGTGTGTTTCTGTAATTCTTCTGTACGTGCATTATTATTGATATTTTTAAATCTTCTGCCTAGAAGGGTAAAAATTATTAGGTTTTATCTGAATTTTAATCTTCTTAACCTTTAGATGAGGGTAACTATTTATTAGTTATTCATTTAATAATAATATTGTAGAAAAACTGATTCAATATTATGTGCCAACGAACTGATAAGCGCCAGGAATTGACATGTCTTAAATCATAGCCAGGAAGAGAAAGATGAGATAAATAAATGTAAGGAAGTCAGCTACCTAATGGGGTTTGAAATATCTCGTGCTCTAAAGCCTTTAATACAACAGGATTTCTCAAAAGAGTAATGATTAAAATAGCTTAAATAACTTGTCCATAAGAATTTGTGGACCAAGTATCGAGAAAAGAATTTAGAAAATACCTGATTATATTCAAGAGGAAGGTTAAAAAAGAAGCAAGAAAAATCGTATACTATTCACTGGCTCTTGATGACAGCAGTGACATTACTGATATAGCAAAGATAGAGATTTTATCCGCGGGATTGATCAAGATGTTAGTACAGGAACCACCATTGGTTGTAGTTTTCATGCCAAGTACCTTTCCTCCGTTTCCTTACTTCGTAGGCTGTAAGACACTAGACAATGTTTTCAATCAATTGGCATGAATATCTGATGTATATGGAACGAAGTTTGGACACCAAAACATTATTTAGATGCGGCTACAGGTTTAAAGAACACTGACTATAGGATGATGTCAGTTTACTTCACTGACATATCGTAAGATTCGCTTGTACAATGAAAGATGTCGCGTGGAGGAGATCCGTTCATGCGACGTTTAATGTAGTAGGTTAGTAGGTTATTTTACGACGCTTTATCAACAGCTTAAGTTATTTAGCGTCTGGATGAGATGAAGGTGATAATGCCGGTGAAATAAGTCCGGGGTCCAACACCGAAAGTTACCCAGCATTTGCTCATATTGGGTTGAGGGAAAACCCAGGAAAAAACCTCAACCAGGTAACTTGCCCCGACCGGGAATCGAACCCGGGCCACCTGGTTTCGCGGCTAGACGCGCTAACCGTTACTCCACAGGTGTGGACCGTTTAATGGATGCGGATTTTATTTTCTTTGCTGCATTCTAATAGGTCGATTCGAGACTGAATGGCTATTATATGTTTACAAAGTAAACTTTTCGTCTGGAAATCAGTTGTGATCTTGTGAAGGTTATTAAGATGTATTAAACTGCCGCCAATAAAATCTGCAACTTTGCTTGTGGTTGTAAAATAGTTCTGAGATTACTGATTTTCAGTCAAGGACGAAAGTATATTATCGTGTAAAGCAGTCATATCAACTGATGCCCATAGGCGCAAGCGCGCGCTTTAGATTTCAGGCGAGCCTGAGCGCTTTACAGCGGAAAGGAAAGAGACAGACGAAAGAGGTGGTATATGCCGCTTGGTCGAGCTATATTCAGGGATGGCCAGCACTGATTCAATGGATAGAGGGAAGAGAACTTATTAAAACTGTATCCATGTTAATTTTTAGATTTGTCTGAGAAGTATAAGTACATTATAAGAAAGTAAGTTTTAACTTTAATGCTCATTTTTGACAAGCTTGCTTTTTTATTTAAAAGGAATATTTTCTCAATTTATTTTACAGAAAAGTGAAATTTTCAGATATGCTTATTTAGTAGCCTTACAGGTACTGAAACAGTGTTTTCGTAAATCTAATATATCGTAAATACATATTACTGAAGATATGTATTACAAATTTTGAAAATATTTGCATCGGAAATGTTTGTAAGGAAATGAATTAACAAAACAACTACTGTTACATCATAAGCAAAAGACATGTGCCCATGTGTTGTAAAAACATCAGCTCTATAGTTTCAGGAGATTTCGAGAAAATTTATATTCTGATGATAGGAAGTTGCTCACCAATATCACCTTAAAATCATAATGCGGTAAGATTCTTGTTATGTAATATTAGTTACAGTTAAAACATATATCTAGGTAACTTTGCTTTGAACTGTAATATTGTTTTGATTAGTTTATTGATTATTTTTATAAGGCTAAAAATACCATCAATAACAATTCCAACGTATCATGTCATACCCAATCTCTTTCTTTGGGATATAACTTTCTTTCTGAATGATATGTTTCATCCACTCAGTACAGCATAGTTATACTACTATGGAATTTGTGTGAATATTTCTTCTTTAGTCTTTATTATGTTGTTAACATTTAAAACACAAGTGCAATATTAAGAAATTGGTGTTAGTAATTTTGTTTTACAGACAATATAGATAATATCTACCAGAAAGAAGCCATATAAAAATAACGACATAAAATTTCACGTTCCGTTTGATGTTTGTGCGCCACTGTTTTCTTAATCCAACAGGCTGCTTATTCCTCTTTCCATACCTAGCGCTTGATGCCCGCGCACGACGTCAAGGTCAGAAAAATGCGCTTGCTTTGACATCACTGGTGTAAAGTGTGTAAGTTAGACATAAAAGCTAAACAGCGTCGTGATGTACAAAGACATGGTGACACTAAGAGACACAAAGAGCAAATAAAATTGTTTAGTGATTCGATTTCGGACCAGTCCACTTTTTATTATGATTTGTGTCTGATGCTGATTTGTGCAAATATTTACATTTCAAACATTTCATTGAAAAGTATACGTCTAGAAAATTGTCGACTCCAACAACCACACGTACACAATATTTACTTTCGTGTTATGAAACGACTTTAAATTTCATACGACCAGCTGTTGATAACAATAAAAGGCCTAAACTTAAATTGAAGAGAGTTCTTGAAAAAAATCCAGCATTTTCGAAACACTGTGAAGTGCAAAATGAATTAAATAGTGAAGATGCATAGGATAATGGGCCTACACAATTACATTCCGATATAACTATTTCAGATTCTCACCATAACATCGTGTGATGTCGGAATAACATTTTCTCAGTACAAACATTTTTAGAATGACAATCGACATAGCTTTATATTTGAAAATTTATGAATGTACACAGTTGTACATTAATATTCTCATTATGTAAATATATTTTAGATTTATATTTTTCTCTCTCTATAATATAGTTATAGTAAACTTATATTAAATTAATTCTCATCATTTCACTAGCTATCTCAAATTAATTATAATTGATTGAATTAAATTAGCTCATACTGAAAAAGTACAAGTCTCCAGGTATCCATCAAATTCCAGCAGAATTAATACAAGAGGGTGGAAGTGCATTATATAGCGAAATTTATAAACTTGTACTTGCTATTTGGGAAAAGGAAATTGTACCAGAACAATGAAAGGAGTCCATAATTGTACCTTTTTTTAAGAAGGGAGACAAAACCAACTGTGGTAACTTTCGAGGAATAACACTTTTGTTGACGTCGTACAAAATTTTGTCCAATATTCTTTTGAGAAGATTAACTCCGTACGTAGATGAAATTATTGGGGATCATCAGTGTGGTTTTAGGCGTAATAGATCGACTATTGATCAGATTTTTTGTATTCGACAGACAATGGAGAAAAAATAGGAGTATAAGGGTACAGTACATCAGTTATTGATAGATTTCAAAAAGGCATATGACTCGGTTAAGAGGGAAGTATTATATGATATTCTTATGAATTTGGTATTCCCAAGAAACTAGTTCGATTAATTAAAATGTGTCTCAGTGAAACATACAGCAGAGTCCGTATAGGTCAGTTTCTATCTGATGCTTTTCCAATTCACTGCGGGCTAAAGCAGGGAGATGCACTATCACCTTTACTTTTTAACTTCGCTCTAGAATATGCCATTAGGAAAGTTCAGGATAACAGAGGGTTTGGAATTGAACAGGTTACATCTGCTTCTCGTCTATGCAGATGACGTGAATATGTTAGGAGAAAATACACAAACGATTAGGGAAAACACAGAAATTTTACTTGAAGCAAGTAAAGCGATCGGTTTGGAAGTAAATCCCGAAAAGACTAAGTATATGATTATGTCTCGTGACCAGAATATTGTACGAAATGGAAATATAAAAATTGGAGATTTATCCTTCGAAGAGGTGGAAAAATTCAAATATCTTGGGGCAACAGTAAGTGACACTCGGGAGGAAATTAAACGCAGAATAAATATGGGGAATGCGTGTTATTATTCGGTTGAGAAGCTCTTATCATCCAATCTGCTGTCCAAAAATCAGAAAGTTAGAATTTATAAAACAGTTATATTGCCGGTTGTTCTGTATGGTTGTGAAACTTGGACTCTCACTCTGAGAGAGGAACATAGGTTAAGGGTGTTTGAGAATAAGGTGCTTAGGAAAATATTTGGGGCTAAGCGGGATGAAGTTACAGGAGAATGGAGAAAGTTACACATCACAGAACTGCACGCATTGTATTCTTCACCTGACATAATTAGGAACTTAATATCCAGACGTTTGAGATGGGCAGGGCATGTAGCACGTATGGGCGAATCCAGAAATGCATATATAGTTGGGAGAGCGGAGGGAAAAAGACCTGTAGGGAGACCGAGACGTAGATGGGAGGATAATATTAAAATGGATTTGAGGGAGGTAGGGTATAATGATAGAGACTGGATTAATCTTGCACAGGATAGGGACCGATGGCGGGCTTATGTGAGGGCGGCAATGAACCTTCGGGTTCCTTAAAAGCCATTTGTAAGTAAGTAAGTAAGTAAGTATTATTTTATGTTATAGGTTTATCTAAATTTAAATAAGCATGTAGTAGTCGTTAAAACTTAACTGAAAAATATTGCTGGAGAATCGTTTAAGTGTAGTGTAAATATTCGTACTTTAAATATGTATTGTATTGATTGAGGCTGGTTGAGTCGTTAAGTAGGCCTAACCAATTAAAAACTATCACCTTTCCCAAGTACTGAAAACAGTTCTTCACTAAATTCTTCAAGTGGATGTTGAACAGGGTTAAGTGATAAAGGACATATTTGTCGTACTCCTCTCCCTGTTCCACTTCCCTGTGACATTTCTTCTTCTACCCTAACTTCGACTCGTTTCATAAATAAAGTTTACAGAAGTATCTTCTATCCAATTTACACCAATTTTCTTCAGGATCGCTGTAAATATATTCGAATTCATTCCGTCAAAAGCCTTTCCCAGATGCATAAATACTATAAACCTAATGTTACCGATTTTAAAGACATATCCACGTAAAAAAGGGAAACTCCGAGTAAGTAACCTGCAAGCAGTGATGTCATTCGTAGCACGATGAAGGAAAAGGTTATGTTTTATTTAACGACGCTCGCAACTGCAGAGGTTATATCAGCGTCGCCGGATGTGCCGGAATTTTGTGCCGCAGGAGTTCTTTTACATGCCAGTAAATCTACTGACATGAGCCTGTCGCATTTAAGCACATTTAAATGCCATCGACCTGGCCCGGGATCGAACCCGCAACCTTGGGCATAGAAGGCCAGCGCTATACCAACTTGCCAACCAGGTCGATACGATGAAGGAACCAAACGCGTAAAATGAATAATGAAAAATGTGCTATTTCACTGGCACCCATTGTTCCTATTTATCTCATTTCTACCTTCATTTCTTTGTTTCCCGTGTTTGTTTTTTTCTGTCTATGCTCCACATATTCATTCTTTATTCCTGTCCTCTACTTCTCTGCAATAGCAGGGATCTAAGGAAGTGTTACTGAACTTTTGCATAACAAAAGACTGTCTTATTTGCCTCGCTGCTCTACATAAAAAGTATAATATTTCTTTCTCTACTCACATTCCTATTGAATTTGATTTACTACAGTAAGTCATACTGCACGTGTAATACATTCTGTTCAGACGTTTAGAGTTGTATACCATCTCGTCTACCACCCTCCCCTTGTGCTTCGCCCTCTCAAATTATCTATAAGCAGCACATACAAGGTTTCTCAACACTAAAAACTAGTACCCAAACCCAAAAATTTGAGTTCGATATGTCTAATTTAGTACATAATGAAGATAAGAATTTAGTCAGATATGGTCTACAAGCGTCATTCTATTGTTTTGTGTACAACAATATTAGTCCAAGAGAGATACTATTTTTATAACAATAGTCTTCGTTATTTTTCGTATGATTTTCGATATAACCCCCTTATATCTAACTCATTTCACTGATCCGCAGAAAAAAATAATCCTTATCAGCCTTACAAAAACTTGAATGGACAGTGTCATGCCAATGACAGGATTGTAAATATACGAGTAAAATGAAAACATCGCTGCAAAGGAACAAGACAATAACAAAAGACGGTAAAGGATTAGTAGAATCTCTAAGTTAAGCGTTAAGTGGTTGTATGACTGTATGGTTTGGATGTTGGTAGTTATGATTAGTGCGAGATGAATTAAAGATCATTATGTTACTCCATTTATATCCCTTATGCTATGTTGCCAGTTACATCGGCCCGCTACCGCTAAGGAGCAAGATGCGAGTGAAGTATTGAAGATAAAGCTCGGAAGTTCCGACATCCTGCCCGTCCCTAGGGACAGCAGTTCAATATAAAGAGACACGCGCTTCCGGTATGAACGTAAAGTCGGGTTTACTCAAATATGGTCACTGCCTAAACACGTTGTTTATAATCATGCCGGATTCAGCAAAATAAACAATTAATAAGATATGTATTCAGTATTTATTGACTCTGGCAAAGTTCAGGCCATGAGGCCTTTTTTTTTTCATAATACCAGAAGTAACATATGCATACAAATAATAAGATATGTAGCCTATAAACAAACAAGTTTAATATTATGATTTCTTTTCGTAAAGTTTATTACAGAAAGAATTCCCACAATAGCATTTACAACAACTCTTCCTGTTTGGTCTGTCGTTTCGTTTAATCTCACTGTCTGCCACTGTTTTAGACGTCAGCATTACAAATTTCCACGAGCCGTCACTGTGGTCTAGCGGCTAGAGCGAAGGAATTAAAATCCTGTGGAACTGGCTTCGATCCCCGGTGTACTCCCGATTTATAACTTGTGTTGAGCAAGTCCATGGTTTAGGTAACACAGGGGTTTTCTCCTGGAGCTCCGGTTTTCCTGTGACAACCCAAGAAATCTCCATCATCTCATCTCATTGTGGGTGTAGCGTAGACGAGCCTCCTTTGGCGCAACCTGGGCAACGACTCTGTCTGTAATTTGGTGTACACATATGGATGAATGGCGTAAAATCAAGAACCCGCCAACAGAGAAAAGAACAGCCTTTCAGGAACCTTTTTTGAACTGCTGAATAGGAAGAAAGTATTTCGTCTGTATTTTTCTATGAATGTCTTGAAAAGACTCATCTCTCTCATGTAATACAACGTTGGCATCCACTATCATTTTCAGACTCACGAAAAAACTTCGACTGCCTACTTAAATTTGAAGTGAATGCAATTACTTCATGCTCTTGTTCACGATGCTTTTAGGTGTTACAGAGTTCTTCAATGAATCTTCGTTTGCATTCTCTAGTTTGTGTTTGTGACAACTTACAAAATATCTGGTCCCCATTCGAAGAAAACAATCTACTTCCAAATTCTTCCGCCAAAGAATTTGCCTGTAATTCAAAATATACAATTTCAAGATTTATATATCCCATTCTATTAAAATATACATCCAAATCCCTCTGAAAAAACACTTACTTTTTATTCAATGAATCTAGTTGGATTCGATATAAATATTTATTCGTCGGTTTTCTTGTGATCATATCCAGACTGTACTGGACTGTGTGAAGTGAACGCGCAGTATGTGATGGCATACAGCAGGTACATCTGACACAATTCAAACCACGTCCTGTTGCTACCATGTTTTCTACAGCTTTTTAGACAGTGACCATTTTCTCCGTAAACCTAACCCCTGGTTAAGCATTTTTACAGTGCATCGGCCTCGATTAGGACTTAAGCAGAACGTCAAGCACGGTAATCTCTAACCGGCCACATTCGAGCGGTTAAAGGAGATAACCAGTGATTAGTAGGCCCAGTAAAACAGAATGACGGCCAGATCTATAGCTGATTATTTACTGTTCTTGAATTACTTAGATAGGGATGATCGTGAGCGTGAAGTTTCATTACAGAGAATTCTTATGGAGAATTAGGTGACAAAAAAATTCAGGAAGGATTTCGTTTAACAAAATATTCCATATCATTTCCGTTGCAACAAATGAATCACTTGGAATAAACCCAGAAACAATCCTATTCTCCTATTAATTGTCTGCTTATATTACAATTCTATGCAATGGCAGGGATCTGAGGAAGTGCATAACACAAGATCGTCTTATTTGCCTCGCTGTTCTATATAGAAAGTATTATATTTCTTTCTCTACTCACATTCCTATTGAATTTGATTTACTACAGTAAGTCATACTGCACGTGTAATACATTCTGTTCAGACGTTCAGAGTTGTATACCATCTCGTCTAGCACCCTCCCCTTGCACTTCGCCCCTCTCAAATTATCTATAAGCAGCACATACAATGGTTCTCAACACCAAAAGCTAGTACCCAAACCCAAAACTTTGAGTTCGATAGGTCTAATTTACATAATGAAGATAAGAGTTCAGTCAGATTTGTTCTACAAGCGTCATTCTATTGTTTTGTCAACAAACAGTATTAATGCAAGAGAGATTTTATTAAAATAGCCTTCGTTATCTTTCGTAGTTCATAAATCAATGCACCGCTTCGTATGATTTTCGATATAATCCTCTTATGTCTAACTCATTTCACTGATCCGCAGAAAAAAATAATCCTTATCAGCCTTAGAAAAACTTGAATAGACAGTGTCATGCCAATGACAAGATTGTAACTCTATACTAATAATAAATCTGTAGCCGAAATTTTTCTGGTAATTTTCGATTTTCCAAAAATAATTGGTCCTAACATATATAATTAACCACCCTGAAACCGAAAATCGCTTTTTTGAAATTTTTGGTTGTATGACTGTCTGTCTGTCTATCTGTATGTTTGTTACCTTTTCACGCGATAATGGCTGAACGCATTTCGATGAAAATTGGAATATAAATTAAGTTCGTTGTAACTTAGATTTTAGGCTATATGGCATTCAAAATACATTAATTAAAAGGGGGTTATAAGGCGGCCTGAATTAAATAAATCGAAATATCTCGCTTATTATTGGTTTTTGTGAAAAATGTTACGTTACAAACGTTTCTTTAAAAATAATTTTCGATAAGTTTTATTCCTTGAAAAATTTTGATAGGACTGATATTTAATGAGATAAATGAGTTTTAAAATTAAAATAACTGCCATCTAAGGCAGTGTAATGCATTAAAAAACAAATGACTTCGTCTATAAGGGGCCTTGGACAGCAACAATCGAAAGCTATGAAAGGCTACAGAGAATGTTTCTGTGTTGTATGAAGTAATATAGGAAGCTAAATTAACCGATTTGTATAATTAATTATTATTTCATCATTGGAAAGTGTAGTTTCTCTGGATGGACATAATGCTATAATGTTCGTACAGTAACTTGTGAGTGAATTGAGGACAGGTAAGATTAAAATAGCTTCTTATGCACAGAAAACTTGATAGGTTATTCTGTATATTCATTTCCTCTATTTCTTAAAATAATGTTTATGAACATATTCATTTTTATCTCAGAGAATTAACGAACAACGAGAGTGTATTGATTTAGTATGCAGTAATAGTACGTTAGCTTAGCAATCCATTATTTTATAATTCAAATTTTAACTATGCTCAATTGAATCGTGTTAAAATACATAAAATACATATGCAATAAATGCAATGCAAAAAAATTGGGTAATGAGCCAAGCAGATTATGTTGCACTGTTGTAAAAGTTGTTCCTCCTGAGATTCAAGAGCTCCCACAACAAATTAAAAACTTTCTAATTCGAGTACATCCGTTATCAACACACTTTTTACATAATATAAATATAATAATAAATTTGTAGCCAAAATTTTTCTGTTAATTTTCGCTTTTCCAAAAATAATTGGTAATAACAATTAAGAAACATGTTAAAGGAATTGTCATTGCACCAAGTGAGTGGTCTCTGGATCAAAATGATCGCATTTTAATATTTTAAATACAATTTAAATTAAGTAACATATTAAATGATTTATCCTTCTATCAAACACGAATGTTCCCTGGATCAAATGTCCTATTTTAATTATGTAATTACTTTATATTTATTTCTAACAGGTGCAGCGGAGCTAGTATAAAATAAAAACATCGTCCCAATGGAACAAAGCAATAACAAAAGACAGCAGAGGATTCGTAGAATATCTATAATTACGTAGACCGTTAAGTGGTTGTGTGACGTATAGTTTGGATGTTGGTAGTTATGATGAGCGCGAGATGGATTAAAGATCATTATATAATATGTAGCATTATTAAGAGATGCATCATTTATATCCTTTATGCTATGTTGGGGGTTATATCGGCTCGCTACCGCTAAGGAGCAAGATGCGCGTGGAATACTGTAGATAAAGCTCGGAAGTTCCGACATCCTGCCCCGTTCAATATAAAGAGATGCGCGCTTCTCAAATATGGTCACTGCCTAAACACGTTATTTATAATCATGCCGGAGTGAGTGACATAAACAATAATTAAATGTATTCAGTATTTATTACCACTGGCAGAGAGTCCACACCTGTGGAGTAACGGTCAGCGCGTCTGGCCGCGAAACCAGGTGGCCCGGGTTCGAATCCCGGTCGGGGCAAGTTACCTGGTTGAGGTTTTTTCCGGGGTTTTCCCTCAACCCAATACGAGCAAATGCTGGGTAACTTTCGGTGCTGGACCCCGGACTCATTTCACCGGCATTATCACCTTCACATCATTCAGACGCTAAATAACCTAAATGTTGATACAGCGTCGTAAAATAATCAAATAAAAAAAAACCACTGGCAGAGTTAAGGCCATGAGGTCTTCTTTTCCACAGTACCAGAAGTAACATATGCATACAAATAATAAGATATATAGCCTATAAACAAACAAGTTTAATATTCTGATTTCTTTTCGTAAAGTTTATTACAGCAGGAATTCCCACAATAACATTTACAACAAATCTTCCTCTTTGGTCTGTCGTTTCGTCTAAGCAAACTCGTGTTTTATTGTCTGCCACTGTTTTTCTTATGTCGGGTAAACGTCAACATTACAACGTTCCAGGAGCCGTCACGGTGGTCTAGCGGCTAGAAAAATGGACTCGTAATCCTGTGGAACTGGTTTCGATCCCCGATGTACTCCCGATTTATAACTTGTGTTGAGCAAGCCCATGGTTTAGGTAACACAGGGGTTTTCTCCTGGAGTTCCAGTTTCCCTGTGACAACTCAAGAAATCTCCATCATCTCATCTCATCGTGGGTGTAGCGTAGACCAGCCTCCTGTAGCACACCCTGGGCAACGACTCTGTCGGTAAATTGGTGTACACAGCTGGCTTCATATAAGTGAATAGCGTAAAATCAAAAACCCGCCATCAGAGAAAGAAACAACCTTTCAGGAAACTCTCGTGAAGTGTTGAACAGGACGGAAGTATTTCGTGTGTATTTTTCTATTAATTAATGTGTTGAAAAGGATCATCTGTTTTATATAATACAATGTTGGCATCAACTATCATTTTACAGACGTCATGAAAAAACTTCGACTGCCTACTTAAATTTGAAGTGGATGCAATTACTTCATGCTCTTGTTCACGATGCTTTTAGGTGTTACAGAGTTCTTCAATGAATCTTCGTTTGCATTCTCTAGTTTGTGTTTGTCACAACTCACAAAATATCTGGTCCCCATTCGAAGAAAACAATCTACTTCCAAATTCTTCCGCCAAAGAATTTACCTGTAATTCAAAATATACAATTTCAAGATTTATATATCCCATTCTATTAACATATACATCCAAATCCCTCTGAAAAAGCACTTACTTTTTATTAATGAATCTAGTTGGATTCGATGTAAATATTCATTCGTCGGTTTTCTTGTGATCATATCCAGACTGTACTGGACTGTGTGAAGTGAACGCGCAGTATGTGATGGCATACAGCAGGTACATCTGACACAATTCAAATCACGTCCTGTTGCTACCATGTTTTCTACATCTTTTTAAACAGTGACCATTTTTCTCTGTAAACCTAACCCCTGGTTAAGCACTTTTACAGTGCATCGGCCTCGATTAGGACTTAAACAGAACGTCAAGCACGGTAATATCTAACCGGCCATATTCGAGCGGATAAAAGAGATAACCAGTGATGAGTAGACCCAGTAAAACAAAATGGCGGTCAGATCCATTGCTGATTATTTCAAAGACGATTATTTACTGTTCTTGAATTACCTGGATAGGGATGATCGTGAGCGAGAAGTTTCATTACAGATAATTCTTATGTGGAATTACGTGACAAAAAATTCCGGAAGAATTTCGTTTATCAAAATAGGTATTCCATGCCATTTCCGCTGCAACAAATGAATCACTTCAAATAACCCAGAAACAGTCCTATATCTCCTATTAATTGTCTGCTTATATTACGATTCTATGCAAATGATATTTTCAGTATTTTAAGAGAGAACAATATAGGATATCTCTTATCCTACATCGCAGACTGAACAAAGAGAGGTTATAGATGGACCTTAGGATATTGTACAGTTCCTGGTATAATTGGGGCCCTGGATGGTACATGCATTCCGACTATTCATTCATAGTTTTCTGACCAAGGGCAGGCCCTTGAATGCAAACCCAGCACTTTCAAATTCTATTTTCTGTCTTCCTCTCAGTCTCCTCATATGATCCATATATCTTAATGTCGTCTATCATCTGATATCTTCTTCTGCCCCGAACTCTTCTCCCGTTCACCATTCCTTCAGTAGGCAGTTTCTTCTCAGCCAGTGACCCAGCCAATTCCTTTTCCTCTTCCTGATCAGTTTCAGCATCATTCTTTCTTCACCCACTCTTTCCAACACAGCTTCATTTCTTATTCCGTCTGTCCATTTCACACGCTCCATTCTTCTCCATATCCAAATTTCAAATGCTTCTAGTCGCTTCTCTTCACTTCGTCGTAATGTCCATGTTTCTGCCCCATACAATGTCACACTCCACACAAAGCACTTCACTAGTCTCTTCCTGAGTTCTTTCTCCAGAGATCCGCAGAAGATGCTCCTTTTTCTATTAAAAGCTTCCTTCGCCATTGCTATCCTCCTTTTGACTTCCTGGCAGCAGCTCATGTTACTGCTTATAGTACACCCCAAGTATTTGAAGCTGTCCACTTGCTCTACTGCCTCATTTAGTATTCGCACGTTTACCTTCTTTATTTTTCTTGCTATAACCATGGTCTTCGTCTTGTTTGCATTTATCTTCTTTCCATACTGCTCACAGCTGTAATTTAGCTATCTCTTTCTATCGTCCCTTCTCCTAAGAATGCCATATCATCAACAAATCATAGCACTTCATTCTTCTTCCTCCTACTATCACCCCTCCCATGTTATGAAAACAGTTATTCAATAAAACTTCCAAGCAGATGTTAAATAGAGAAAGTGATAAAGGGCATCCTCGTCGTACTCCTCTCCCTATTTCACTTCCTTCTGACATTTCTTCTCCTATTCTGACTTAGACAAGTTGAAAAAAAAAAGTTATTCTCCAGTATCCCCTCCCGCACATCCGAATGAGGGTATAGTTTATGTTCGGAATTTTTCACCGTGGAAAGACCCATCACGCCATGTTTACAGTTTTTCTTGGGACTAGGGATTCATATTGGAATATAATCATTTCCGCTTTTCATTTGCCATTTTCTAAGATTTTAACCTAATAGCAATGAAAAACAAACAAATGCAATCCGCAAACATAATAACAGCGCCCAAAGACAAACAAATGCTACCCGAAAATATAGGATACGTTCGTTTCGATGTAGAGCGGAGTCGTTTTTGAACGATGACTATCGACTTTGCAAAGGAATTGATCCTTTCCTTTCGTCATTTTGTAGAAACAGTGTATCATCACAGACTTTATTCTGGTTAAATGAGCGTTAGCTAACCACTGTGTAAGTGATTATAAATGGTACACAAAAATTATTACATGTTAACCACAGTTATGGTTTCGTAACCCATAGTTACTATGTTTTTAAACGAGGTTGATGCACATCGCCAATACTCTGAGTTTGTTTACTTCAAATCTGTTGCCTCGGATACGGCACAGAAGGTCGCAACTTCCAAGCTTTAATTTGATTTATTTTGCTAATAATTGTAACATCTATATATATAATTTGAACTGGTAATGGAAATTAAGGGAAAACGGCTGAACAGATTTTAATAAATGACCCCTCACTTTGAAGCTTGGAACTCAAAGCTTTTTCAGAAAAATAGTGAAATGTCAATTTTTCAACATAATTTTCCTATTTTCCAAAATCCATCTGTCGTCAGTTTTGAGAACTAGCTAATTGCATTCACGGCCGACTTGATGTTCCCTTCGCTTTTTTGAGAAGCGAAGCGAGCATCAAGTCGGCCGTGTTGCATTTCAGAATAAAACAAAACACACACTACAGTAAACAATATTACACGAAGGCCATGATCTGCAAGAATGCTGACACATTTAGAGCTCAAATTAAATTGGTTATTAAAAACTTAACTTACTAAAAATAATTTACAGGTTCGATTCTGTGGTGTGTAATTTTCTGGGTACAGCTGTGTATTGGATATTAAAAGCTACAAAACTTGAGGTGGTTTGATGACATTATTACCATTAGAAATGAAATATTTTTGTAGTTAATGCCATGATGCGACTATTTTTCATTGATTATACATATTAATTCCATACTTATGATATGAAAATGAAACTTTTTGGGGTTATATAAATAGATGTAGAGAATAACTTAAATTAGATTTTGATTTCTATATTTTACTGAGTGGCGGCTATATAGTATATATAGTATATGTTACTGAAAGCTATAAAACTTACGTAAGATAATAATATTATTAAAAATCAAATATTTTTATAGTTATTAATCAAGTGGGGTTGGGTCTTTTTCATATATTTAATGGCGGTGTGGTGTAGATATTTATATGCGTGTTTCTCTTCAGTATTGGCTCGAGAGAGAGTGTCTCTCATTATTATGGAAGCAAATAACTTTCAGAATGTGCGGTATTCTTCATTGAAAATAAATCTGAAAAATGTTTATTTGAACGTCTAATGAACTTAGTTTGCAGCATTTGCTGCACAAGGCACTAGTAAAATAGAAAATAAACAGAAAAACTTTAGCTCGCCCCTGAAAGAGTACAACTCGTGCTCAGGGGCGGATTCCTGAATTGAAATTAAGAAGTATATAATGCAATAAAATTTATCTTATGTCTACTACACAATAAGAATATAATATATTATATATTTACAATTTTTCAATTTTTATAAAATCCATACATAACTTTTGAAGTTAGAAAGAGTAACGGACATTTTTCCCGAATAGGTGGCCACTTAAACGTCGCACGTTAAAAAGAAAGAAAACCGTCGAATACATCAAATGAAGTCGCAAACATGGAAACCATAAATTAATATAAACACACTAACGCGACTCACGTGGTTAATCGGAGTTTTCAGACGATGACAAAAAGTCTAATGGCCAGTTTGTCCAAGTAATGTTTAATTTTGCTGAACGAATGTTAAATTAACAGTCTGTTTATTTTTAACGCTTTGTTAATGTATTTTCCATTTGTTCAACATAATTTTGTTTAAGATAACCAACATTTAACTATAACGTCTGTTAGCACTATTTTAACTACTCAACAGCAGTTGGTAATGATTCTACACATGTAAGACAATTTTTGATTGGCTAAAATTAATCTTTAAATTCTATATCATAGAGTGAGTCATGAAACTTGCATAAAATGACAACCTGTTATAGTAGGACACGCTCCGTGAACAAACAGTTGCCAAATGAAAGTTGTAGGTGACGTGCTGAATAATAATTACAAAGTAAGGTTATATTTCCTCATTGCTATTATGGATACGAAATACGAAAGAAATAAAATAACACTGATGTATTTAAACCGTCCAAAGTGTTTTTTAAATGTTATATTACCAGTCATATGCTAAACATTCTCTACAGAGAGACACAAAATATTAATTTCGCAACTTCTGCTCGAACAGCTGTGGAGACATCGGCCATATTTAACTAACTGTTAAACGAGTTAACTGCCCGAAATACCTACATTTAAAATTAACAAACAGTTAACAATCTGTTAAACCAAACTGTTGTTGAAAATATACAATTTTATTAATTAACAAACTGTTTAGAGTTTAACTGTCGTTAAATTTTCTAACAATACTTGGAAAAACCGGCCATAGGTGTGACATCAGTTAAAATCGCAAGCTCAACTTACAAATACGATAATAAAAATGTAATTCATCCACAATATTAACCTTCGCAAGAGTATACAAAACTAAAAAAATATATGACAATAAACAATTGAATAGATATAACAAAAACAAAACACGATTTTGTAAACCACAGCAAAGTCAATGTGCTCAATCAACACACACGATATCAAATACACAAAAACACATCGTAAATCAGAATAACTCACAATAAAGTACAGGAAAGAAAAAATATCAAACTAATTACAAGACTAAAATCGCATTAAAAAGCAGCAGTTATGCATAGCATTCCTACAAAGCAATTACATCAAACGTTTATGCTCTGGATTGGCCGTTATTGCGACATTCAGGTTTTAAAGGAATTAGTTATTATTTGTAAGAAATGTGAATATGATTAAGGATGAAATACCGTAATGCATTATTAATTGTCACCTTTCCTTTGTTTCTTTCTTAAATATAGCTGCTCGGAAGAACATAATGGTAACTGCCATAATGAAAATCTTAAGATATACAGGGAATAAATTTGCAGTTCCTCTTTAAATCAGAAATAATTTTATTATTACACTTCTAATAAGAGCATTTTATAACCATTTTAATTTCATAACAAATTAAATAAAACTAGGAGAAAAGGAGCACAATTTAATATATTTAAGAAACTGGAAGAGAGTAGTACAGGTATAACTGTCTCACTCAAAAGCATACATAGTTACAGTAACATAATTATAACTAAAATTTGAAATAATTATTAGACATCAGTCTCCGCGTATGATCCATGTATCTTAATGTCGTCTATCGTCCGATAACTTTTTTCTGTCCCATACTTTTCTCCCCTTCACCATTCTTTCCAGAGCATCCTTCAGTAGGCATTTTCTTCTTCTTAAGCCTTGGTTTTCCTCTTTCTGATCAGTTTCAGCATCATTCTTTCTTCACCCACTCTTTCCAACACAGCTTCATTTCTTATTCTGTCTGTCCACTTCACACGCTCCATTCTTCTCCATATCCACATTTCAAATGCTTCCAGTTGTTTCTCTTCACTTCGTTGTAATGTCCATGTTTCTGCCCCGTACAATACCATATAAAGCACATGCAATGCCACATTCCACACAAAGCACTTCACTAGTCTCTTCGTTAGTTCTTTTTACAGGCGTCCGCAGAAGATGCTCCTTTTTCTATTAAAAGCTTCCTTGGCCATTGCTATCCTCCTTTTGACTTCCTGGCAGCAGCTCATGTTACTGCTTATAGTACACCCCAAGTATTTGAAGCTGTCCACTTGCTCTACTGCCTCATTCAGTATTCGCAAGTTTTTTTCTGCCGAAAACCATGGTCTTCGTCTTGTTTGCATTTTTCTTGTCATTTAGCTCCAGTAGCATATTCCTTGGTATTGTCTCCTCTTCTGTTAACAACGCCATAACATCAGCAAATCTTACGCATTTTATTTTTCTTACTCCTACTATTATCTCTCCCATGTTCTAAAACCAGTTATTCATTGAATCCTTCAAGTAGATGTGATATATGGCATACTTGTCGTACTCCTCTCCCTATTTCACTTCCTTCTGACATTTCTTCTCCTATCCTGACTTTGAATCATTGTTTAATATAAATATTACTGGACAGATCCTCTCTATCCAATTCACGTCAATTTTCTTCAGGATACTTAACAATTTATTCCAATCCACTCTGGGAAAAGTCAGGTCCACAAATACTATATACAATTCTTTTCTTTTTTTTATTTGCAGCGACTGATTCTTCATCATTTATTTTTCATGTGTCATTGGTTACCTGCAAGCTATAACAACAAGCATTATTATTATTATTACTGTTATTATTATTATTATTATTATTATTATTATTATTATTATTATTATTATTATTATTATTAAAAAAGGTATCCCCGTAACATGCCATAAGGCACTTGGGGGCATCGAGGTAGAGCCCCATGCTTTCCATGACCTCGGCACTAGAATGAGGTGGTGTGGTTGGCACCACGCTCTGACCGCCTTTTACCCCCGGGAAAGACCCGGTACTCAATTTTATAGGAGGCTGAGTGAACCTCGGGGCCGTTCTGAAAGTTTGGCAACGAGAAAAAATCCTGTCACCACCTGGGATCGAACCCAGGACCTTCCAGTCCGTAGCCAGCTTTCTACCAACTGAGCTAGCCGGCATTATTATTATTATTATTATTATTATTATTATTATTATTATTATTATTATTATTATTATTATTATTATTATTATTATTAAGTATTAATTTTACAGTGTTAGTTGGGAGGCCGGAGGGCAAAAGACCTTTGGGGAGGCCGAGACATAGTTGGGAGGATAATATTAAAATTGATTTGAGGGAGGTGGGATATGATGATAGAGACTGGATTAATCTTGCTCAGGATAGGGACCAATGGCGTGCTTATGTGAGGGCAGCAATGAACCTCCGGGTTCCTTAAAAGCCAGTAAGTAAGTAAGTAAGTATCAATTTTACTTGAAGCAAGTAAAGAGCTAGGCTTGAAAGTAAATCCCGAAAAGACAAAGTATATGATTATGTCTCGTGACCAGAATATTGTACGAAATGGAAATATAAAAATTTGAAATTTATCCTTTGAAAAGGTGAAAAAGTTCAAATACCTTGGCGCTCGATTGAAAAAATATTGTCTTCCAGTGTGTTTACAAAAGCTGAAAGTTACAATTTATAAAACAGTTATATTACCGATTGTTTTGTATGGTTGTGAAACTTGGACTCTCACGTTGAGAGAGGAACACAGGTTAAGGGTGTTCGAGAATAAGGTGCTGAGGAAAATATTTGGGGCTAAGGAATGAAGTTACAGGAGAATGGAGAAAGTTACACAACACAGAACTGCATGCATTGTATTCTTCACCTGACATAATTAGGAACATTAAATCCAGACGTTTGAGATGGACAGGGCATGTTGCAGGTATGGACGAATCCAGAAATGCGTATAGAGTGTTAGTTGGGAGACCGGAGGGAAAAGACATTTGGGGAGGTCGAGACGTAGATGGGAGGATAATATTAAAATTGATTTGAGGGAGGTGGGATATGATGGTAGAGACTGGATTAATCTTGCTCAGTATAGGGACCAATGGCGGGTTTATGTGAGGGCGGTAATGAACCTCCGGGTATGCAAAAGTGTTTTTATGTATTATAATTATTATTATTATTATTATTATTATTATTATCATTATTATTATCATCATCATCATCATCATCATCAAACTCGAAGTCTAATACAGAAGCAATTTGACTGTAAGTTGCAAATGCACATACTTCAGAAAGGTACAGTAGCTAAGATACTTACCATTATGTTCGCGAAATACGTGAAGTACAATTCATAATGGAAATCTACGTATTTCTGAGTCACCAGAGCCATTTGGGATTCCCATCGCTGTTATAAAAAGAATTGAAAGCATCTTTGTCTTCTTGAAAATTGTGTATAATATTGTTACGATCTCAGGAGACGCGCGCCCTTCTTTTTTACAGGCATTTATCGCAGCAGGACAACAGTTGTCAGCTGATACGAACGAAAACGAAAGTAGTTGTCGGTACCCACGTGTTCCAGAGCAGCACGAAGCCCTCAGCTGAAGCGAATACAAGCGAAAGTTGTCGAAGTGACGCAGCAGCGAACGGATAATTGCAGGATAGGACAAAAAGTCTGGGGCTCCAAGGCAAAAAGTGATACGTCAATTTTTGGCGAAAATGAGATTTTGCGATACGTTGTGCATCCTAATAGTATCTTTATTGTGGGAAGAGATGGCATGTGTATCTCTTTTATTTTTCTCTCTAACTCGTTGCTATGAAACATGATTACTATGATTTTATACGCTCGCTTCTGAAAAGTGTAACAAATGACATCACATTTTGCCTGGAGACAGAGAATTCGTAATTTCTACCACAGCGTATAAAATAATAATAAGTCGTCGAATATCGTAACATACACGATGGCACCTCTTACCATTATGTTCGCCTGAGCAGCTCATATATTATCTATTACTTATTATATCATGTAACTGCAGACGTATTTACAATGGAATTGTGTTAATCTGAAATTATTTTCGGGAGAAATGTTACTATTGCTCAGTGATGAGAGAAATAACATAAACAAAGTAATTCTAAAGTAAGTTCCCAGTTTAAAATGGCCATAACTTTGAGAAATTTTTATATTCCGCAAGAAACACAAATTTCGGAAAGAAATAGTAGTTTATTATAAGCGGAAGAAGAAGAAGAAGAAGAAGAAGAAAAAGAAGAAGGAGAAGAGGAGGAGGAGAAAGAAAGTTAAATATGACCACTACCCTGTAGTTCAATAAAAAATATTTGTCCTCCATTTTTCTCAAATTTGTTCACCAGCTTATGAAATGATTTTACAGAGGATAGTCCATTTCTCAATCCATGTAAGTTTGAAATCTCCTCAATGCATTGGGATATTGTCTATTCCATTCGTAATAGCACTCAACGAGGCCAATACCAACTGGTAAAGACAATATCACTGTAAAAATTTATTGTAGTCTGTATTTTGAACCGCAATTGTTTATACAAGCGTGACACAGTTACCATAGCAACGAAATGTTTATCGAAGAAAAAAAAAAAGAACCTCTCTACAGTATAATGGTATCTACAATGGAATCAAACTGTTAATATCTACAGAAGATACAGCCATTTCAAACTGGGAACTTACTTTAGAATAACTTTTATGTAATAAGTGTAACCTTCTAGCAAATACCATATCAATGTAAGAGTCTGATCCGTTGCCAAGCAACTGACTCAGATAGTGAAATTTTCGTTATTCATTTAAAAACTCGAGCATAAACGTTTAAGGGAAGTTTGTCAAATATCGTACACATTCCTAATATCGCACACCCAGACAAAAACCACAGAGTAGTTACTTCGTTAGCAGGTGCGTCACTGGCCTCCATCAGTGTTGTCAGGGGGAGGGAAATTTCCTGAAAAAAATGGGATAGTCATATTCGTAGAGAGAAAAGGGAATTGTTGCTAAATAACGGTAAATTTCTTTTGAAATAATAAGCGAATAGGTGCCGTACTAGTTTTTTTACGATTTTTTTAAAATGTTAATAATAAATATGAAAAAAATTACAAGAAGCCTATTTCTCTTTAGTAACGCTATAGATGTAGACGTTCAAGAAGCGGTGTATGCAACAATTAATTTTACAAACTATATACCTATAATTCTATTTTAGTTTTTTACTTACAAGAAAATTCATTCAACAATTGGATAAAAACAGTTACGTTTCCGCATTTTCTTATATAAAAATTTGTAACTACATTCGTCACTATTAACCTAGCCTAGCTTTGATTTCCAATTAAGGAACAGTTCAGAATGTTCACGTGACAGGTAACTTACTGGTTTTTATTAGGCCGCCTCATAAGTAACGACGGATTAATAATTCTGGTGTTTTGTAAGTTTTTTTAGTTTGGCAATGAGATTTATAGGATCCTGTGGTTATTACAGCGTATTGTAAGCAAGCCACAATCGCCAATAACTGTTAAAACAAAATGGAGGTGATAAAGTTTCCGAATAGAGTGCTTTCAAAGTAAGCATAGGAAAAGATTTGTGAGAGGGAAGTGGAATATGGAGAGGAGTACGACAAAGATACTCTTTGTCACCTACCCTGTTCAACATCTACTTGATGGATTTAGTGAAGAACTGTTTTCAGAACATGGGAGGGGTGATAGTAGGAGGAAGAAGAATAAAGTGCATAAGATTTGCTATGATATGGCATTGTTAGCAGAAGAGGAGATGATACTAAAGTATATGCTACTGGAGCTAAATAACAGCTGTGAGCAGTATGGGATGAAGATAATTGCAAACAAGACGAAGAGCATGGTTATAGGAAGAAAAATAAAGAAGGTAAACGTGCGAATACTAAATGAGGCAGTAGAGCAAGTGGACAGCTTCAAATACTTGGGGTGTACTATAAGCAGTAACATGAGCTGCTGCCAGGAAGTCAAAAGGAGGATAGCAATGGCAAAGGAAGCTTTTAATAAAAAAAGGAGAATCTTCTGCGAACCTCTGGAAAAGGAACTAAGGGAGAGACTAGTGAAGTGCTTTGTGTGGAGTGTGGCATTGTATGGAGCAGAAACATGGACATTACTACGAAGTAGAGAGAAACGACTAGAAGCATTTGAAATGTGGATATAGAGAAGAATGTAGCGTGTGAAATGGACAGACAAAATAAGGAATGAAGCTATGGTGGAAAGAGTGGGTGAAACTGATCAGGAATAAAAAAGGACATGGGCTGTGTCACTGGCTAAAAACAAACTGCTAATGGAAGGATGCACCGGAAGGAGTAGTGAACGGGAGAAAATTTCGAGGCAGAAGAAGATATCATAAAATAGACAATATTAAGATAGGCTATGCGGAATTATTCTGTCTTCGAAAAGTTTAAAAACAATTTACAAGGAGAAAGAAACGTCAATATACCTATTTAGCGAAATTTTTGTCTAAATAGGGAAATTTTTTGGAGTTTGGAGGGAAAACCCCTGACAACAATGCCTCAGGTGATCTTCATCCTCGGTGAAGCTGCTGATTTATCTGAAAGCTGTAATTAAAACGTTAGCTCAAAGAAATTGTGTGAAATATTTGATACGATAAATACAGTAAGAATTATCTTTCATTTGTTTATTAGGTTTCAGAGTTGAGTCTATTATTCATGCACAACGGCCTAACACGTTATTTTAGCATATACGTCTACTGACACCGAAATTTATCTTGGTAGCTCATACCCCTCGTACTAGTTGCGTAAATTACATTTCCTTCGTGTGAAAGCAAAGTTAAGTTCTTTAGTTGCTTATTTTAAACGAAACTGTATTAACTAATACATTATTTATTGTCGCAGGAAGTAATCCCAGCGAAATTTATTTGACGAAATTAGACCGTTATTTCGCTATGTGATTACTTGACATTCGATTTACAGTTAAGAGAAAATTTCGGAAAAAAAAACCCAAACAGATAAATAGCCCAAGCGGGTATCGAACCCAAGCGAAAATTTAGTTATGCCTAATACTGCTTTCGTGAAGACATAAGCAATATATTGTAGCACTCATAGTTATTCACAGTAAGACAAAAGAAGTTACAAGTCTGTGGTTGCCTGTTGCCATGGAGAGGCGAAAAACAAATGACAAATGCATATATATATATATATATATATATATATATATATATATATATATATATATATATATATATATATATAAATACTAACAAGGCGAAATACACTGTTTAAAATTTCTCAACCTCTAAGATGTAAGAAACTACGTAAGTAAAGGCAGCATACTAAATAAAAGTCAGAATAATTTCAAACAAACCTAAATAATACAGTAAACGTAGTTTGTACCGCAACTCTGCCATTACCACCTAAAATCCAGTTCGAACTTAAAACCCTAACGAGTGCGATTTATCACCTGGCAACTTAATTCCTTCACAGTTTACTGCCCAAAGGAAGATCCTTCACTGCACACCCAGCATTCTAATATCTTCCCACTTTTTTGCCTTCCTCTTCATCTCTGTATACGGTCCACATATCTTAGTGTCGTCTATCATCTGATACCTTCTTCTGCCCCGAACTCTTCTCCCGTTCGCCATTCCTTCCAGTGCATCCTTCAGTAGGCAGTTTCTTCTCAGCCAGTTGCCCAACCAATTCCTTTTTCTCTTCCTGATCAGTTTCAGCATCATTCTTTCTTCACCCACTCTTTCCAACACAACTTCATTTCTTATTCTCTCTGTCCCTTTCACACGCTCCATTCTTCTCCATATCCACATTTCAAATGCTTCTATTCGTTTCTCTTCACTTCGTCGTAATTCCATGTTTGTCCCATATAGTGCTACACTCCACACAAAGCACTTCACCAGACTTTTCCTTTTTTTTAGAGGTCCGCAGAAAGTGCTCCTTTTCCTATTAAAATCTTCCTTTGCCTTTTGACTTCCTGACAGCTCATGTTACTACTTACATTACACCACAAATATTTAAAGATGTCCACTTGATCTACTTCAGCTGTAGGTCTAAATACCTTCCCTATACAGTATCAGATTTATATTCATATATACACACGTACATTTCAGCACAGATAATCTTTCACCACAATCATCACTATCACTACAAAAACTACTCAGAATCTTGTCATTGTCACTATGTACTATAACTTCACACACATAACACAATTAGTTCGCACTATAATTCGAAAAAAAAATTAGAAACTAAACTCTATACTATCCCGAAAAATCTTACTTACAAACCAATAATTCACAATCTTCTGCCCAAGGGCAGGTCCGTCACTGCAAACCCAGCATTACCCAGTCTTTCCTATTTTCTGCCTTCCTCTTAGTCTCCTCATATGATCCATATATCTTAATGTCGTCTATCATCTGATATCTTCTTCTACCCCGAACTCTTCTCCCGTTCACCATTCCTTCCAGTGCATCCTTCAGTAGGCAGTTTCTTCTCAGCCAGTGACCCAGCCAATTCCTTTTCCTCTTCCTGATCACTTTCAGCATCATTCTTTCTTCACCCACTCTTTCCAACACAGCTTAGTTTCTCTTCTTCTTGCTTTATCACTCTGGGTTCTATCTTTTAAAAACTTATTCATCCAAAGCATCACTCTTTTATCCATTCCCAGCCTAATTAATTTATCTGTTAATGTGTAGTAAGGTAAAAGATACACATTCTTTTTCTCCCTTTGTCCTCCACGTCTTCCTTTCTTTTATTCCCCTCTCCTCCTTTTCTTCCCATTCTCCTTGTTTCACCTAGTTCTCCTTGTCTTCCCCCCTTTTATTCCTCTCCCCTTCTTTTCTTCCCATTCTCCTTGTTTCACCTAGTTCTCCTTGTCTTCCCCTCTTTTATTCCTCTCTCCTCCTTTTCTTCCCATTCGCTTTGTTTCACCTAGTTCTCCTTGTCTTCCCTCTTTTACTCCTCTCTCCCCCTTTTCTTCCCATTCTCTTTGTTTCACCTAGTTCTCCTTGTCTTCCCCCCTTTTATTCCTCTCCCCTCCTTTTCTTCCCATTCTCCTTGTTTCACCTAGTTCTCCTTGTCTTCCCCTCTTTTATTCCTCTCTCCTCCTTTTCTTCCCATTCGCTTTGTTTCACCTAGTTCTCATTGTCTTCCCCCCTTTTATTCCTCTCCCCTCCTTTTCTTCCCATTCTCCTTGTTTCACCTAGTTCTCCTTGTCTTCACTCTTTTATTCCTCTCTCCCCCTTTTCTTCCCATTCTCTTTGTTTCACCTAGTTCTCCTTGTCTTCCGACTTTTATTCCTCTCTCCCCCTTTTCTTCCCATTCTCTTTGTTTCACCTAGTTCTCCTTGTCTTCCCTCTTTTATTCCTCTCTCCTCCTTTTCTTCCCATTCTCTTTGTTTCACCTAGTTCTCCTTGTCTTCCCTCTTTTATTCCTCTCTCACCCTTGTCTTCCCATTCCCTTTGTTTCATCTAGTTCTCCTTGTCTTCCGTCTTTTATTCCTCTCTCCCCCTTTTCTTCCCATTCTCTTTGTTTCACCTAGTTCTCCTTGTCTTCCCTCTTTTATTCCTCTCTCCTCCTTTTCTTCCCATTCTCTTTGTTTCACCTAGTTCTCCTTGTCTTCCCTCTTTTATTCCTCTCTCACCCTTGTCTTCCCATTCCCTTTGTTTCATCTAGTTCTCCTTGTCTTCCCTCTTTTATTCCTCTCTCCCCCTTGTCTTCCCATTCTCTTTGATTCACCTAGTTCTCCTTGTCTTCCCCTCTTTTATTCCTCTCTCCTCCTTTTCTTCCCATTCTCCTTGTTTCACCTACTTCTTCACGTCTTCCCCTCTTTTATTCCGCTCTCCCCCTTGTCTTTCCATTCTCTTTGTTTCACCTAGTTCTCCTTGTCTTCCCCCCTTTTATTCCTCTCTCCCCTTGTCTTCCCATTCTCTTTGTTTCACCTAGTTCTCCTTGCCTTCCCTCTTTTATTCCTCTCTCCCCCTTGTCTTCCCATTCTCTTTGTTTCACCTAGTTCTCCTTGCCTTCCCTCTTTTATTCCTCTCTCCCCTTGTCTTCCCATTCTCTTTGTTTCACCTAGTTCTCCTTGCCTTCCCCTCTTTTATTCCTCTCTCCTCCTTTTCTTCCCATTCTCCTTGTTTCACCTACTTCTTCACGTCTTCCCCTCTTTCATTCCTCTCTCCCCCTTTTCTTCCCATTCTCCTTGTTTCACCTAGTTCTCCTTGTCTTCCCCTCTTTTATTCCTCTCTCCTCCTTTTCTTCCCATTCTCTTTGTTTCACCTAGTACTCCACGTCTTCCCCTCTTTTATTCCTCTCTCCTCCTTTTCTTCCCATTCTCTTTGTTTCACCTACTTCTTCACGTCTTCCCCTCTTTTATTCCTCTCTCCCCCTTTTCTTCCCATTCTCCTTGTTTCACCTAGTTCTCCTTGTCTTCCCCTCTTTTATTCCTCTCTCCTCCTTTTCTTCCCATTCTCTTTGTTTCACCTAGTACTCCACGTCTTCCCCTCTTTTATTCCTCTCTCCTCCTTTTCTTCCCATTCTCCTTGTTTCACCTACTTCTTCACGTCCTCCCCTCTTTTATTCCTCTCTCCCCCTTTTCTTCCCATTCTCCTTGTTTCACCTAGTTCTCCTTGTCTTCCCCTCTTTTATTCCTCTCTCCTCCTTTTCTTCCCATTCTCTTTGTTTCACCTAGTACTCCACGTCTTCCCCTCTTTTATTCCTCTCTCCTCCTTTTCTTCCCATTCTCCTTGTTTCACCTACTTCTTCACGTCTTCCCCTCTTTTATTCCTCTCTCCCCCTTTTCTTCCCATTCTCCTTGTTTCACCTAGTTCTCCTTGTCTTCCCCTCTTTTATTCCTCTCTCCTCCTTTTCTTCCCATTCTCTTTGTTTCACCTAGTTCTCCTTGTCTTCCCCTCTTTTATTCCTCCCTCCTCCTTTTCTTCCCATTCTCCTTGTTTCACCTACTTCTTCACGTCTTCCCCTCTTTTATTCCTCTCTCCCCCTTTACTTCCCATTCTCCTAGTTTCACCTAGTTCACCACGTCTTCCCCTCTTTTATTCCTCTCTCCTACTTTTCTTCCCGTTCCCTTTGTTTCATCTCGTTCTCCACGTCTTCCCCTCTTTTATTCCTCTCTCCTCCTTTTCTTCCCACTCTCCTTGTTTCACCTACTTCTTCACGTCTTCCCCTCTTTTATTCCTCTCTCCTCCTTTTCTTCCCATTCTCTTTGTTTCACCTAGTTCTCCTTGTCTTCCCCTCTTTTATTCCTCTCTCCTTCTTTTCTTCCCATTCTCTTTGTTTCACCTACTTCTTCACGTCTTCCCCTCTTTTATTCCTCTCTCCCCCTTTTCTTCCCATTCTCCTTGTTTCACCTAGTCCTCCTTGTCTTCCCCTCTTTTATTCCTCTCTCCTTCTTTTCTTCCCATTCTCTTTGTTTCACCTACTTCTTCACGTCTACCCCTCTTTTATTCCTCTCTCCCCCTTTTCTTCCCATTCTCTTTGTTTCACCTAGTTCTCCTTGTCTTCCCTCTTTTATTCCTCCCTCCCCCTTTTCTTCCCATTCTCTTTGTTTCACCTAGTTCTCCTTGTCTTCCCTCTTTTATTCCTCTCTCCCCCTTGTCTAGTTCTCCACGTCTTCCCCTCTTTTATTCCTCTCTCCCCCTTTTCTTCCCAATCTCTTTGTTTCACCTAGTTCTCCACGTCTTCCCCTCTTTTATTCCTCTCTCCCCCTTTTCTTCTCATTCTCCTTGTTTCACCTAGTTCTCCTTGTCTTCCCCTCTTTTATTCCTCTCTCCTCCTTTTCTTCCCATTCTCTTTGTTTCACCTAGTTCTCCTTGTCTTCCCCTCTTTTATTCCTCTCTCCTCCTTTTCTTCCCATTCGCTTTGTTTCACCTAGTTCTCCTTGTCTTCCCTCTTTTACTCCTCTCTCCCCCTTTTCTTCCCATTCTCTTTGTTTCACCTAGTTCTCCTTGTCTTCCCCCCTTTTATTCCTCTCCCCTCCTTTTCTTCCCATTCTACTTGTTTCACCTAGTTCTCCTTGTCTTCCCCTCTTTTATTCCTCTCTCCTCCTTTTCTTCCCTTTCGCTTTGTTTCACCTAGTTCTCCTTGCCTTCCCCCCTTTTATTCCTCTCCCCTCCTTTTCTTCCCATTCTCCTTGTTTCACCTAGTTCTCCTTGTCTTCACTCTTTTATTCCTCTCTCCCCCTTTTCTTCCCATTCTCTTTGTTTCACCTAGTTCTCCTTGTCTTCCGTCTTTTATTCCTCTCTCCCCCTTTTCTTCCCATTCTCTTTGTTTCACCTAGTTCTCCTTGTCTTCCCTCTTTTATTCCTCTCTCCTCCTTTTCTTCCCATTCTCTTTGTTTCACCTAGTTCTCCTTGTCTTCCCTCTTTTATTCCTCTCTCACCCTTGTCTTCCCATTCCCTTTGTTTCATCTAGTTCTCCTTGTCTTCCCTCTTTTATTCCTCTCTCCCCCTTGTCTTCCCATTCTCTTTGATTCACCTAGTTCTCCATGTCTTCCCCTCTTTTATTCCTCTCTCCTCCTTTTCTTCCCATTCTCCTTGTTTCACCTACTTCTTCACGTCTTCCCCTCTTTTATTCCGCTCTCCCCCTTGTCTTCCCATTCTCCTTGTTTCACCTACTTCTTCACGTCTTCCCCTCTTTTATTCCGCTCTCCCCCTTGTCTTCCCATTCTCTTTGATTCACCTAGTTCTCCTTGTCTTCCCCTCTTTTATTCCTCTCTCCTCCTTTTCTTCCCATTCTCCTTGTTTCACCTACTTCTTCACGTCTTCCCCTCTTTTATTCCGCTCTCCCCCTTGTCTTCCCATTCTCTTTGTTTCACCTAGTTCTCCTTGTCTTCCCCCCTTTTATTCCTCTCTCCCCTTGTCTTCCCATTCTCTTTGTTTCACCTAGTTCTCCTTGCCTTCCCTCTTTTATTCCTCTCTCCCCCTTGTCTTCCCATTCTCTTTGTTTCACCTAGTTCTCCTTGCCTTCCCTCTTTTATTCCTCTCTCCCCTTGTCTTCCCATTCTCTTTGTTTCACCTAGTTCTCCTTGCCTTCCCCTCTTTTATTCCTCTCTCCTCCTTTTCTTCCCATTCTCCTTGTTTCACCTACTTCTTCACGTCTTCCCCTCTTTTATTCCTCTCTCCCCCTTTTCTTCCCATTCTCCTTGTTTCACCTAGTTCTCCTTGTCTTCCCCTCTTTTATTCCTCTCTCCTCCTTTTCTTCCCATTCTCTTTGTTTCACCTAGTACTCCACGTCTTCCCCTCTTTTATTCCTCTCTCCTCCTTTTCTTCCCATTCTCTTTGTTTCACCTACTTCTTCACGTCTTCCCCTCTTTTATTCCTCTCTCCCCCTTTTCTTCCCATTCTCCTTGTTTCACCTAGTTCTCCTTGTCTTCCCCTCTTTTATTCCTCTCTCCTCCTTTTCTTCCCATTCTCTTTGTTTCACCTAGTACTCCACGTCTTCCCCTCTTTTATTCCTCTCTCCTCCTTTTCTTCCCATTCTCCTTGTTTCACCTACTTCTTCACGTCTTCCCCTCTTTTATTCCTCTCTCCCCCTTTTCTTCCCATTCTCCTTGTTTCACCTAGTTCTCCTTGTCTTCCCCTCTTTTATTCCTCTCTCCTCCTTTTCTTCCCATTCTCTTTGTTTCACCTAGTACTCCACGTCTTCCCCTCTTTTATTCCTCTCTCCTCCTTTTCTTCCCATTCTCCTTGTTTCACCTACTTCTTCACGTCTTCCCCTCTTTTATTCCTCTCTCCCCCTTTTCTTCCCATTCTCCTTGTTTCACCTAGTTCTCCTTGTCTTCCCCTCTTTTATTCCTCTCTCCTCCTTTTCTTCCCATTCTCCTTGTCTTCCCCTCTTTTATTCCTCCCTCCTCCTTTTCTTCCCATTCTCCTTGTATCACCTACTTCTTCACGGCTTCCCCTCTTTTATTCCTCTCTCCCCCTTTACTTCCCATTCTCCTAGTTTCACCTACTTCTCCACGTCTTCCCCTCTTTTATTCCTCTCTCCTACTTTTCTTCCCATTCCCTTTGTTTCATCTAGTTCTCCACGTCTTCCCCTCTTTTATTCCTCTCTCCTCCTTTTCTTCCCATTCTCCTTGTTTCACCTACTTCTTCACGTCTTCCCCTCTTTTATTCCTCTCTCCTCCTTTTCTTCCCATTCTCTTTGTTTCACCTAGTTCTCCTTGTCTTCCCCTCTTTTATTCCTCTCTCCTTCTTTTCTTCCCATTCTCTTTATTTCACCTACTTCTTCACGTCTTCCCCTCTTTTATTCCTCTCTCCCCCTTTTCTTCCCATTCTCCTTGTTTCACCTAGTCCTCCTTGTCTTCCCCTCTTTTATTCCTCTCTCCTTCTTTTCTTCCCATTCTCTTTGTTTCACCTACTTCTTCACGTCTTCCCCTCTTTTATTCCTCTCTCCCCCTTTTCTTCCCATTCTCTTTGTTTCACCTAGTTCTCCTTGTCTTCCCTCTTTTATTCCTCTCTCCCCCTTTTCTTCCCATTCTCTTTGTTTCACCTAGTTCTCCTTGTCTTCCCTCTTTTATTCCTCTCTCCCCCTTGTCTAGTTCTCCACGTCTTCCCCTCTTTTATTCCTCTCCCCCCCTTTTCTTCCCAATCTCTTTGTTTCACCTAGTTCTCCACGTCTTCCCCTCTTTTATTCCTCTCTCCCCCTTTTCTTCTCATTCTCCTTGTTTCACCTAGTTCTCCTTGTCTTCCCCTCTTTTATTCCTCTCTCCTCCTTTTCTTCCCATTCTCTTTGTTTCACCTAGTTCTCCTTGTCTTCCCCTCTTTTATTCCTCTCTCCCCCTTTTCTTCCCATTCTCTTTGTTTCACCTAGTTCTCCTTGTCTTCTCCTCTTTTATTCCTCTCTCCTCCTTTTCTTCCCATTCTCTTTGTTTCACCTAGTTCTCCTTGTCTTCCCCTCTTTTATTCCTCTCTCCCCCTTTTCTTCCCATTCTCTTTGTTTCACCTAGTTCTCCTTGTCTTCCCCTCTTTTATTCCTCTCTCCCCCTTTTCTTCCCATTCTCTTTGTTTCACCTAGTCCTCCTTGTGTTCCCCTCTTTTCTTTCCACTCTTCCCCTTGACTTCCACTTTTATTCGCCCCTGTTCTCCTTTTAATCCCCTTGTTCTCCTTGTCTCACTTAGTTCTACCTAAATAAACGCAGCTCAGTAAGTCTGTGTGTCTGTCTGCAGGTGATCCCACTCATACGTAGATCTAGATAAAGATAATCTTACTGTATTCATACACATTTATATTCTTTTGTAAAATAAAATGCAATTCATTATAACATTCATCATGTGCAATAATATCAGTTTAAACACAGTAAATTATAACAAGTAACATGGTGTACGATATCAGGAACACTTTTATATCTATAACCACATAAAACATTTTTGAGGGGATAATATCGTTCATCATATAAAATTAAAATGAACATCAGCTACTCCGTGTTCAATTCTGAATGAGAGCTTCCGATACTTGTTCATATAATCCATGAGATCATCTTCACAGAGCAAGCCTAATCCTCAAAGCACAGATAAACGATGTAGGTCATGTTTGTTGCTAACATTAGGTATTGTTCTTTTGTTTTGTCAACAAATGAATGCAGCGGAGTATTAAAAATAACAGATAAATTTCATCCATGTTATTACTACAACCAAAGTCCATTCAATTTTTCATTTATTAAGGACGAAATTAGTGTTACAACAAAGTATTACAAATATATTCTTGAAACTTACTTCTACACAAAAGTTTTAGTTGAACACTGCGTCAATGAATTTCTGTACAACTGGCCACAATTCTAGGAATTTCTTCGACGAAACCTTCTAAGAATTGTTACTTATTTACTTACTGGCTTTTAAGGAACCCGGAGGTTCATTGCCGCCCTCACATAAGCCCGCCATTGGTCCCTATCCTGAGCAAGATTAATCCAGTCTGTACCATCATATCCAACCTCCCTCAAATCTATTTTAATATTATCTTCCCACCTACGTCTCGGCCTCACCAAAGGTCTTTTTCCCTCCGGCCTCCCAACTAACACTCTATATGCATTTCTGGATTCGCCCATACGTGCTACATGTCCTGCCCATCTCAAACGTCTGGATTTAATGTTCCTAATTATGTCAGGTGAAGAATACAATGCGTGCAGTTCTGTGGTGTGTAACTTTCTCCATTCTCCTGTAACTTCATCCCTCTTAGCCCCAAATATTTTCCTAAGCACCTTATTCTCAAACATCCTTAACCTATCTTCCTCTCTCAAAGTGAGAGTCCAAGTTCCACAACCGTACAGAACAACCGGTAATATAACTGTTTTATAAATTCTAACTTTCAGCTTTTTGACAGAAGACTAGATACCAAAAGCTTCTCAACCGAATAATAACAGGCATTTCCCATATTTATTCTGCGTTTAATTTCCTCCCGAGTGTCATTTATATTTGTTACTGTTGCTCCCAGATATTTGAATTTTTCCACCTATTCGAAAGATAAATCTTCAATTTTCATATTTCCATTTCGAAGAATATTCTGGTCACGAGACATAATCATATACTTCGTCTTTTCGGAGATTTACTTCCAAACCTATCGCTTTACTTGCTTGAAGTAAAATTCCCGTATTTTCCCTGATCGTTTGTGGATTTTCTCCTATCATATTCACGTCATCCGCATAGACAAGCAGCTGATGTAACCCGTTCAATTCCAAACCCTCTCTGTTATCCTGAACTTTCCTAATGGCATATTCTAGAGTGAAGTTAAAAAGTAAAGGTGATAGTGCATCTCCCTGCCTAAGAATTGTTTACAGCTAAATTTAATATTTTCTTGTTCACTTGACAAAAAGTACTTAGTTTTAAAAAAGGGACATTGTTTAAAAAATGAAAATACAAAGTGCGAAACTTAAGACATTCGGAAGAACCAGAAATTATTAAATCAGTAGAATCATCTGTCTTCGGTTAGGCAATGCAAGCAATCCAATGATGTCGTGAACGTAAAAACAAGTGACGAAAGCTCGCATTGAACATTTAACACGGGGAATAACACATGAAAACAGACTACTTTTGAAAAACATTTGAGTTGTGAGCGTCCTATTCCCTGTACTAGTTTTATAACTCATCCTTTGTGTACGATATTTGGCATACTTCCCCTACAAAATAAAAGCACAATGAAGCAGAAAGTGAAAGTACTTACAAGCCAGAGGTGAACCGGGCAGGCTGGCATTACCTGAAACAGAAGAGCAGAGGTTACCAAGACAACGTAACAAGGAACAGAAACACATTCCGAAATATCTTACTCAACGTTCTTGAAAACTATAGAAATATAAGAAAAAATATAATCTTAAAGAACCGAGTTATCTCTGTCAATTAATCCATAATCATAATCATCAACTTTAATCCCTAACACTAGAATATTTAGAATCTTACTGTTTAGTGCTAGCTATTGCATTTTTATACTGACTATACTTCTGTTGTGAAGAACCATCATTATGATGCTTAAAAATATATTGCTAACGCATTACATTACATGTTACACAACCAAATCAGTTTTCCATGCATATTAAGGCAATATGAAACAAGGGGTCAAAGTGACCCCCTCAGTTTTTCTAGGTATGTCACCATATCCAGTCTTCCCAGTGTTAATGAACTTCTCAAGGTTTCAGTCCCTTTATTATACCGTGTTTTGTTCTGGATATAGGACGTAAGGACTGAACATTGCCGTAAGAAATCTATGTGGGTATAAAAACAATGAAAAAATAACTTAATCAGTGGATTACGTTTAGAAATGTTTTGTAAAAAAAAAAAAAGAAACATCAGCCTTGTTCTTAGCAACCATAAGTGATGTTCTCTTGTTTTACAAATTGTCGAAACTTTCTAATTCCTGAACATGATCCACTGATTAAGTTATTTCTTCATTTTTTAATACACAGGTTTCTTATGGCAATGTTAAATCCATATGACCTATACCAGAAAAACACACTGTATACAAATGATGTTATTGTTTATGGTTTAACTGAATTAAATGAATTTTAGTATGTAGTCTACACTAATCTCGGTTAAGAGAGAAGTTTTTTATGATATTCTTATTGAATTTGGTATTCCCAAGAAACTAGTTCGATTAATTAAAATGTGTCTCAGTGAAACGTACAGCAGAGTCCGTATAGGTCAGTTTCTGTCAGATGCGTTTCCAATTCACTGCGGGCTAAAGCAAGGAGATGCACTATCACCTTTACATTTTAACTTTGCTCTAAAGTATGCCATTAGGAAAGTCGAGGATAACAGAGAGGGTTTGGAATTGAACGGGTTACATCAGCTGCTTGTCTATGCGGATGACGTGAATATGTTAGGAGAAAATCCACAAACGATTGGGGGTAAATACGGGAATTTTACTTGAAGCAAGTAAAGAGATAGGTTTGGAAGTAAATCCCGAAAAGACTAAGTATATGATTATGTCTCGTGACGAGAATACTCTACGAAATGGAAATATAAAAATTGGAAATTTATCCTTTGAAGACGTGGAAAAATTCAAATATCTTGGAGCAACGGTAACAAATACCAATGATACTTGGGAGGAAATTAAACGCAGAATAAATATGGGAAATGCCTGTTATTATTCGGTTGAAAAACTTTTATCATCCAGTCTGCTGTCAAAAAATCCGAAAGTTAGAATTTATAAAACAGTTATATTACCGGTTGTTCTTTATGGTTGTGAAACTTGGACTCTCACTTTGAGAGAAGAACATAGGTTAAGGGTGTTCGAGAATAAGGTGCTTAGGAAAATATTTGGGGCTAAGAGGGATGAAGTTACAGGAGAATGGAGAAAGTTACACACCACAGAACTGCACGCATTGTATTCTTCACCTGACATAATTAGGAACATTAAATTGCAGACGTTTGAGGTGGGCAGGGCATGTAGCACGTATGAGCGAATCCAGAAATGCATATAGAGTGTTAGTTGGGAGGCCGGAGGGAAAAAGACCTTTAGGGAGGCCGAGACGTAGATGGGAAGATAATATTAAAATGTATTTGAGGGAGGTGGGATATGATGATAGAGACTGGATTAATCTTGCTCAGGATAGGGACCAATGGCGGGCTTATGTGAGGGCGGCAATGAACCTCCGGGTTCCTTAAAAGCCAGTAAGTAAGTAAGTAAGTAAGCCTACACTAAAATAATGGCTGACATAACAAACTTACTTGAAAAATCACCAAAAATGACTAAAAATTATAGAGGAATCTCCCTACTGTGTAGTGCATCAAAATTATTTGCAAGCATTTTGAAAACGAAAAAAGGATAAATTTTATGAAAATAACTTGGAAAAAGGAGAAAGTGGCATTAGATTCTAAATATTGGTAGAAACAGAAAAACAAAGAATATTTTTCTTTCAGTGTTGCACTCGCAACTTCAATGGTGGATTATTTCTTCGGTAATTATGTTAACAGTCATGACAACGCCGAAAAAAATATAAAAATCGTATTTTCGAAGTTAATGTCGGTTTCAGAGCATTTACTTGTGGTTAAAAAGTGGCGGTCAAGGGATAAAAGTTTGTTCTGTGTTTATTTGATGTGGTAGAATGTGGCTCTTCGGTGACCAGAAGTCCGTATGCATCTAAGATGGTGATGTTAATGTGGCAACGATTTTTCCTAATGTATTATAGAATTATAGAAACCAAAATAGATAAACCCAAGGCACCTTCACAAACAGAAAATGTTAAAAAAACTATTCTAAAAAACAGTTCATAATTAAAACCATTTAAATAAACATACAATATTAAAAACAAAACCAAAACAATAAATTCCAAACTTAATAAAGTAACAAGTAAATGTTTACGATTAGAAGAAAAAACCCAAATACCACAAAAAATATAATAGAAAAAAAAGATAATTTTCATTAGTTTTAATAATTTAATAAAAATATTGGTCTTGTAAACCAAAAATAAGGGAAACCTTTTAAAACTTCAGAAAAAAGATTATATCTTTTCATTAATTCCCAAAACTAATATTTTAAATAAACTATTTTCTGACATTAAAAATATTATAATTATTATACTAACTACAACTATAATCTTCACACAAATAAGTCATCCATTGGCAATAGGACTTATATTATTAATTCAAACAATCATTGTATGCATAATAAGAGGTTTATTATCACAAAGATTTTGATTCCCATATATTCTATTTCTAATAGCCTATATTTATGACAATCACTTTCATCACATAATAATATATTCCTAAGTTATAATAGTGTCAAAAGTCTTGTAATCAAGATCTATTATAATTATAGTTCATGGATTTAAATCTAGTTGGCGTTTGTGTACTTAGTAAATTTGAGTAGGCCTATATTCCGCGAAAACAGATAATTGAGTCTTTCGGTTAACGACCGTGGAGGAAGTAGGAGTGCGTGGTTTATGTGACGGTTGTCAGTGAACAGTTTTGGCATTTTCAAAGGGGCCGTTCTTGAATACTGAAGAACTGCAGTGTTTTTTTTTTGTAAGACATGGCGAATTGTGGGATAAATGTATTTATAAAAATTGTGGAATTGTCGTGAATATGTGATGGAAAAGTAACGTGTTTCGTTGTGGAAAATCAGTTGAAATAAAAAGAGGAAGAGGTTTAGTTTTTCAATTACTGTATTTCGTAATACGTTTTTCTCTCGTATTAATTTGTCTCTGGAAACTGTGTCTTATTTTGTTTGTGTGTGCTTAACTAGAGATCCGCTCGGTACTTTCTAGAACGCGAATCGGATTTCAGTAGATCTAGTCATACTGCAGTTGACTGATCGAGTTACTAAGGGAGGTGTGCGTAGATGGTGTTGTAAAAGACATTGTTTGAATTGATGAAGGGAAAATTGGGAAGCAGAAGTATCTACAGTGCAACTCCACAAATAGACGCTCACTCTCGTATACTTCACGACACAAGGTAAGTCAACGCATCCTGTCCCGTACTGCACAGGGCTAACCAGTGCAGTAGTGTGCAGATACTCGTACACGTTGGCAGCAATGCAGGGAACAGAAAATGTGTACTTATGTTGAAGCAGAAGTTACAACTATTGGAACGGTTAAAAAAGGTGAATCAATCAGAGCCATCGCTCAAGAATTTGACATTTCGATCAGAACAATGCATGGCATAGAACAAAATTCATCTAAATACGAGGCATTCTGTAGTGATTATAAGGAGCTTTGTTATTATCAGTTAATTGTAGGATGGAACACAGCTTACTTTGTGAAATTTCCTAAATTTAATCAATAAGGATGGTTTATGTTCTCTCTTGAAGGGTATACACCATTTTAAAATAATTTAATACACAAACACAACTATTACAAGAAATGCTCCATAAGTTTTTGTAGCTTTATTCTCTTCAGCTCTAACGAACAAAAACAATAATCCAGGTTGCCAGGCGACGATAGAAGAGATGCGAAAACAAATTAATGAGGTATATAAACAATTGAATGCTCTTTCATATTTAAGTATAAAAGTATAGGGGTGCCATTTGAAATTTCAAAGTGGGGGTGAGTGTGGTAGGAGGCGAAATCTAAAATGCAATTCAATTTAAATAACTAGTTATTTAGAATGGGATGTTTTGAAATTAATGTATGTAGATACATTTAGACAGTTTTTCCTCCAGAAGTTTGTTTTATGTTTCAAATGTATGTGAACAGGGATTGCTTTTGAACTCTAGACATGATCTTGTAAGATCCAAAATTGCTGCCGCATTAAGAAATAAGGGCTGGATAGTAGAAGAAGAAATATCCTGTCTAGCTGAAAATGGGTCAACGAGACGAGTAGATATTTTAGCGTACAATGCTGACACTAAACAGGGCATCATTGTGGACCCCACGATACGTTTTGAAGTAGAATGTCATCAGTCAGCCGAGGTCCACCTTGAGAAGAAGTCTATCTATGAGCCTACAGTCAGCAATTTCAAGCTGAAATATGCCTTAATTCGTGTTGAGGTATTCGGCTTGCTCCTAGGTGCTCGAGGGACTATACCAGCTTTTTTCGAAGAATTTCGGCGGCAGTTTGCTCTGCCAACATCTCTGAGGGATGACATTGTGATAATTGTATTAAAAAATCCTGCCAAATCCTAATTAATCACATGGTGCCACATTAATAGCAATTGTAATTTTTCATACCCTTTTCTTTGTTTCCCTTCTTTAAAATTTAATATCTATGTTTACATAATATGTATAATAATTTTTTTGAGGATATACTGAGTCCGTAAGGGCTACCTTCAATGGGGGGCAGTTTACTATTATTATTATTATTATACTTAATCACGGATTTGTTTTGTTATATATTTTCCATATACTACAATATATTATTTAAAATTATGTACGTTAATTATTTATGTTTCGGTCCGCACGCCATAAAAAACATTGTACAGCCCTTATGTTTACCAATGTCCGCAGTACTCCGTAGAAAGACAGAGTTCGTGCCTCGTCTCGCACACGTACCGTTGCTGTGTCTATTTGTGGAGTTCCACTGTATATAATTGTGGAGGTGGGTTTTCGGTGGATTGCAACGTGGTAATCCTGGTAATAAGTATATTTAGGCCCGATTGTATAAACCATTTAATCTTAGATCAGAGGTTAAATTGATCATTGTTTCAGCTGAACTTGGAATTTTGTGTTGTATAAAGTCCAATCTGAGATTAATTTGTCTCAAACTAAAGTCAACTTTGACTGAAGAAATTTCTCCGATTAAGTTAGATGATCCAAGTTCAGTTATTTATTTTCTATTTGAAATATACGAGTGACAGATTGTGCAAATAAAATATCCACTATTATTTATATTAATAGATATGGTAGGTACATTTACATATATTTCCTTCAATTTCTTGCCTTAATACACAAACAATCTTATATTTTATAAGGCTCTATCGTGTTCAGCAGTATCAAATAACATAACCTATAATTATATTATGTTTATAACAACCATTAATTATTAATGGATATGATAGGTACATTAATAAATTTTCAATTAACTGTATTAGTAAACGAAAATTGTCGTTTTATAAAGCTTTATTATGTTTAGCAGTATCAAACACCATAACATGGTACCAACTTGGAGAACAGTCAACCTTCTTATTGTCCGCCATTATTTACATTGCAAACAAAAAAAAAACCGTGTCTCCAACACAGTTTACGGAAAGTCGCCAAAAAGTAGTTGTAAAGTCGCTAGATTTCTCATTATCAACAAAGAAAGATTAAATTTTGTCACTATGGGGTGCTAAAAAAGGTAACTAAATCCCAATTTAAGCAATATAAAAGTTAAAAGAAATTGTTGTTGAAAAAGAGTTAAAGTCGCTAGATTGGCAACACTGAACAAACACTGATTGCATTTGAACCAAGGTAATTTGATCGCAGAAACGTTTTATACAATAGAAGAAGTGTCTGAAGTCGGTTCACTTTTCGATCTTCGATCAAAGTTGATCTTTAGTCAGGGAGTTTTATACAATTGGGCCTTAATGTCCCTGTCGAGTCTAGAGACAAGGATACGTTACTTCGTATGACTGAAGGACAAAGGATTTGTTCATCTGTCAGTTGATCACGGCGTCAATTTCCTTGATGACTGAACTGGGGCTCGAATTCAGAACGTGAAGGAAGATGGGGAGCAGGGGAAAGCGGGATCACATGTCTGTCATCGAGCCAGACTGCATCATTTCTTTTCGGCTGTTGCTGAATTATCTTATATCCGCCGCTACGTGTGTGAAAAGTACAGTAAGTTTTGAATTATCTTTATTGAAATTTCGGGTTTTATTGATTATAGGATATCGTTATTGTTTTTATGAGAATTTATGTTGGCTAGATTGCAGAATGGAGCGATGTGATATTATGACGTCAGTTGATGACGTAAGTTTTTGGATGGTAGTGGTTAGGTTGGTAGATATGTAATTTTTTTTATTTCGTGGTTGGTATTCATGAGGTTTGAATGGCGTACCGGTTAAGGATGTGTTTGGATCTGAGAGGATAAAAAGAAGGTTTGGATGGTGAGCGTTTTATTTGTTTTTTTATAAAGATAGGTTTTCGTTTGCTAGGGTAGTAATTATGTATCGAGGATAATGTTTAATTTATTTATTGTAGATATATGTTTTTATTTTTGTTGGTTTTGTATATATGGGTGTGTGTGTGGATCTATTCGTTTTCAGAATGGGATATTGTGATATTGTTTTGCTGATATCCTATTTTGGATAAGAGCGGATGGGCTCTGTTCCAGTATGGGATATCGTGAATTGTTTTGGTGATATCGTATTTTGGATAAGAGCGGTTGGGTTATATTGTAGAATGGGATAACGTCAATTTGTTTTTTAAATTTTTTTAGATAGTTTTATTTATTTATTGTTTTGGTTTACGTCGGCCATGTTGTGACGTCACTGCGATGTGACCTCATTGGCGCCATATTGTGACGTCATAGTTTGTCCAACTTTACGAAAATTAAGCGATATCCTATAGTAAATGAATCCCGAAATTTCCATCTTACTACTTATCACATACGGGACTGGTATCTACTTTGTGTTATTTCATGATGAATTGAAACTGATGGTGGTATATAGGCTATTATTGAACCGAATGAAGGGGGGGGGGGAAGCAAAGGTGAATTGTTATAACACAACGTTTCGAAGAGTGGATCTTTCTTCGAAACGTTGTTATAATTTTGACAATTAGCAATGGAAAAAGTCCAAACAGCTCATCCATTGGGTATACAGGGTGTAAGGGGTTCCGGTAATTTCATAGAAGACTGGCACTTGGTTGAATATAGTAAGTATTACCAACTTTTTTATTTCAGAGTTAAATGTTAGTGATCTTTTAGTGACTTTTACATGTTAGTTCTAGGTTTTTTATACTAGGTGTCGCCGTGATTTTCTTTTAATTTGATTGGTTATAGTTGTTATTTGTTCTAGAATTTTCGTTAATTTTGAATGGATAATGACGTTGTCAGTTGTTCTTGGTTGTTTCACGTGAGTGGTGTTATGTTGTGTCTGAAGGCTAAAGCTATTGAAAGCTTGTCATTTTATGATTTTTGTGATTTTCTTTCGATTTGATTGATTATAGTTGTAATTTATTCTAGAATTTTAATTAATTTTGAATGGATAATGACGTCAGTTGTTCTTGGTTGTTTGACGTGAGTGGTGTTATGTTGTGTCTGATTGCTAAAGCTATTGAAAGTGTGTCATTTTATGATTCTTGTGATTTTCTTTCGATTTGATTGATTATAGTTGTAATTTATTCTAGAATTTTCATTAATTTTGAATGAATAATGACGTCGTCAGTTGTTCTTGATTGTTTGACGTGAGTGCTATTATGTTTGATGGCTAAAGCTATTGAAAGCTTGTCATTTTATGATTTTTGTGATTTTCTTTCGATTTGATTGATTATAGTTGTAATTTATTCTAGAATTTTAATTAATTTTGAATGGATAATGACGTCAGTTGTTCTTGGTTGTTTGACGTGAGTGGTGTTATGTTGTGTCTGATTGCTAAAGCTATTGAAAGTGTGTCATTTTATGATTCTTGTGATTTTCTTTCGATTTGATTGATTATAGTTGTAATTTATTCTAGAATTTTCATTAATTTTGAATGAATAATGACGTCGTCAGTTGTTCTTGATTGTTTGACGTGAGTGCTATTATGTTTGATGGCTAAAGCTATTGAAAGTTTGTCATTTTATGATTTTTGTGATTTTCTTTCGATTTGATTGATTATAGTTGTAATTTATTCTAGAATTTTAATTTTGAATGGATAATGACGTCAGTTCTTGGTTGTTTGACGTGAGTGGTGTTATGTTGTGTCTGATTGCTAAAGCTATTGAAAGTGTGTCATTTTATGATTCTTGTGATTTTCTTTCGATTTGATTGATTATAGTTGTAATTTATTCTAGAATTTTCATTAATTTTGAATGAATAATGACGTCGTCAGTTGTTCTTGATTGTTTGACGTGAGTGCTATTATGTTTGATGGCTAAAGCTATTGAAAGTTTGTCATTTTATGATTTTTGTGATTTTCTTTCGATTTGATTGATTATAGTTGTAATTTATTCCAGAATTTTCGTTAATTTTGAATGGATAATGATGTCAGTTGTTCCTGGTTTTTGACGTGAGTGATGTTATATTGTAGATTTGTCTGCATTTGTCGAATGCGCATCATCATGCTTACGAAAAGGCACTTTTCAGAGCCAATAATTTATTTTGTGTGAACAAGGTTGGAATTTTGAAGTAAGAGGGAAAGGAAGGAATCCGTGTTCTAAAATTATTTATTAAATTTTGTGTCTATTTTGGTTTAGTTCTTTCGCTGGTGAATAAGGATTGTGTAGAATGTTGAGGAGAAAACTGTTTTTCTGTGGCTTAAAGGAATTATTTACTGAATTTTCTGTAGATGTTAAGGTGTAATAAGTGTTCGAAGAGAATTTCATTTAGTGTAAACACGTGGTTTATTTATGCACAGTTGACTGTACGACAAAGTGTTGGTTTAGATCTTTGTTGCCTGCATGGTTTAAGTTTAGATTGCCTTAAAGCCTGTGTCATTTATACTGGAAGTGAAGTGGTTGTCGATGTAGACGTCAATGAGAATTGAATTTTATTTGATAAGGTGATAAATTATTATGTTTTGTTTTGTGTTTTAGTGATTTTTGGGGGTAAAGTGCGGACGAAAACTGCCAGAAAAGTACTACCAACTATGAAGTTCGAATGCCACGAAACGCCAAAAAAAATCAAATACGAAAAATTAAATATACCGTAAAGTGGGGATATTTCGGACGCAGGGGTAACATCAGACAGTAATTCAATTTATCATATGTTATGTTGGTAACACCAGTTTACCAATGGGTCTTTAAAAATGTGCAGAAACCAACGAGTTAGAAAGAGAAGACTATAGAGTGGCCATGTTGTCCTGTACAGCGCTCTTTGCGGTGCCACCGCGAAACACGGCAGATCTGAGCTAAGCGCCCACCTTTGTAAAAATTCGTCTGCTTACAATGTTGTATAACTGAGGTAAGAAGTACAAAAAAACGAAGAAAAAACATGCCTGTTGTGTGTGCTGCATATAACTGCAATGTCAAAAGGAAAAAGACAACTGATATATCATATTTAATGTAAATTTTATGAAGTTAAGTCCATAGTTTTGTTAATTAGCAGCATTTTTTTTTCATGCATAAATGTGTAACAACGCCCGGCATAAACAAAATAAATGGTTCACTGGTAATGTACTTAAACTAAATACGGATAAAACCAATACAATTCCGTTTCAGACCCAGTGAAAAACAAATAGCAATACAATATTAAAACTGTATTTCGACACCGGCATCCTTTATTTCTGCTCCTTCTGTCCTTACTGCTTATACAAGAAGACGATGAGCTGTAGCTTATAAGAAGTAAGCCTATTTCGAAGACAAACGATTAATCAAATAAATGGTTCACTAGTAACAAAGTTAATCTAGATACGGATAAAACCGCTACAATTTCGTTTCAAACCTAGTAATAGTAATCTAATATTAAAATTGTATTTCGACACTCGCATCCAAAATAACGCAAAACTCTGGGGTAGGTCGTATTGTTGTTAGTATTTTGACTGGAAGGACATGAAAGAACATAATTGAGCACCCACGTGCAATAATGGGGTAAGTATGAATATGTTTCGTAACTACTTACCCCATTATTGTACGTGGGTACTCAATTATACACTAATAATTATCTGTGGTGCCACAGCCCTTGAAAAGCTCAGACAGACCAGCCGGCTGTTGGCCTCACGTTCACATGTCGATAATAATTATACTTTACTGTAACAAAAAAAATTGAAAGCGTGTTTTGTCATGTTTCACCCACGTTACAAGCTTGGAGGTAAATGTTGTTTACTACTTTCATTCTATATCTTATGGTATAGTAAATAGTTTTGCAACGTGTAGAGACTGGGAAAACAATTTAATAAAATCATCCGAATCATACTCGTTCATTTTATAGGCAATCTTGCAGGTCGCATTTAAAAGAACCTAGGAATATTAACATTTTCTTCAGTATATGTATTTGCTAGGACTTCTTGTCATACTACATGACAATTTTGCTTAGGTTATTCTTTTAAGCATTCCTTCTAGGAATAGCTGAAGTGTTTTAAATGTAGCGTACATAAGTTTAGATTAAGTTCCTAGCACGTATTTGACGAAATACTAGGTTTTTCCACTTCAGTTTAATTGATTTATGCAAACGAAATTAAAACAGCTGACTATTCTAATGTCAGTTATCACCACGCCCACTTTGTTTTGGGCGCATAAGTTCATTACCGACGGTCGTTCAATTTTCTTCAAACATGGCGGCGCAATGACCACTCTATATCCTTCTCTTTCTAACTCGTTGGCAGAAACCAACGAGTTAGAAAGAGAAGACTATAGAGTGGCCATGTTGTCCTGTACAGCGCTCTTTGCGGTGCCACCGCGAAACACGGCAGATCTGAGCTAAGCGCCCACCTTTGTAAAAATTCGTCTGCTTACAATGTTATATAACGGAGGTTAGAAGTACAAGAAAAACGAAGAAAAAACATGCCTGTTGTGTGTGCTGCATATAACTGCAATGTCAAAAGGAAAAAGACAACTGATATATCATATTTCATTTAAATTTTATGAAGTTAAGTCCATAGTTTTGTTAATTAGCAGCATTTTTTTTTCATGCATTAATGTGTAACAACGCCCGGCATAAACAAAATAAATGGTTCACTGGTAATGTACTTAAACTAAATACGGATAAAACCAATACAATTCCGTTTCAGACCCAGTGAAAAACAAATAGCAATACAATATTAAAACTGTATTTCGACACCGGCATCCTTTATTTCTGCTCCTTCTGTCCTTACTGCTTATACAAGAAGACGATGAGCTGTAGCTTATAAGAAATAGGTCTATTTCGAAGACAAACGATTAATCAAATAAATGGTTCACTAGTAATAAAGTTAAACTAAATACGGATGAAACCGCTACAATTCTGTTTCAAACCTAGTAGAGCAATCAAATATTAAAATTGTATTTCGACACTCGCATCCAAAATAACGCAGAACTCTGGGGTAGGTCGTATTGTTGTTAGTATTTTGACTGGAAGGACATGAAAGAACATAATTGAGCACCCACGTGCAATAATGGGGTAAGTATGAATATATTTCGTAACTACTTACTCCATTATTGTACGTGGGTACTCAATTATACACTAATAATTATCTGTGGTGCCACAGCCCTTGAAAGGCTCAGACAGACCAGCCGGCTGTTGGCCTCACGTTCACATTTCGATAATAATTATATTTTACTGTAACAAAAAAACTGAAAGCGTGTTTTGTCATGTTTCACCCACGTTACAAGCTTGGAGGTAAATGTTGTTTACTACAGATAGGGCCTACTTTCATTCTATATCTTATGGTATAGTAAATAGTTTTGCAACGTATAGAGACTGGGAAAACAATTTAATAAAATCATCCGAATCATACTCGTTCATTTTATAGGCAATCTCGCAGGTCGCATTTAAAAGGACCTAGGAATATTAACATTTTCTTCAGTATATTTGCTAGGACTTCTTGTCATACTACATGACAATTTTGCTTAGGTTATACTTTAAACCATTCCTTCTAGGAATAGCTCAAGTGTTTTAAATTTAGCGTACATAAGTTTAGATTAAGTTCCTAGCACGTATTTGACGAAATACTAGGTTTTTCCACTTCAATTTAACTGATTTATGCAAACGAAATTAAGACAGCTGACGATTCTATTGTCAGTAATCACTACGCCCACTTTGTTTTGGGCGCATAAGTTCATTACCGACGGTCGTTCAATTTTCTTCAAACATGGCGGCGCAATGACCACTCTATATCTTTCTCTTTCTAACGCTTTGGCAGAAACATACGAACATAGTAAAAAGCGCGGAAAAGATGCTAAGAACTGGTGTTACCAACATAAAATATGATACATTGAATTACCGTCCGATGTTACCCCTACGTCCGAAATATCCCCACTTTACGGTACTTTCATTTTTTGGAGGGCTTTTTCTTCTTTAAAAATATGAATATATATTTGATTTTTCATATTTGATTTTGGGGTGTTTGGTGGCATTTGGACTTCATAGTTGGCAGAACGTTTTTTGTAGTTATCGTCAGCCATGTTGGATTTTGCCCGTCTTCTAGGAAATTACCGGGGTTCCGATATAAATTGCAAATGTTCGGTTATTAAAGAAGTTGATGAGGTTAAATACTTAGGTATAGCTATTGATAATCATTTAAAGTGGAATAATCATATTCATTATATTGGTAATAAATTACGTAAAACATTGTTACTTTATTGTAAGAACTATTTTGTCAATTAACTGTTTACGTGTAATTTATTTAGCATTATTTCAATCTATGGTATTATAGGTTGGGGTGGAACTTATAAATCCAACCTTTATCCGTTAATTTTACTACAGAAAAAAAGGATTAAAAATTTGTTTAAAAAAAGCAGAAAGATTACCTACCCAACTGAATTCTTGTTTAAACATTTCAAATTTTTCAACATTAAACAAATATATTATTTTATTTTATTGAAATATTTTAATGGAAATTTTAGTAACTTTGAAAGGTATATATGTAAATACAGAACTAAAATATGAATTCTCTGCGTTTTTCTGAACCAAAATGTAAAACCAATGCAGCTTTTTATCATAGCATGAGTCAAGGTCCCAGATTATTAAACAAATTTTATTCCAATAATATTTCAACCACGAATCCTCTCAAAATTAATAAAAAGAAAATTGTATTGGTGTTATAGTTTGGGTTTAAACATAGGCTATTAAACACTATTTACTCTGTATTCACTCTCAATTTTAAATTTATTTTTGTCTGTATTGGAATCCCTTCCAGAGCACGAGTCTTACTCATTCAGGAGTGGGCTAGTTTATCTTTCATTGTATTTATTAATTTGTATTCATATCAAACTTAATAGCAATAATAAATAAATAAAAGTCCCGTGCTTTTCACAGTCGTCGGGGACGGTCTACAGGATCAAAAAATGTCCATACAACATAGGGCCGAAACTCGACAGTTTTCCCAGAAAAAAATATTTTTCCTTATTTCATTTGCGTTATATTGCTTATATCGTTACTAAAATTACGAAAACAATTACATTAGTAGATACATCTAGCAAAAAGTTAATATTAGTTGGAAATAAATATTTGTTGTTCTATTACGTTTTCGTGAAATTAAATAAAAATGCATAATTAATTTGTTAATATTCTGGCGTGAGAGACGTGGCAACGTTCAGCAGGCAGAACTCTGCACAGACGTACGAACGAATCAGCTGAGTACAAGCTCCCTGTCCATAGCTCTACTGCCAAGCGGATGGTAGTTACTAGAGGGTATTCAATAAACAACTTACAATGTCATTCACAGTTTAGGAATATCATATGTCATTAATTTATGGAGAAAGTCGTCGTAATTCAAGTGCGGCAGGAAGGATGTACCGTCAACCTTTTTCCGCAAAGAAGGTTACCTAATCGGCGAACTTATGTAACAGTTTCTTAACGATTTTTAAAAACTGGGAGTCTTGAATGTGCCCGCAACATCTGGACTAGAAGACGTGATGCCTGCCTTCAGAAAATCTGAGGCAAATCGGTATGTACAATTTTCAAATGTAATTTAACGAGTTCGTATTGATACGAAAATAAACTGAACTTAGACAACCAATTATGAATGGTTTATCTGTAAGAAGTGATTTTTCGTCAAGTGTCATGTCCTCAAATATCACATACTGTAAACTTTAAGTTTCTTTAAAATGTTACTACTTTACGGAAGCAGGGGAGATTAAAATTTTGCACTAGAAAAAGAAAACGTTCGTGTGATTTTGTGCAGTAAACGATTGTTTATTTTTTAGACGTACAATAAGAAGGGGAGCAATATTTATAAATAAAATGAAAATTTACCTTAGTGTTCTATTAATGAGATTGAAAGTTTGTATTTGCTGCGCGTTTTATGTAAACAGCTGGCCTGGGACGGCCCTGGATTAGAACAGACAAAGCATCTGTTTTGTACCGGTATGTATGTCACCGCTTCAGCTGTACCGTGTAGCCTACTTGTAAATCCCCTCCTCACATCCAGCAACGTTGTGGAACGTTGCTTATTGTAAACTTTAATAATTCGCTAAATATTACAATTAGAGAACAATTTTTCTTTCTTATGACATTAATAATCATCAATTAAAAAATGCCACTTACACTCTGTATATTATATTTGGAAAAATAAATTTGTAACGTTATAAGCGAATTTTTGGTAGAATCCAACGCGATTTTTGTTTATTTTGTAAATCATTTCACGAGCACCCCGACCCAGGGAGTTGCTACCGACACTTTGGGAACCACTGTAAAATTTCTTTCTTTGGACGGGGGGAAATTAATTTAAGCAATGTGGGATTTATTAATACAGTGTTCTCAACACTGTTCGGGTGGCAGACTGAATCGTTGTCTAAAATGAAGAGAAAGTAACAGCTGTATAAAAATTGCGAGATGGTGAATATAAAACACAGTAATATATTATTGGTGTTTGTAGTTATATGAAGTGTAGTAGCTTTCCTATGGAGTGTAGAGCGAGGGTTCCATATATGCATGCTTTATCTTTTTATAAGTGTTAAAATTCGTTATTTCACCTTAAATTTATACTGTGTTAGTATATCACAGCTTACTGGATACTGCATCAGACTGTTGTGGCAATGGACGAAAAATAGTAAATTATTGTAATGCGAACATACAACATAACCTCAACTTCTCGAAATGCAGACTAGCCGATGGAAATAAAGAATGACTTCATCACCATGCCTTGGACGTGCTGTGTTTCTTATTGTAGATCAAACTATAACACACTGACTGACGGTTGTGACAGTCTTTTCTTGGGTTTTCAATAGCACGCGACACTGAAGGTTTTTTTTGATGATGAAAGTGGAAAAATTGTCTTAATTTTCAGAATAAAGGTAGTTTGGAATGTAAAGAATTCATATAGAATGTCAGTTGACTTGAAAACATGTTAGAAAATTAGTAAAAATTGGAAAGAGTTCATTGGTGTATGTAACCTAAAAGTGATTATTTAATAAGAGCTAGAACAATTCAAAGTAAACGCGAAACGCACATTTCACTTCAATTTATTATATGCAAGGCATATAAAAAGCCTACACTAATCTAACCTAACAGATTCGTATACGCAAGGCATACTAAAAGCCTGACCTGACCTAACCTAACCTGTCAGTTTCCGCACTGTAGAACTTACGAAAACGCAAGTTGGAAGTTTGTGTCGCGTGCTATAGAAAAGCAATTTTCTTTTCAAAAAATTCTCAGAGAAGGCAACAATGGTTCTGTTCCATTTACAGGAACAATTTCTAACCTGACAGTACTGCCACCGTCTGCATGAATCATTTTTATAAACGTATTGTACGAGAAGACAGAGCAGTTCGAAGTGACGGCAGCATTCTTGTAGCGCCTCGGGAAATATCCAAGCTCATAGACAATGCAGTTCCTTCAAAGTTTTCACATCACCCGTCATATTTGTCCTTTAATGTAAACAAAAACGTAAAGGATCAGAAAAACAACTACAATACCAGCAGCAGGTAGGTCCATGAAAGGAAGCTAGCTATTTTGAAAAATCTATTAAAGATAAAAATTGTCATTCTCCAGAAAAGCTACACTCAAGAAGGCACAATTTTATTTTCTTTAAATACTAAAATCATTTGAGATCTTCAGGACTATATTCTAATGCACTGATGTAGTCCTCTCCTCACACTTGTTACTAATACAGAGACTCTAAAGGTTCAGGACGAAATAGGTCTACTAATGAGACTATTTCCTTAGCAATTTATCTTGGACCTCTTGCATAGCCTATTATATGTTGGCAATAGCAACACGTGGAAGAGGGGATTTGTCACAACATAGCATTAAAATATATAGGTAAGTAACAAAGGATTTTTATGTTTAAAGTATTTTGGACCTTGCAAACTAAAAAAAAAAAAACACATGTTTATCACTATATAGACCTACATCATAAAAGGCAATGAATCAAAGGAAAATTATACTTCCTTGCATGTGGCTTTTCTGGAAGACAATGAAAATTGCAGACTTTCACATAAAACAGGTTAACAGTGTGTACTAAATTGTATCCCACGAATACATTCACTGCTCTCACTTCACGAAAGAGTGCATTCCTGTTTTTTTTTTTTCTTGTTAAGGGGAATGATAGGTAAAATTTCTATTTCCTACAATTCTTAAAGTAGGGACTTCATTTTCTCTACACTTCATCCCCTTGCTATAAGTATTCTGAAGCAGAGGTGGACGATCATCCAATCAGTATGGGAGGTATCGTGTGGTTAGCACGATGATCCACCCCAACTGTTATAGCTGGTTTGCGAAACCAGATTTTCCCTGTCTATCATAGTTCCCCAAGTGCATCACTATGCTGGGTGGGCACTGGTCCCATACACTGGCCGAAATTTCATGATAAAATTTCTTCCCCCATGAGGATTCGAAACAGCGCGCATTTCGTAATTCCTAAATTATCTACTAAATAAGGACAACAGACTCAACTACACAAAATTTCTAGGGCTTTTTATAGACTCCAGTTTAACATGGGATAAGCACATCGAATACACATGCACAAAGCTATCAAGAGTTTTATATTTGTTAAAGAAATTAAATACTTGCGTTTCGCAAAATTATTTAAGATGTGCCTACTTTTCTTTCTTTCAGTCGATAATCCGATATGCCCTAATTTTCTGGGGAAATGGAACCAAAATTGAAAGTGTCTTGATTTTACAAAAGAAAGCCATTAGAATTTTATGTAAATCAAACTATCTGGAACATTGTCGGCCACTTTTCAGACAATCACGGATTTTAACAATCTTAAATTTGTATATATATATATATATATATATATATATATATATATATATATATATATATGATCTAGTACTTTACACTCGACAAAATATCGACAATTACTCATTAGTGGCCAATATACATGATCATGAAATTAGAAATAGTGAACAAATTAATATTCCATATTGTAGATTACACAAGAGCAACAAAAATTTTTTAATTATGGGGATAAAATTATATAATAAGCTCCCAAGTCAATAATACAAATTACCAATCAATAGCTTCAAAACTAGATTTTACAATTGGTTATTAAATAATAGCCTACTTTTTATTCTGTTGCTGAGTTTTTCAACACAAATTTGTATGAAATTGCATTTTAATAAATAGGTTTAATTGTACTTTAGTTAGTTTTCTTTAATCTAAAAGTCTCAAATTACTTCATGTTTTCATTGTATTATTTAAATTTTACTGTTTCTTTTATTAGTGTTTTTTAAAATGTATTTACATGTTTTTCAATGTATTCTGACGAAGCCTAAAACTGTATGTTTAATGGCCAAATAAGTTGAATTGAATTGAATAGGCAGGATGTCATAGACTGCGATGCCACGGCATGGAACTTAATTTTATTTAGCTTATCGGATTTTAATTTGAAATGCTATTAAACATCCAAATTAGTCTGTAATAGTCACTTTCTAACATTATTTCAATTATATTTCAAACGACTGAGAAGAAATCAGAAGAAGAACAATGCGAAAGAGTTGAAAATCTTCAACGGCTTTATATGACGACATTTAAAAAGGCAACATTCAATGACTTCCAAATAACAATGTGTACTAAATTGTATCCCACGAATACATTCACTGCTCTCACTTCTTTACAGAAGTGTGCGCTGCATTCCTGTATTTTTTTTCGTAAGGGGAGTGATGGGCAAAATTTACATTTCGTACAATTCGTAAGTAGGGACTTCATTTTCTGTATACTTAATCCCTTGCTATAAGTACTCTTGTTCTTACATATATTAGTTTCATTATGACCTGGTGAGTAGTATTTTTAGTAATTCAAATTTAAAAAAAAATGCATATTATCAATAACTTATCTCCTCTTACAGAATTTAAGCTTCATCCACGATTTTTTTACATCGTCTCTGATATGGTTATAAAAGAACTAAGTTTAAGTATCAACAACTTCAAATTTACATTTCTAAATGGAAAGTTTTTTTAATATGCATCTTCAAATTTTAAATTTTTACTTTCCACTATTAAATGGCCTGCATGTTTTACTTTCTTAATGTCGGAAGTATTTAGTTTATCATAAAATGATACTGTGTTTCTTTTTAAAACAACAGTATACCTAGTACCCTTATTGAGGGCAGATTATTTTCTTTAAATATTTATATATAGAACATGCTGTAAAAGTTTCATGTTCCTGGTATCAAAACTGTAAGAGCCTTTACACTTTGAGCATGACGAAATGTGCTGAAGAAATGTGAGAAAACTGCGTACCTATACCTAAAGTTTGCTTGGAATTAAAGTTCAAGGGTGCAACCATTTAAATATGACGTAATTTTTATGCTTCCAAGTGCAGAAACCTCTCAACTTACAAATATGAGATTGCGGATTCATATTTTTTTTAGGAAGAAACTAAAATGCAATTTTTTTTTACTGATAATGAACATGGGAGGAGTGATAGTAGGAAGAAGAAGATTAAATTGCATAAGATTTGCTGATGTGGCGTTGTCAGCAGAAGAGGAGATGACAGTAAGGGATATGCTACTGGAGCTAAATGACAGCTGTGAGCAGTATGGGGTGAAGATAAATGCAAACAAGACGAAGACCATGGTTATAGCAAGAAAAATAAAGAAGGTAAACTTGTAAATTCTAAATGAGGCAGTAGCACAGTGATGCCAACTTTAGAAAAACATTGGGTGGGCTCAATATTTGAATTTTAAGTTAAAATCAATAAATCTCATAAATGAAACTGATAACAATATTAAAACTACAAATCATTGGGTGTGCTTTGGCCCCGTATAAATTGGCGAAACTGCAGTAGCAGTAACATGAGCTGCTGCCAGGAAGTCAAAAGGAGGATAGCAATGGCAAAGGGAGCTTTTAATAGAGAAAGGAGCATCTTCTGCGGACCTCTGGGGGGGGGGGGGAAACTAAAGAGACTAGTCAAGTGCTTTGTGTGGAGTGTGGAATTGTATCATGGACATTACGACGAAGTGAAGAGATGCATTTGAAATGTGGATATGGAGAAGAATGGAGCGTGTGAAATGGACAGACAGAATAAGAAATGAAGCTGTGTTGGAAAGAGTGGGTGAAGAAAGAATGATGCTGAAGCTGATCAGGAAGAGGAAAAGGAATTGGCTGGGTCACTGGCTGAGAAGAAACTGCCTACTGAAGGATGCACTGGAAGGAATGGTGAACGGGAGAAGAGTTCGGGGCAGAAGAAGATATCAGATGATAGACGACATTAAGTTATATGGATCATATGAGGAGACTAATAAGGCGGAAAATAGGAACTACTGGATTATACTGGGTTTGCAGTGAAAGACCTGCCCTTGGACGGAACGATGATGAATGACCAAAATTTCATCAATCCCTTCCCTTGGCTGTCTGTTTTTCTGTTCTAGCGGTAGTAATACTTAGATAAAAATAATAAGCTGGTTACTTCCTCGTTAATGCAATTTATTAGCTAGAGTAAATAATATCAAACACCTCAATTAAATATGAGAGATGGCATGAAATGCAATCAGACCCAATAAGATGGTGACAGCCACCCAATACAATGCTGCTTTTTGAAGGTAGATAGTCTTCTCCAGAGATAAAGATAAGTTTCAAGATGGGCACAGCATTTCATGTGAGGAAATGCCACTTCCTTCTTACATTAAGTTGTCAGAAAAAAGAGAGCAAATAAGTTGTATCAGTAGTTTCTACTATAAAGACAGAAATGTTAGAATTGGTTAGGCTATAGCGAGAGGAGACCGAGGATTAGCTATGGATTACCTGGTATTTGTCTAACAGTCTAATATTGGAGATAATCTTAGAAAATTTCCAAACTGTGTAACGACATGGTTTCTGCACTTGGGGTGCATCTCGTATAAGAATGTTCACAATGTAAATAACCTCCACATTTACTAGAGTAATCAGTAGAGAGTAACATTTAAACATTTATACACTTGGCCCCATCGATGTAGTCTTTCGTGATGACAGCAATGAAGAAACTACCACTATATTAACACAGATGGTTCAAATGCTTGCAGTAGGCCTGTAAGTCAGTCCTCTCTCAAAAAAAGCTGAAAGCTAGAATTTATGAAACAGTTATATTACCGGTTGTTCTATATGGTTGTGAAACTTGGACTCTCACTTTGAGAGAGGAACATAGGTTAAGGGTGTTTGAGAATAAGGTGCTTAGGAAAATATACGGGGCTAAGAGGGATGAAGTTACAGGACAATGGAGAAAGTTACACAACGCAGAGCTGCACGCATTGTATTCTTCACCTGACATAATTAGGAACATTAAATCCAGACGTTTGAGATGGGCAGGGCATGTAGCATGTATGGGCGAATTCAGAAATGCATATAGAGTGTTAGTTGGGAGGCCGGAGGGAAAAAAGACCTTTGGGGACGCAGAGACGTAGATGGAAGGATAATATTAAAATGGATTTGAGGGAGGTGGGATATGATGGTAGGGAATGGATTAATCTTGCTCAGGATAGGGACAGATGGCGGATTATGAGGGTGACACTGAACCTCCGGGTTCCTTAAAAGCCATAAATAAGTAATATCTCCTACCCACAACAAGACTGTAGATCTAATATCTCAAAGGAAGATCCCGATGCTATGATTTACTTTGGCTGTTGGGGATATTCAGCATACTGGTGACTCTGTATAAAAAAATTAGTTCCAATCCAGGTTCAAGGGCACACTCCACTAAGAATTACAACTTTTTTTCTACTTCTTTTTTTCAACTAAATTTTGATAGCATGTTTGCTATGTAAAGGACTAACAAAATCCAAATTTTGAACTCCCAAAATGTTTTTGATTTTTTATTTCTTTTTTCTCTTTTAGAAATATTTGAAACCAAAATTTTTAGTAGAAGATCTCAATTTTTAAGCTTTCTTTATCTTGGTTACATTCACAAAACAGAGAAGCATTTCTATGCATTCATTTTATGATCATTTATTCACTGTCGAAACTTTTTTTTTTTCGAAAATTTGAAAATATTATTATTTCTATAATTCATGAAAAAAATGTTAATAAAACAAACTAGTAGCATTTCTTACAAAATAAATGCATAGAAACATGAAACTACCTCATAAATACTTGCAGTAAAAAATTCATCCAGTTTGGTTAATATTTGGCATAAAAAGTTGGTGTTAAATCAAGAAAAATAAATGTACGGAAAGTAGATTTTGAAAGTAAAATGAATATTTATGTAAAACAAAGCTATTAAAATTTTCCTCTGCTACATTCATCTACTAACTTCAGGAACTCAGCTTTAGAACAAAAAGTTGCTAGATTTATAATCAGAAATTTGTAAAAAAGGAATTCTTTGATGAAAAAGTAATTTTGACAGCTCTTTACATGCCACGCACTCTTACAGCCTCAATTAAAAAAAAAAAAACATTAAACATATTTCTAATCAGAGTTCAACTAAATCCATTTGCGGTATGAAAATATACATTTTAAAGAAGTGAAATAGCCAATAATTTTTTTTTTTTTTTTTAAATTTTCATGATTTCCAGAGGAGTCTCCCTGCCTATCAGGCTCAGATATCTCGGGAAACACAAGTTGTCTCCCAGGAGATCAAACTCACAAGGAGAGGACACGCTCTGTATATCGCCGAATGGAATAAGATTGTGTGAGATGAAAGTACAAGATGTACTGTTTAAAGTCATGCCTGGTATGGGTGGCCAATGACCCCTCGTTTTGGAAATATTGGCTATTGTTTGTGACATACTTCCATTAGGTGCTCAATAGGGAAGCATTAGACTGTGTAACAGCGTAGCCCATATGGTTGGATGCTGAGTTGTTATCCAGGCAACCTGAGTTCGAATCTTAACTGTTTCTATATTTTTTTCTTTTAATAATGATTAATATTGTGATCACAGTTATCTATTTACATACCTATATCATATTTCTCAATGTATTGAATGCTTCATCATGTTTTAAACAAATTACTAATTAACTAACATTGCATTGTAAAGGATAAACAATGAAATGCTGCTCACGTAGGAAGGTAAGATGTGTCACTGGCGTCTGTTCTATTTCTGTAGCAGCTATTCCATTTCATTTTGTACCCGATTCATTATGATGTCATAAAAACACACAAAGCATACATATTTCCTGCACCATGCACAGCAAATGAAAGAAGGTTGTCCACAGTCACACACATTTTTTCGCACTTCTGCTGCGAAACAGATATCCTTCACATTCACAAACACTTCTCGTTCGTTTATTAATTTTGATGCATACCACACATATTTCAACATGGCTTTGAATATAGGAGCTGACAACTGAAAGTGAATTAAAATAATAATGATGATGATGATGATAATAATATCAAACTTCAAAAAATGAGAAGGCATTAGGATTCGAACTTGGGTTGTCTGGATGACAAATCAGCATCCAACCACATGAGCTACGCCCTTACACAGTCTAATGCATCCCTATTGAGCACCTAACGGAAGTATGTCACAAACAATAGCCAATATTTTCAAAACGAGGGGTCATTGGCCACCCATACCAGGTATGACTTTAAACAGTACGTCTTGTACTTTCATGTCACAAAATCTCATTTAATTTGGTGATATACAGAGCGTGTCCTCTCCGTGTCAGTTGCACTGTGAAGGTGGTCATCCACTGCAATCTCTTGGGATGATTTCTGGTTTATGCGGCACACAATTGGTCGGCTACATGTGCATAATTAAATGCTGGTGTAGCTGTATACGCCCTCAGTTAGGAAGAAGAACAAAGAAGTGGCATAGTCAACATTAAATGTACACATATCAAGGGTAAACTGAAGACAAAGGGTTGGTTGTTAAAATAAGTTAAAAAAAATAGCAAATAAATACATTCTGAAATTATTTTTCAAAGAAAAAATAATTATAGGCAATCACACTCTTAAATTTAGAACAAATAGGCCTAACTAAAAACAAAGAAACAATATTTTAAACAAATGAGATGAATGATTGAAGTGATTCACAGTTAAGCTTAACACAAGCAATGTCCAGGTGACAACATAAAGTGAATAACTGATCAAGTTAACGTAAAATAAATATTGCCAAAAATCCAAAGTTCATAGAAATAAAAATGAGTACCGGTAATGCCATTCTAACAGTTTTTTTTTTCAGTCTCAATACGTGGTTTTTGTTACTTGGTCATTTACTAATTTGGGCTCAATTTAGGAAATCATATTTAAACTGTATCGTTTAAGTTGAAAACGCACACAAATGGAAATAAATTGCATACTTTTCATTAGTAGTATTTAACATTACAAACAATGTAGGCTACTTTCATGACAGTTTCAGTGGTGTTGGGCGTAAGAAGGGTGTGGCCACCTCATTACATGGCTGTTATTGTACAGGCATTGGGTTATTTCACTATAACCTAGGCCTAACGCCTCTACATTTAATATAAATCATTGCTGTTCACATGCAAACCATCCAATGTTTTTAATAACACTATTTCCACCACAGACTGATAGTCTGGCCAATTTATCCCGTAAATTTACAGTGAAATAAATGTAAAAAGTAAGATAAAATGGAATTTATGTTCTATATTATGCATCAAAGAAAATAAACGTGTATTTCTTACATAGAAAAGCTTTTGTAAGTTGCTGTAGGGAAGACCTAGAAATAGCTTAATTTTTATTACTGGTACAATTTTTAAAATTTCCTGTGTGTGAAAAGGAAAACACACTGTATACGAAATACATTTAAAAATAATTTTGTTGACATGACCCATTTGTATACGAACACTGTTTGCAGTGCCTTTGGCAGTGTTTAAGAAGAATTATGTAGACTTTAAGTAAAACAGACTGACCTCTGTTGTTAAAAATTGTTATGCTTTTACTTCGTGACTGATCTGACGTATTCTCGTACTAAATTTATTCTTTTTTTGACCAAACACAATATTTCTCTGTATGGTTTCATATTATCTTTCAGAATGTGTGTTTCTATAGTAACCGAGACCATTATGCTGTTACTAACATAGTACGCAATTATTATCATCTCGTGAAACCAACTATTGCATGCCTGCACAGTAGCTCACAAGTCGAAGCGTAGCAAGGGAGGGAAGCTTCTTAGTCGACTTTTTCCTTCCCCTCATGCACAGGTAGATTTCACAACATGCGGAATGGTCTATATTTTTATTATTATTATTATTATTATTATTATTATTATAATATTAATTTGTATCACTGTGCTGAACTTTTATTGGCAAACAGCTGTTATCCAGCACATAAAAATTGAAAATAAATAAACAAATGAAATTATTATTATTATTATTATTATTATTATTATTATTATTATTATTATTATTATTATTATTATTATATTAATTTCTATTACTGTGGTGGACTTTTATTAGCAAACAGCTGTTATCCAGGACAAATATCGAAAATAAATAAATAGAATTATTATTATTATTATTATATTAATTTGTATCACTGTGCTGAACTTTTATTGGCAAACAGCTGTTATCCAGCACATAAATATCGAAAATAAATAAATAAATAAATAAATAAAATTATTATTATTATTATTATTATTATTATTATTATTATTATTATAATTTCTATTACTGTGCTGGACTTTTATTGGCAAACAGCTGTTATCCAACACATAAATATCGAATATAAATAAGTGAACAAGTAAATAGACAAATGAAATTATTGTTGTTATTATTATATTATTATTATTGTTATTATTTTTGTTATACTAGGTAGAATGGTATATTATTTAGCCTACGTATGACATTAATTGGAATTGGTCATGTGTACCTACAGACGTTTGTCGACATATGGTCTGATTAATTAATATTTTTGCTCTATGTAAACTAATTTTTTTGTTTTATCAGGTTAATTTGAGGTTAAGTTGTCAGTGATATTTTATATTTACATATTGTATATGAACGGGAATATTGTAATATTTTCATTTTATCTTTTTTGCGCACTATTATCTTAAGCAGGCCTAAACGGAAATGTTACCAATTTATGAACTCTATTTACCCAATTAGTGTTATAATTATTTCAATGAAATTAGTAATCGTGCCTCGTTTGTATTGTATTCCACTTTTTTTCACGTCACTTTACATGAAATCTTAACTTTTTGGTAATTTGCTAGGAGACGTCGTTGCATATAGACCACGGTTAAACGAAGTATTTTCCCTGGACCAAAAATAGAAGATGTGTTGCACGTTTCACCTTATTAACAATAAGTGTCGTGGAAAGTATCTTATTTTAGGTTATAATTCAGAACTTGTTCAATATTTAATAAGATGTTTAGGGTTAGCGTAAAACTGGCCTATGTGCAACGACGTCTCCTAGCAAATTACCGATTTTTTTTTATTTTACAACAAACTAGCCTCTACCCAAACAAATTAAAACTTAAATTGCCGTATATTACCGGAAATAACGTAATAAGTAACCTAACGTAATAAGTGATATTTTTTTGTAGTTAAAGTTGAATTTATTTTAATTAGGCACTCGTTGAGCAACTAATTTTTATAAGTAGCGTTCGTAATTCAAAGTATTTATATAAATATTAATATAATTCTGAAAACTATTTATTGTTAACGCAAATAATTCGAAACGTTGTTACTATTCCTACAGGTCAATTTAACTGAATTTGCATATCGCCTAAATGTAAAGTGAAGAATACTATTTCTACATTTATTTATTTATTTATTTACTTAATCAGAGTGAAGAATACAACTTTCACATTCATTTATTTAATTATTTAATAATTTATTTCATTATTTACTGAATTCAATTAATTATTTATTTTATCAATTATCTACTTGTATATTCATTTAATTTTTTGTTTAGCTATTTATTTACTTATTTACTGAAGGACGGACCAGAATCCTTTATCATTGCCCCTTTACCAACTTCACATTGACCATTTCATTCGCTACCACAAAGTGACATTTTTCACACGGTACGCAAGCATTGTATGTCATTACTCATTTACGTCCATTATTTCCTAAAACACGTATTTCGCAATACATAATATCATAATACCTATGTTTTCTATTTTATATTTTATGCCTTTATATTATTATGGTTACTTTAGAAATTGTCAACACTTCGCGATTAACAGGTGTTTCTTCACATTACATTATTTTCCGTTGCCATTCTTTTATAATCCGCCATGATGTCATTTCTTTCTAAAAGGTTCATTGACCTTCCTTCATACTTCATTATTGCAAACTGTATAAAGCTGTCAGTGGGAAATGATTTACACAATACCCGAACACACAATTTGCACTGGTTCTGTTAGTTTGGCATAAGTTTCAAACAAAATACATAAATGACAGTCAGATAATAAACAAGAAATCATTCTTATTCACAGTACATTACCTTTGTAAACGAAGCGTCCTTTCTGCCATGTTCTAAATCCGTATTCAGAAGTTTTCGTATCGCATATTACAATTAAAAAGTTCATATCACAGATAATTCTTGCTAACACCTTCCTGTCTTTATTGTAAAATCCGATTTCCCTAATATACTACAAATTAACACTTCTTAAATACTCTATTTCACGAATAAATTAAACTTAACACACCTTCATACATTACTACGTACCACATAAAACTTCGCTCCGCCGAATATTCGAAAATCAGAACACGCATTCAGTGGTTGCACTTGTTTAACAACAAATTAAGTAGGAGCGGAATCTGTCATCACAAATTTCTCATTCTCACGATTGAACTCGTTTCTTGGCATGTCCCTATTGAAAACTCAACTGTATGGAAATTACGTTGTAAATGTAGAGGAGAGCAAATCTTTTAAGAATGGCCATCGAGTAAATTATGAACCCTATCTTCAGACATAACTTAATTATTTAGCCCTGAAGAAATACGAATCATGAAAAACAAAAGATAGCCTACACATAACATAATTTTTTGTAAGAGCGTACATAGCCATATATGGTCGTAATGCAGTTCACTATTCATAGACGTTTAACATGGGCAGTCAATTATTTGTAAATACTGCCTTCCCCCGTTTATTTCTTAGAATTTTATAATTAAAATACATTTTATAAGGGACTGAAAGTTCATCATAATGCACTATTTAATTTTCTTAATTGTTTCTGAGAAATTAATGAAATAAAATTCTACATGTATGCTGTATTTTGCCTAACGCATCAACAATGTATTTTAATTTTGTGTTATTTGTGCCGCCATGGCCCCATGAAACTCGATGTCAAGTACAACAGAAATAAAAAATCAATTGCCTATAGAAGAAACAAATATAAAAAGTTAAATAAAAGAAATAAAGTTACTACATTTTAGAATAATTTAAGTAATTTTAGAATAATAGAGTAAGTTCAGAGCAATTGAATTAATTAAATATAATTATTGTATTTAATTAATTTAATTGTCCTGAACTTGGTAATAGTGCATTTAGGTGCCTTTTAATCCCTTAACATTCTACCTTATAAAATGTTCGGTCAATGTTACTTATGTCCCGCCCACTATAGACATAAGCCAATTTTACAGATATTTAGTATAACTTGTTGCTTCTTTGACAGGTTAGGTTTGGTTAGTTTAGGTTTTTGTTATAGCCTACCTTGCATATACGATTATAGCGCAACATTGGCAGTGATAAAAGTGAAATATTCGTTCATTGGGCGTTGGATACTCTACATTCACCAAATGTTCTTATGAAACATAAGGTAAGGGGAAGATAGTAGGTTTTACAAATAATTATTTCCCATTATTACTGTTATTTTTTTACTAATGGTGGACACTTGATTGTTTGTCATTCACTCATATGAAGCCAATTGTGTAGACCAGTTTACCAACAGAGTGGTTGCCCAGAGTCTACACTACACCCACAATGAGATGATGATGGAGATTTGTTGGTATGTCACAGGGGAACGGGAACCCCCAGAGAAATTTCTGTTTTTCTGTGCCACGGGCTTGTGCAAAAGAAATTATAAATCTGGAGTATTCCGGGATCGAACCCGGATCCACAGGATTGTAAGTCCATTGCTCTAGCCACTGGACCAACGTGACAGCTTTATTTCCCATGTTGAATCCCTGTGTATAGGAAGCTGTGTTACACAACGTAGGGCTTATCATGTTAAACACGAATAAAATTCCACATATGGTGCTGCTTGTACACCACTACCATTACACGATGCTAAGCATACGTCACGAAGGTTAAACCCCTCTATGGGTACTACATAAATCCTGCTGCCCAATGGCTAAAAATACAGAAAATTGAAGTATTTCTGTGAAATAAGTTTTCAAGTACGGTAGTGTATTTTTAGGGGATGAAATCCTCGACTTTATTTATTAGTATATAGTTGTAAAATCTATCCTTAGGCCTAAGATATGAGGAGGATGGTATGAAAATAAATGTTTTGGAAACTTATTGTCATAACCTTTACTAGGAAAGCTACCTCCTCTAAACTGAACTATAACTTATATCAAAATGTAATTGACACAAGAGATTCTGTCAAAGATCTTAGTGTATTTACAGCTACGCATACTGATTTAATTTAGGCCTATAACCATGCAATCAGAATATTGTGTCTAAAAGGCCTACTTACAGTCAGTCAATAACGTATTCTTCTATGCCTCAGTCACTTTTAATACTTTACTGCACGTTAAATTTGAATATGCATCGGCAGTCTTTACAACAGCTGATTCGGCGGAATTATAAACTGTCCAATGCAAATTCACTTGTTTGTGTTAGTGCAGACTTCTGCTCATTGATTTCAAAAATAGGTACTTGTGGGGGAAAAGTTGATTTCTCCACATTTTTGTATTCCTGACGTCAAAATCTTGATGCCCTGACTTTATTCAATGTTTTACAGTTACAGTAGCATAATCTGTGAATTTTTCATAAACAGCGATAGCTTGCACGTTTCTGTGAAAAGTATGAGAAGCTGCCATGTTTATTACAACAGGACGTATAATTCTTTTTCCCCAGTCTCGGGATACATTTGAACTGCCAACTTGTATACTTAAAGTTATGACTATTTTTCATAACTTTATTACTGAGCATAATGTGTAGTTATTATTCTTTCTCCAATATACAAAAAGGGAGATAAATGTACTATTGCTAATTACAGACCCATATCATTATTAACAACATTTTCAAAAGTGTTTGAGAAAGTTATGTATAATAGATTATATCATTACCTGGAGTCCAACAATATATTAGTTTTAGAACAGTTTGGATTTAGAAAACAAAAATCGACAGAGAATGCTGCTTTTAGTTTGGTGGATGAAATACTAAATTCATTAAATTCGAAACTACATGTAGGTGGGATTTTTTGTGACTTGGCTAAAGCATTTGATTGTGTAGACCATAGTATATTAGTAAAAAAATTGAAGTTTTATGGTATTAAAGATGAGATGTTGGGTTGGTTTACATCGTACTTATCAAATAGAAAACAAAAAGTAGAAATAAATGTACCAAATAGTCATAAAGTTACTTATTCAGAATTTAAAAATATTAAACATGGTGTTCCGCAGGGGTCAATTTTAGGTCCATTGTTGTTTCTAGTTTATATTAATGATTTAGCCTTGACCATAAACAATTTATCTAAAGTAATTTTATTTGCAGATGATACAAGTGTAATTATTTCAAGCAAACAATACGATCATTTTATAAACACTTCTAATACAGTGCTCAATCTAATGAATGAATGGTTCCATGCAAATAAACTAGCACTTAATGTTGATAAAACCAGTGCAGTCAAATTTAGTACACACAATAGTGCTCAGGTTTCCTACAGTATTCGATTAAATGGAACTCATCTCAAAGAATCTATAAGCACAAAGTTTCTTGGTTTAGAATTGGATAATCACTTGAACTGGAAAACGCATATAGAATGTATTACTCGTAAATTGAGCTCTGCCTGTTATGCATTAAGATCCTTATCTACTATTGGTGATATAAACTTACTTAAAATGTCATACTTTGCATATTTTCACACTGTAATGAAATATGGATTAATATTCTGGGGTAACTCGTCTGAAGCTAAACACGTTTTTGTTTTACAAAAGAAAGCTATAAGAATAATGGCCGGTGTGCATAAAAGGACCTCATGTAAAAATATCTTCCGAAACTTAGAAATCTTGACTTTACCTTGTGAATACATTCTTTCCCTAATGATGCTGTATATTAAGAACCAAAATAAATTCAGTACTAATCAAGACATTCATCATTTTAATACAAGACATAAATCAGATCTTCATCTACCCTCTGTTAGTCTAAGCTGTTTTAAAAAAGGAGTTCGCTATTCATGTATAACAGTCTTCAATGCACTGCCTAATAATCTTAAAGATTTGAAGAACAACGAGAAAAGGTTCAGAAAAGAATTAACCAAATTTCTACATACTCATACCTTCTACACAATTGATGAATTGTTTATGCTTGTGAATTGAATTATTCTACTTAAATGACATGTACAATTTTATATAGCTCAACTAAAATATGTTTTTATATTGACTTAATCTGTTTACTATGTATTGTATTTTTTGTTTAGCATAACTGATGAATTGTATGTACTGTATACGTCAACTGATGAATTGTTTAAGCTTATAAATTGAATTAATCTACTTCATATGAATTGTATAGCTTAACGAAAATAAGTTTGTAAATTGAACTAATTTGATTGTATATGTTTGTATAGTTTGGCTGATGAATTGTATATGTTCTTAAAATGATTACTAGTCTGTGTAGCTCTACTGATGAATTGTATATAGACCTACTGTAAATTGAATGGTAATATGTATAGCTCAGCTGATGAATTGTTTATGATTATAAATTGAATTAATCTACTTGATATTAATTGCACAAATTTGTATAGCTTAATGAAAGTATGCTACTTTGTATTGTATATATTTGTATAGTTTTGGCCGATGAATTGTATATGCTTTAAATTGAATAGTAATCTATATAGCTCTACTGATAAATTGTTTCTGTTTGTAATTTGAAGTAGTTTGCATGATATGTATTATCAATTTCTGTATATCACAACTGGTTGAATTGTTTATATCTTAAATTTAATTAAATTGTTTTGTATTATAATATAGCTCAACTTATGAATGATCGTTTGCGTTTGTAAATTTAATAATCTGATTGGCTATGTATTGTATACTTTTAGTAGAGCCATCGATGTAGCTCAGTCGGCAGACTCGCTGGGCTGCTGTTCCGGAGCTGCGTTCGGGCTTGGGTTGGATCCCCCTTTGGACTTTGGTTTCTTCCGAGGTTTTCCACAGCCGTGGGACTGAAGCCGGATGGTCTATGGCGAGTCCTTGGCATCAACACCTTTGATTTGATTACCCCCTTTGATTTGATTACCTGGTTGGGTTTTTCCGAGGTTTCCCCCACCGAAAAGGCAAATGCCGGGTAATATTTTGGCGAATCCTCGGACCTCATTTCATCTCACTACATCTCGCCAAAATGTAAAAAAAAAAAAAAATTGTACAACATTGTAAAAATTGTAGAAAATTACTAAATTGTAAAACTATAAAAATTTGTAAAAATTGTAATTGTAATAATGTAAAATGTTGACATGTTCCACATCTTAAAGCTTCATTGCTCATGTAAGATCTATGGAATAAAATAAATGAATGAATGAATGAATGAATCTCATGTTCCAATTTCTACTTCTATCTTTGTGGTAACTACTACTGGCATCTTGCTATTGATTATCAAGTTCATATTAACAATCTATACTTACTTACTTATTGGCTTTTAAGGAACCCAGAGGTTCATTGCCGCCCTCACATAAGCCCGCCACTGATCCCTATCCTGAGCAAGATTAGTCCAGTCTCCACCATCATATCACACCTCCCTCAAATCTATTCTAATATTATCTTCCCATCTACGCCTCGGCCTTCCCAAAGGTCTTTTTCCCGCCGGCCTCCCAACTAACACTCTATATGTATTTCTGGATTCGCCCATACGTGCTACATGCCCTGCCCATCTCAAGCGTCTGGATTTAATGTTCCTAATTATGTCAGGTGAAGAATACAATGTGTGCAGTTCTGTGTTGTGTAACTTTCTCCATTCTCCTGTAACTACATCCTTCTTAGCCCCAAGTATTTTCCTAAGAACCTTATTCTCAAGCACCCTTAATCTCTGTCCTCTCTCAGTGAGAGTCCAAGCTTCACAACCATATAGAACAACCGGTAATATAACTGTTTTATAAATTCTAACTTTCAGATTTTTTGACAGCAGACTAGATGATATAAGCTTCTCAACCGAATAATAACAGGCATTTCCCATATTTATTCTGCGTTTAATTTCCTCCCGAGTGTCATTTATGTTTGTTACTCTTACTCCAATATATTTGAATTTTTCCACCTCTTGGAAAGATAAATCTCCAATTTTTATAGTTCCATTTCGTACAATATTCTGGTCACGAGACATAATCATATACTTAGTCTTTTCGGGATTTACTTCAAATCCTATCGCTTTACTTGCTTCAACTAGAATTTTCGCGTTTTCCCTAATCGTTTGTGGATTTTCTCCTAACATATTCACGTCATCCGCATAGACAAGCAGCTGATGTAACCCGTTCAATTCCAAACCCTCTCTGTTATCCTGGACTTTTCCTAATGGCATACTCTAGGGCATATTAACAATCTATACTAATAATAAATCTGTAGCCAAAATTTTTCTGGTAATTTTCGATTTTCCAAAAATAATTGGTGTTAACATGTATAATTAACCATCCTGAAACCGAAAATCGCTTTTTTTTTTTTTTAATTTTTGTTTGTATGTCTGTCTGTCTCTCTGTCTGGATGTTTGTTACCTTTTCACGCGATAATGGCTGAACCGATGTATATGAAAATTGAAATATAAATTAAGTTCGTTGTAACTTAGATTTTAGGCCATATAGCATTCAAAATACTGTATTTAAAAGTTAGGTTATAAGGTGGCTTGAATTAAATAAATCGAAATATCTCCTTTATTATTAATTTTTGTGAAAAATGTTGCATAACAAAAGTTTCTTTAAAAATGATTTCAGGTACGTTTCATTCCAAGCAAAATTTTGATGGGACCAAATTGCATCAAAAACGGATGTCCTCTGAACCAAATGATCATATTTTAATTATTTGCATGTAATAACAATTAAGAAAAATGTTAAAGGAATTATCATTGCACCAAATGAGTGTCTCTGGACCAAAATGATCGCATTTTAATTATTTAAATACAATTTAAATTAAGTGACATATTAAACAATTTATCCTTCTATCAAACACGAATGTTCCCTGGATCAAACGTCCTATTTTAATTATGTAATTACTTTATATTTATTTCTAACAGGTGTAGTGGAGCGCACGGGTACGGCTAGTAGAAAATAAAAATAATAGTGGTGGTAGTATATAGCCGTCAAGGTGGTCTAGTGGCTAGAGGGCTGGACTTATAATTCTGTGGACCTGGGTTCGATCCCCAGAGTAACTCTTATTTATAACTTGGGTTAGGCAAACCCATGATTCAGGTAACACAAGGTTTTTCTCCCCTTCCTATGGTGCACCCTGGGCAACAACTCTGTCGGTAAATAGGTCTACATAACTGGCTTAAAATGGGTGAATAACGACTCCCAGCAATCGCAGGCTGCCAACAATAGAAAAGTTGAAAAAAATATTACAGAGTTCATAAAGTTTATGTATGTGTAAAGTCGTTAGGTTTTCATTGAACATGGTAAAGTAGGAGTAATAATAATAATAATAATAATAATAATAATAATAATAATAATAATAATAATAATTTATTTATTCATTTATTTATTTATTTAGAATATTAATGTGCGAAACAACAGCACATGGCTAATTACAGTTTAGCACGATACAAAATAGAACAAAACAACAAATGATGATGAGAATGAATGATAGAAAATGGCAATGAGATGAAAATACAATCAATATAATAGTCTACATTACTCAATTGACCAAAATGCAACAAAATAAATAGCACAAATAATATTATTAAAATTAGTTCAGTGAGATAATTAAAATAATGGCAATTAAATAAAATGTATTACAAATGAATTAATGAAATCATTTAAATGAAGACAGGAATCATATAATTAATATTGTAAAGTTATGCAAATGACGAGAATAGTATGATACATGTCTAACAATGGCATAAATAATAAAACTGACATAAAACTCGAAAAGTATTACTACACATTAAATGGATCCAAGTTGAATCCATGCAAATTAGCATATTTAATGCATCTGCAGACCGGAGACAGAGATTTAGAATTCCTATTATAAAACAATTTATGAAATCTTAAACCCTTAGCAGGAATATGAAGACTGATATTGCTTATGAAAGATTCACAATCAATATCACCCTTAATGACTTTACAAAAAAATAAATAATCAAGATCCTGACGTCTGGTAAACAAACTACCGCAATTGAAATATTTGCGATTAATCTCATAGTTATAATCGGAATTAGGTAAAAATCTACAAGAACACAAGGAAATAAATTTTCTTTGAATATTCTCCAATTTAGCCGAGTCAGTGGAAGTAATGGAGTTCCATACAACAGATGCATATTCAAGCTTGGATCTAACCAACGTGTAGTGTAAAATTAATAGACACATAGGAGTGGAAAAAGAATTAAGTTATAGATCTGATTAGACCAAGCATTCTTAATGAATGGTTATAAATATATTGCACATGATCATGAAAATATAATTTTGAATCAAGTAAGACACCAAGATCTGTAATACAATCTTTCTTAGTAATTACGACATTACTAAGAGAATAATTAAATTTTTGGGAAGTAGTTTTCCGTGAGAAGGAAATAACAAAAGTTTTGGATTGATTAATTTTCATTCCATTTTCAACAGACCATTGTGAAATTGAATTAATGTCATTTTGAAGAATTTGACAATCAGCCGAACTATTAATTTTACGAAAGATTTTGAGATCATCCGCAAATAAAAGACAGCTAGAACTTATTCTCTTACTTATATCATTTATAAATAATAAAAATAGGAGAGGTCCCAATGATACTAATAATAATAATAATAATAATAATAATAATAATAATATCTGAACATATGCATTCTCTTCACATAGGTATATGCTTTGGCAAGAGCAATTATGGATTTCCTGTTTATTAATTCTGTTTTTTTTTAACTTGTCATAAATAATTCGAAATTAAACAAACAAGAAGCTAGATGAACCTGAAATTCTCAGAAGGGTGAATTCTGAGATCTGAGTTGTACCAGTAATTTTTTTTTCCTGGTCACCTGAATTCATCAGTCATCATTTTCCATAGCCCTCTATACAATGTATGTATGTTTAGTCCACAGTCCGAAGACTGATTGGGACCTCATAAGTAACACCTATAAGGCATCACTCATGAGGCAAATAAATCAATAGATATTGGGGTTTGGTGGCCAGTTCCTTTTCCCCTGCATTGCATACATTGCTGACTAGTAACATAGTAAACTGATCAGACTTGAGATTATACAGCATATAACAGTATATAAAATGTGTGTGATAAGGAGACGGACACAGAGAGAGAGAGAGAGGCACAAATTGAAAATGAAAGCCAAATCGAGACAGCTCTTAAGAGCCCAAGGTTTACTTACCAAGTGCTGGGTCGTATTGGAAACCATTCACCGTAACTTCTTTCCATTTCGTTGTCAGTCTCTTGTATCTCTTTTCTTTCTGTGCAGAAACTAGTTCAGTATGCCTTATAATAGTCTGATTTGTTCCCTACATGCCCCAGAATGTTCCACAGTACAGCCATAACTCATTACATACTGCAGAAATCGAAGTAATGGATCCAACAGTATCATGTATAAGCTCAACTTATGTCCTTTTAAATATATTTCTTTAACACTACTTCTTCTTTAAAACCATTTATAAATGACAGCAACTGTATCAACAAGCTTGATTTCCATAGCAACAGCAGCAACAATATTATTAGTATTATTACACTGGCATAGGGATTTAACATGCGAAATCACTTCTTCTATTAACAGTCTCTCTCTCTCTCTCTTTTCTGTTTATTTTACTTACTTACTGGCTTTTAAGTAACCCGGAGGTTCATTGCCGCCCTCACATAAGCCCGCCATTGGTCCCTATCCCGAGCAAGATTAATCCAGTCTCTACCATCATATCCCACCTCCCACAAATCCATTTTAATATTATCTTCCCATCTACGTCTCTGCCTCCCCAAAGGTCTTTTTCCCTCCGGCTTCCCAACTAACACTCTATATGCATTTCTGGATTCGCTCATACGTGCTACATGTCCTGCCCATCTCAAACGTCTGGATTAAATGTTCCTAATTACGTCAGGTGAAGAATACAATGCGTGCAGTTCTGTGTTGTGTAACTTTCTCAATACTCCTGTAACTTCATCCCTCTTAGCCCCAAATATTTTCCTAAGAATCTTATTCTCAAACGCCCTTAATCTCTGTTCCTCTCTCAAAGTGAAAGTCCAAGTTTCACAACCATACAGAACAACCGGTAATATAACTGTTTTATAAATTCTAACTTTCAGATTTTTTGACAGAAGATTAGGTGACAAAAGCTTCTCAACCGAATAATAACAGGCATTTCCCATATTTATTCTGCGTTTAATTTCCTCCCGAGTGTCATTTATATTTGTTACTGTTGCTCCAAGATATTTGAATTTTGCCACCTCTTCGAAGGATAAATCTCCAATTTTTATATTTCCATTTCGTACAATATTCTGGTCACGAGACATAATCATATACTTTATCTTTTCGGGATTTACTTCCAAACCTATCTCTTTACTTGCTTCAAGTAAAATTCCCGTGTTTTCCCTAATCGTTTGTGGATTTTCTCCTAACATATTCATGTCATCGGCATAGACAAGCAGCTGATGTAACTCGTTGAATTCCAAACTCTCTGTTATCCTGGACTTCCCTAATGGCATACTCTAGACCGAAGTTAAAAAGTAAAGGGAGGAAATTAAACGCAGAATAAATATGGGAAATGCCTGTTATTATTCGGTTGAGAAGCTCTTATCATCCAGTCTGCTGTCCAAAAATCTGAAAGTTAGAATTTATAAAACAGTTATATTACCGGTTCTTCTATATGGTTGTGAAACTAGGACTCTCACTCTGAGAGAGGAACATAGGTTAAGGGTGTTTGAGAATAAGGTGCTTAGGAAAATATTTGGGGCTAAGCGGGATGAAGTTACAGGAGAATGGAGAAAGTTACACAACACAGAACTGCACGCATTGTATTCTTCACCTGACATAATTAGGAACTTAAAATCCAGACGTTTGAGATGGGCAGGGCATGTAGCACGTATGGGCGAATCCAGAAATGCATATAGAGTGTTAGTTGGGAGACCGGAAGGAAAAAGACCTTTAGGGAGGCTGAGACGTAGATGGGAGGATAATATTAAAATGGATTTGAGGGAGGTGGGGTATGATGATAGAGACTGGATTAATATTGCACAGGATATGGACCGCTGGCGGGCTTATGTGAGGGCGGCAATGAACCTTCGGGTTCTTTAAAAGCCATTTGTAAGTAAGTAACATAGTGCATCTCCCTGCTTTAGCCCGCAGTGAATTGGAAAAGCATCTGATAGAAACTGACCTTTCTGTTTATTTTAGGGAATAATATTACAAGTTTATCTGTTTATCTTTCGAAAATAAAAATAATTAATCCTAATACAACAATAACAAATGTATATTATTTAAATAGGCTATGAAACTTTCTTAAAAACTAAAACCTTTATAAATAAATGTTTAAAACACAGTATAGTAACAGTATATTCCTACTACAAAAAAGAGTAATTAGAATAATAGTAGGTGCCAAATCTAGGGAATCGTGTAGGACTATTTTAAAAAAACTACAAATAATGCCCATGGCTTGTCAGTATATCTTTTCATTAATAATCTTCCTCATATGTAATCATGAAAACTTTTTAACTATTTCAACAGTTCATAGCATAAATACACGTCAAAAAATGACTTTCATACTCCATTGGCAAGTCTATCGTGCTATCAAAAAGGAGTGCGTTATATGGCAGTAAACATTTTAATAGCCTCCCTATCGATATAAAAAATGAAACTCAAAACATAAGATTATTTAGGCCAAATTAAAGAAGTACCTAATTTCTCACGCCTTCTATTCTGTAGGTGAATTCATGACATTCAATAACGCTTCATGAAATTGATACTAAAACTTTGTGTTGTACTAGTAGACTATATTGTAAATCTCGTCTGTATATATTTCATCTAGACTGTGACTATAAATTAAGACTTTATAACAGTATTAAGTTTTTTTGACTTGTTCCATATTCTAGCTGTAAAGGAATGTATGAATACCTTGGAATGTTAATAAATACAATACAATACAATACATGATTTTTGAAAGAAAATAAGCAACATGGTCAAGTAGCATTGAACACTTGATCATTTTTTGGTTTTTCTTGGACAACTACTGATCGATTGTGCATGTACCATCATTTATTGTCTGAAAAATGGTAAAAACTGTACTTTATGGATCCATTATTTGCTTTTAGGTACAAAAATATACAAGTTTTTGAATACCATATACAAATTTGTCATATCCCCTACAGAAAAATTTAAATAATTGTTTTGCAAAAGATTTTTCCTTAAACAGTCAAGTACTGGCAACCCCACCCTATATGATATTCGACCAACCTCATTGTCTAGTTGTCTGAGCTTCTGACTACAGTTTGAGGTTCTGGTTTCGATTCCCGGTTAGAATACTGAAATTTTTCCTTAATGGGAAGAATTGTTCATATGTCCGTCCACTGTCTGGAAATTAGGTTAAGTTTAGATTTAAGACGTCTCCTGGTGCCCATAAATATACAATCATCCTATCATATCACTGGGGTGATGTAACCCCACCTTTCAGGGACCCCCAACCTCACAAGTGGATTACACATAGGCCTAAGCAACTGTCAGGAGAGAGGACCACAAATGTCGAAAGGTGGCATTGGAAGGAAAGGGGGTAGTAGGCTATATGATATTCATGAAAATGCCTTGTTATGCCTAATGGATGCACAATTTTAGATTTTATTTTATTTTAGTTGGTTATTTAACGATGCTGTATCAACTACTAGGTTATTTAGCGTCGAGTTGGTGATAGCGAGATGATATTTGGCGAGATTCGCCATAGATTACCTTGGATTCACATTTCGGTTGGGGAAAACCTCGGAAAAAACCTAACCAGGTAATCCGCCCAAGCGGGGATCGAACCCGCACCCGAACCGCAACTTCAGACCGGCAGACAAGCACCTTGACTGAGCCACGCTGGTGGCTCATAGTTTTAGATGTTTCAACGTGTTGTTGTTTTCTAATGCCAGGTGTTTGACAATAAAGTCATTTGACCTCTTGCACTCCAATATTTTAAAGATATTGTCATGGTCAGCCACTGAAGCACAGATTTTGAGGTGTTCCGAATCCATTTCTTGGTTTGAATTGCACAATGGGCAGTTAGGGGACTGATATATTCCAATTCTATGCAGGTGTTTGGCCAAACAATCATGGCCTGTTGCCAATCTAAATGCAGCTACAGACGATTTTCGTGGTAAATCGGGAATTAACTGTGGATCATGATGCAGAGAGTTCCATTTTTTCCCTTGAGATTGTGTTATCAAATTTTGTTTGTTGAAGTCTAAGTAATGGTATGTAGATTTAATAAATCTTTTCACAGAGTAATAATACGTAGATTTAGTAACAGGTCTGAGGTGTTTCAATGTCCAACTCTGCCTTCAATCAGACAGAACCACAGAGAAAGATCATTCTATCCAAACAGGGGCATGTTCGAAGCAAGCTGGCGTAGATTGACTCTTGTCTACCATAACTATAGTAGTATCACCTTCAATTTTTGATCATATAATATCTCCTACCCACAATAAGACAGTAGAAATAATATCTCAAAGGAAGATCCCTATGCTATGATTTACTTCGGCAGCCAGAGATTTTCAGCATACTGGTGACTCTATATAATAAAATAAGTTCTACAAAGATTACAATTGTGTCATAGTCATCCGTATGTAAGGGGACACTCCACCAAAAATCAAAACTTTTTTCCCCGTAATCATTTTTAACCAAATTTTGATAGCATGTTTATTATGTAAAGGACTAACAAAACCCAAATTTTGAATTCCTAAATGTTTTTGGATTTTGATTTTATTGCTTTTTTTTCTATTTCTTTTAGAAATATTTTCAAACCCAAGTTTTTAGTAGATCATCTCAATTTTTAAGCTTCCTTTGTCTTGATTACATTCACAAAACATAGAGAAGCATTTCTATCCATTCATTTTATGAAATGTCTCATTTATTCGTCAGAATTGTTTTTTTTTTAATTTGAAAATGTTATTTTTTTCTATAATGAAAAGAAAAATGTTAATAAAAATAAATGCATAGAAACGTGCAGCTACCTCATAAATACTTGCAGTAAAAATTTCATCTAGATTGATTAATATTTGGCATAAAAAAGTTTGTGTTGATTCAAGAAAAATAAACTTAAAGAAAAATGGATTTGAAAGTAAAATGAATATTTGTGTAAATTAAAATTCTCCTCCGCTACATTCATCTAGTAACTTCAGGGAGCCAACTTTAGAACAAAGAGTTACTAGATTTGTATTCAGAAATTTATAAAAAAGAATTCTGTGATGAAAAAATAATTTTGACAAGTCTTTAAATGCTACACCCCTTACAGCCTTAATAAAAAAAAAAATAAACGTATTTCTAATCAGAATTGAACTAAATCCATTTGTGGTATGAAAATATACATTCTAAAGAAGTAAAATAGCCAATAAAATTGTTTGGAAAATGTTCATGATTTCCAGAGGAGTCTCCCTGCCTATCAGACACAGATACCTCTGGAAACACAAGTTGTCTCCCAGGAGATCAAACTCAGTTGCACTATGAAGGTGGTCCCCCACTGCAGTCTGCTGGGATCATTTCTGGTTTATGGGGCACACAATTGGCCGGCCATATTAAGTGCTTGTGTAGCTGTATACGCCCTCAGGAAGAAGAACAAAGAAGTGGCATAGTCAACAGTAAACTTGCACAGGACCAGGGTAAACTGAAGACAAAGTATAATTAAATCATATTGCATTGTATAGGCTATGTTAATCATAAATATTACTGTGATAACCCTCTATATATATTTAATACATTATCATCATCATCATCATCATCATCATCATCATCATCATCATCATCTTCCTAACAAGTATTAGGCCAAGTGGCCTGTTACAGTCTCAAACTAGAATTTTCAGTCCATCTCTTCTTTGGCCGGCCTAGAGAGCTTTTGCCATATGGATGGTAATGAAACAGTGCTTTTGGAATTCTGCATCGATTCATTCGTTCGAGATGATCCTTCTACTGAAATTGATATTTGCTGATGAACTGCATAATGGGTTCTATTTGAAGTTCTTGCATTATGTCCTCATTTTTTTATGATCCCAGCGAGTATATCCAGCTGTTGCTCTCATAAATCTCATCTCACTTGCTGTTATTCTACAGACATCTTTATTCTTCACAGTCCACGCTTCGCTACCATAGCTTAATACTGGCTGTGCTAAGGTTTTATACAAGCCTATTCTTGTGTGCCTTTGTACTAGTGAAGGTTTCATGATTTTATTAATGATTCCCATTGTTTTATTATATTTACATATTTTTTCAGCAATATCTACTTCATCATAAGGTGATAGTGTATAGCCAAGATAAGTGAAGGTATTTACTCTTTCTATTATTTTATTATTCAAACAGATTTTGCTTGGTACAGGGAATTTCCCACAAAATGACATGATTTTCGATTTTTCAATATTAATTTTAATGTTATATTTTTCACTGACCATATTTAAATTGTGTACTGAATATTGTAAATCATACATTATTATACGTACGGTAATTAACCATATCTGCATTTTATGTAGCCTATTAAACATTAGAATTTGACATGTTCCTTATTCTAGCTGTAAAGCAACTATAAGAATGTTGCAGAATGAATGAATAAATGTGCCTCTTTATCTATTGACCTATCTGCAAGGCATAAGTATGTATGCCTATCTGTATTTTATTGTAATATAGGAGATACGTATATTTTATTTGCAATTGAATTTTTAATGTACCGGTAGCAGTATCTACCTTAATTGGATTGACTGTTGCCTTAAGGGTATATGTACGTGAACGACCACAATATTATCAGAAAATGCAGGCTCTATATTTCTAAAATTTTATAAGAAAATGAACTCACAATTGGACAGAAATTACAAGGTACCACAACAAGACTTATTAGAACTTAAATATCTGATAAAAGTGCTAATAATATTTTTCAAACCAGTTTTATCAGAGTATGAAAAAAAATTCTTCAGTTACATTATTTGGTAACCATAATATTGTGGTCCCTCTGACATCTTTAATATTTTTCCTGCATGTAATAAACACTTATTTCTGCAAAGTAGACTACCTTCAGACATGTAGAGTTGTTTATTTTAATACAATTAATTTTTTATTTGTCCTATATAAAATATATTAAAATTTACATAATGTTTTGTGATCTAATTTTTCTAATTTCAAAGAAATGGGCATTATTGTACTCTACTTTTTGCATAAATTCATTTTAAATCAGTGTACAAAATTTCAGAATTTTATCTCTAATGGTTGTGGAATTATGAAATATGTGTGAAAATTTAATTTAAAGTAAAAAGTGAATTCTGAAAAATATTAGTAATTTTCTTTATACTTTTATCAGATATTTAAGTTCTAATAAGTCTTGTTGTGGTACTTTGTAATTTTTGTGCAATTGTGAGTTCATTTTCTTATAAAATTTTAGAAATTTAAAGCCTGCATTTTCTGATAATATTTGTGGTCGTTCATGTACATATACCCTTAATACAGGTACAGGTGTTCTACTTCCTTCAGCAGGAAATTTTGACAAAAAATTTAAGTGTAACACGCACGTGTCACACTTTTGTTTCAATATTGCAACAGTGATTTTAGTATGAAATCAGTGATTTGATAACATTTCACTCTCTTCTTTCTCGATCAAATGAATCCTAATCCTGCAACAATTTTTTTTCCTCCATCTGCATGTGTTAAACTGTGGTGTAGAAAGGATGGTGGTATGTTTACATCGCTTATAATGAACCATGTATCTGCTAAAATAAGGTCTTCTAGTACAAGGGCATCATTCAGGGTTGCCAGCTGTCCCAATTTGGCGGGACATGTCCCGATTTTCATATAAAAGTCCCGGGTCCCGCTTCGATTTGAGGCGGGAAGTAAAAAGTCCCTCCTTTAGAGAATTAACATCACTTGAATAATTTTATCATTACGTAGTAACTATTGTCTTCTAAGTCTAAATAATTACATTAAATTTGGATTAATTTTCTTAACAATGTAGGTTTGCACATTGGAAAAAAAAAAACTAATATTTTGGCAAGTGTAAGGTTTGAAGCAGCGAATTCAGTGGTGAATATGATATTTCTAAACATTTAAAAAGAAATGTTCATCAGAAATGCATGGCACAGAGAATGGAAAGAAGCTTGTTGACAATGCTGAAGTTCAGTGATAAATATGTAGGAAGCCCTAAAAATGTATACTGTATGTTAAATTATGGGTTTGGAGCAGTAATATGCTAAGGCACAAACTAAATATGAATTTGGATATAAATAAATTTTATCATTGTTATCAATTAATAAACATTCAAATTTAAATATTTTGTCACATGTGATGCCAGATAGAACTATTATTAAGTCATTTAAGTTAATAATTATTGCCACAAGCCCTTCAGAAAGACGCCAGAGAAACGTGATGTAACTTACAGCCAGATAAATATTGTTTGTACTTGGAAACCTGTATCTATAATATGTCTTGTACTCAAATTACAATTTTGAGATTCATATTACTTTCTTCAGCTGCGGGATATTTTTTGTTTATTTATTTCCTATTTATTTATTGTGTATAGTCATGAAAATGTAAACTCTCCCCAAATTCATATCACTCTCTTTGAGACAAAACGTAAGTTACTAAATTATATATGGTGAAAAATGATGTCCCTCCTTGGTAGATCTAAAATCTGGCAACCCTGGCATCATCACCTATTTCACAGTTTACTACAGTTTGCTTATTTAATGTATATCCAGGATTCTAGGCACTATATGTTGCCCTCTGATGGCTCAATTTTTGGGGGACATTATAAATTTCAGTGCAATCAATTCTCTAGCTTTCTAGATTTTAAAAATTTAGTAATTATATATATTTTTTTGTTTCAATATAAAACTTTGTTTTTTTTTTCGGGGTGGGGGGGGGGAGAAAACGTCAGATGAGAGAGCTTTTGGAGAGTAGTCTATCTTTCTTCCTGTGGAAAATAATAAAAACTATTTAAGCTTTAATGCATTCGTTGCAGGTCATTAGATACCGTTTCATATTATGTTGCATTTCGAGTTTATATAGCCTAGATGAGGTTATGATAGTACATGTACGATATAATGAGTTTTCACCTATATTCCGTATACGAATTCTTTTCAGTCTTTCAGTATATGGCAAACCTTAGGAATGAACAACTGTTCCTCTTACTGTATTGACAACATTTTGGAGCAAAACACAACCATTTTTCTTATTGCACTTCGCCTAGCGATGCAACAGGAAAGTTGTTTTCAAACACGGCGCACGGTTGCTAGGGGTGTGACGTCACAGTCTTCCATTGGGTCATGTGATGATTGTCGACATATGGTCTGATCTATTTGACATTCTTGCTGTAAGCTAACTAAATTTCTGTTTTATCAGGTTAATTTGAGGTTAAGTTACCGGTGATATTTTATGTTTACATTGTATATCAACGCGAATATTGTCATATTTGCATTTTATCTTTCTGGGCACCGTTATATTAATGTAATCTGAACCAGTTTACGATCTCTATTTATCCAATCAGTGTTGATTATAAGAATAAAATTAGTAATTGTTCCTTGTTGTGTTTGATTCCATTTTTTTCACGTCACTTCATACGAAATAATCCTAGATTTTCTTTTATTTTGCAACAAACTAGCATAAACCCAAACTAATTAAAAGTTATATTCACATAGATTACGGGAAATAACTTGATAAGTAATAAAAATAGTACCGTACTGTGATATTTTTTTTATTAAAGCAGAATTTATTTTAATTAGGCACTCGTGGAGCAAATAATTTTACAATTAGCATTCGTAATTGAAAGTAGGCCTATTTATATAAATATATTAATAGAATTTTGACAAATTACTATTAACGCAAATTCGAAACGCTGTTACTATGCTTATAGGTCAATCAACTGAATTTACGTAGCCTCTAGGCTAAATGTAGACGGAAGAATTTTTTTACATTTATTTAATGATTTAATCATTAATTATTTACGTAATTCAATTAATTATTTATGTACATTTATATTCATTTCATTTTTTGTTTAGCTATTTACGTATTTACTTCTTTACAGAAGGACGGCCCAGAATCATTAATCATTGCCCGTTTCTTCATAAACGTCACATTGACCATTTCATTCGCTACCACTAAGTGACATTTTTGACACGGTACGCAAGCATTGTATCAGTTATTACTTATTTACGCCCATTATTTCCTAAAACACATATTTCGCAATACATAATATCTTAATATGTTTTCTATTTTATATTTCATGCCGTTATATTATTATGGTTAGTTTAGAAATTGTCAACACTTCGCGACTAACGGACGTTTCTTTACATTACATTATTTTCCGTTGCCATTCTTTTATAATCCGCCATGATGTCATTCCTTTTTCAAAGGTACATTGACCTTCCTACATACTTAATTTTGCGCGAACTGTATGAAGCTAGGCAGGGGGAAATGATTTACAGAATACCCGAACACACAATTTGCACTGGTTCTGTTAGTTTGGCATAAGTTTCAAACAAAATACGCGAATAACAGTCTAATAATAAACAAGAAATCATTCTTAGACATGGTACATTACCTTCGTAAACGAAACGTTCTTTCTTCCATGTTCTAAATCCGTATCCAAAAGTTTTTGTATCGCATATTACAATTAAAAAGTTCATATGACACATAATTCTTGCTAAAATCTTTCTGCCTTCATCGTAAAATTCGATTTCCCTAATACACTATAAATTAACACTCCTTAAAGGATAAATTTCACGAATAAATTAAACTAACACACCTTAATAAATATTGCTAGCACACAAAACTTCGCTCCACCGAGCAGTGTTCGAAAATCAAAGACGCAACAGTGATTGCATTTGTTTAACAACAAATTACGTAGGAGCAGAATCTTTCATCACAAATTTGTCATCCTCACGATAGAACCCCGTTCCTTGGCCTAAGGTCGATTTGTCTCTTAAATTCTATTGAAAATTGAACTGTATGGACATTACGTAAATTATGAACCCTATCTTCAGACTTAATGTCGGCCTATTTAGCTCTAATGAAGAAATATGAATCAAGAAAAATAAAAGATAAACATAACATATAATTTTTGTAGAGTTGTACATAGTGGTATATGATGTGTAACACAGATTACTTTCATAAACGTTTAACATGGGTAGTCGATTATTTGTAAATACTGCCTTCCCCATTCATTTGATAGAATTTTATAAAGAAAATTGTCCACACCTGTGCAGTAACGGTTAGCGCGTCTGGCCGCGAAACCAGGTGGCCCCGGGTTCGATTCCCGCTCGGGATAAGTTACCTGGTTGAGGTTTTTTCCGAGATTTTCCCTCAACCCAATATGAGCAAATGCTGGGTAACTTTCTGTGCTGGACCCTGGACTCATTTCACTGACATTATCACCTTCATCTCATTCAGACGCTAAATAACCTACTAAAATAAAAAAAAAAAATATATATATATATTTTATAAGGGAATGCACTATTTTATTTTCTTAAGAGATTTTGAGAAATTAATGAAATAAAATTGTACATGTATGCTTGATTTTGCCTAATGTATCAACAGTGTTATTTTAATTTTGTGTTATTTGTGCTGCCATGGCCCTACGAAACTCGATGTTGAATACAACAGAAATAAAAAACAATTTCCTCTAGAAGAAACAAATAAAGCAAATGAAGTTACTACATTTTAGATTGTATTTACCTAATGAATTTAATTGCTCTGAACTAAGTAATAGTGCATTTCAATGCCTTTTAACCCCTTAACATTTTACCTTATAAAATGCTGCTATGAAACATAAGGTATGGGGAATATAGTAGGGTTTACAAATAATTATTTACCATTATTAAAAAGGTAAAGGTATCCCCGTAACATGCCATGAAGGCACTTGGGGGGCATGGAGGTGGAGCCCCATGCTTTCCATGACCTCGTCACTAGAATGAGGTGGTGTGGTCGGCACCACGCTCTGACCGCCTTTTACCCCCGGGAAAGACCCAGTACTCAATTTTATAGGAGGCTGAGTGAACCTCGGGGCCGTTCTGAAAGTTTGGCAACGAGAAAAAATCCTGTCACCACCTGGGATCGAACCCCGGACCTTCCAGTCCGTAGCCAGCTGCTCTACCAACTGAGTTACCTGGCTGCCAATTATTTCCCATTATTACTGTTATTTTGTTACTAATGGTGGGCACTTGACTGTTGGTCATTCACTCATATGAAGCCAGTTGTGTAGACCAGTTTACCAACAGAGTGGTTGCCCAGGGTGCGCCACGGGAGGCTGGTCTACACTACACCCACAATCAGACGAGATGGTGATGGAGATTTGTCGAGATGCCACAGGGGAGCAGGAACCCCCAGAGAAAATTTGTGTGTTATCTAGACCACGGGCTTGCACAAATTGTTATAAATCGGGATCGAACCCATGTCTACAGGATTATAAGTCCATTGCCCTAGGCACTAGACCACCATGGCAGTTTGATTTCCCATGCTGAACCCCTGAGTACAGGAAGCTGTGTTACACAATGTAGGGCTGTATTATGTTAAGAAACATTAACAAAATTTTATATAACGTACTGCTTGTACACCACTCCCATTACATGATGCTAGGCATACGTCACGAAGTTCCATATATTATATTGTCTGTCTGTAAAAGTCCAAAATGTGAACTTACGGTTAAATCCCTCTATGGGGACATAAATCCTGCTGCCCAATGGATAGAAATACGAAAATTTAAGTATTTCTGTAAAATAAGTTTTCAAGTATGGTAGTGTAGTTTTAGGGGACAAAATCTATCATCATCATCATCATAACATGCATACTCACCACATTGATATGATATGATTTGGCAAGAGCAATTATGAGTTTGCTGTTTATTAATTGATTTTTTTAAGTTAAACTTGTCATAAATAATTCGAAATTAAGTGGAAAAAAAAGCTAGATGGACCTGAAATTCTCAGAAGGGTGAATTCTGAGCTCGTGTGTGTGTGTGTGTGTGTGTGTGTGTGTGTGTGTGTGTGTGTGTGTGTGTGTGTGTGTTTTTGTGTCAATTATTCATCACTTTATAATAGTCTTCAATATAGAATGCTTATTGTATAATATGTATATTATCATTAATTTCTGCAATTGTTACAGAAGGAATTATTAACATAAGCCTGCAAAATTAAGGATCATAAAAACTTTTCTAAAAATGTATGCTACATTTAGTTTATCTTGGGGTGCTGAACCCAAAACTGAGCTCAGATTTTCTCTATCTCGTTCCATTGTCCACAGCATGCATTGGATTTTTAGCAATGTCAATGTATCATTATTGAATTTAATATGGAAAAGTAATTAAGTGAAACATTTCCTGTGGTAAATATTAAAGGTATATTTTACAGAAACTATTAGATTGTCGTATTTAATAACTAACATTTAAGAAAATACTTTATACTGCCTTTTTCTCTTCATGATTAAGTTGCATTTATTGCTTTTTCTCTTGTGAGGTTCAAGAGATTTGTAGCCTAGCAGAAAAATTCCAGCCAAGTTGTAGGTTCTTGCCTGCCATAGAATATCAACATGATAGCCGTCCAAATCTTGGATTTAAAATATCGGCATCCTAATCAATTCAAATGAACAAAAAAGAAAATGTAAATTAATGTTAAAAAATACATAAGTTAATGAAATTTTAAAAGAGAATATTCTGTGACAAGATGTGGTGGCTATCAAAATAACAATTTATTAAAAAAAGTAATATACATTGAATATTATAAAGATGAATAGAGATGGTGAATGATGATGTTCAGTGAAGATTTTAAAATAGTTGATGCAATTGTCTGAAGAGTCTCGTCAGGAACCTTTAATTTTCTGAGGATCTCCAATGTAAATTTGGGAATTATTCTTCCTCGCGCACCAAACATAAGTCCAATGACATTCCAATCTTGAATATTATATTTATATTTATCAATAAAGTTGCTGAGGTAATTATAAAGGTGGTGGTTCATTGTAAACGCCTATTCTATGATCCCATCAGTATTGTTTTAGTTCTGTTGAAGACTCGGAATGTCTGCTATAATATGTCAGAGCCATCTATAATTTGTAGATGCACACACTCACTCGGTTGGTTTTTTAAATTAATTTTTTAATTACTTATAAACATGTTCATTTTCACTTGGTATTTACAGGATTTAAAGTTCAATTACGTTTAGGCTAATTGGCACATACTTAATAGATAATGATGTGTTTCGTTACGTATTATGTTAAAGGTATGTTTCTGCTCTTTTTCATATACCAGCATATTTATAGCCTCCTTGACCTAACTGTATTTACTTTATTATATGTCGATAGTTTCCTTTGTTTATATTTTATATATGGTATATTTTTTTGCAGAGTTTAAATTCTTGATTTGTCTTCTGTAGTTATATTTATTTAAAATTACATTTTAAAAAGTGTATAACAAATAATTTAGGAGAACAGTATTGTTATGGTGACTGGCCAGGTTCAAACTAAAACTGGCTTCCTAGGCATCTGAAATATTGATAGAAAAGCACTACAGATAATTGTATGAGATTAAAATGTACATGATATCCTAGACCTTTCATGTTAGAGAGAAAACAACGTAAAGCAGCAAACCATTGTTAATTTACTAGCTACATACTGATTAATTGATTGAAATAGAGTACTGTGAAAGTGTATCATTATTACTTACTTACTTACTTACTGGCTTTTAAGGAACCCGCCCTCACATAAGCCTGCCATCGGTCCCTATCCTGAGCAAGATTAATCCAGTCTCTACCATCATATCCCACTTCCCTCAAATCTATTTTAATATTATCCTCCCATCTACGTTTCGGCCTCCCCAAAGGTCTTTTTCCCTCTGGCATCCCAACTAACACTCTATATGCATTTCTGGATTCGCCCATACGTGCTACATGCCCTGCTCATCTCAAATGTCTGGATTTAATGTTCCTAATTATGTCAGGTGAAGAATACAATGCGTGCAGTTCTGCGTTGTGCAACTTTCTCCATTCTCCTGTAACTTCATCCCGCTTAGCCCCAAATATTTTCCTAAGCACCTTATTCTCAAACATCCTTAATCTCTGTTCCTCTCTCAAGGTGAGAGTCCAAGTTTCACAACAATACAGAACAACTGGTAATATAACTGTTTTACAAATTCTGACGGCCTCCAGATATGGAGGATAGCTGCGAATATATTGAATAAGCAGTCGTGGACAGCCGTGGTCCTCCAGCTTGGGGGTAGGGCGAAGGCCTAACAACCCATCACCGTAAAAGACAGCTTGTTACGAAACCTAACAATAAGCCTCGGAATGGGACTGATTCTCTGGCACATTGTTACAGCTTTATTTAATTATTTATTTTTTGTACAAGATAACATTTCTTTATGTATTTATTTATTTGTTCTTACACCATAAATAAAAAACACGTATGCTTTTAATTTTTTAAAGTTATTTTCATGCACATTCTTTATATGTAAGTATTTGTGTGGTACCTGAAACTCAAATAAAATACATTTCGGATTCCGTAATAAATTACATACATCAGTGTTCTGAATTTTGATGATATCCACGTACTTTTGTATAAATTAATGTCGAAAATGTACACGACAACGAAATCAAAGCACTATACTGTCAAAAATTGTGCCCTATTTCGCCTCCACTCAGTGTTGCCAAACATATCCATGCTCTGGCCCGTAACTGAAGATGGTTCTGATACTGTAGCTTCAACATCTAGGCCAATGCACATGTGTAGGATCTTTGAGTATATCAGTAGGCCACGTACTACTGTTGTGATTCTGTTTATATTGTCCTTTGTTATAAATGGCTTGGCTTGTATTGATAGTGGAATTACATGTACTTTCTGGTGATAAGTAATATTCTGAGCAAATAAAATATTGCACGTGGTCCTTATTTTCATTATTCACGGATGTACTTGTATACAGTAGTGGCAAAAAAAACCGGACCGACCCTTGTAGCTGACTTCAGAGCCTTGTTCACTCCAGAGCCCAATAGACTGGTAACTAAGACTTTTGTGGTTCGAATCCTGCCTGGAAAGGAAACTTTTTTTTTTGTTCCTTATTCAAATTTATTCCCAATACTTTTTGATTGCAGCGATATTTTACTACTTAATTAACTTATTATTCCCAGAACATGAATTTTACCAGCAATAGAAAAGTATTGTGTACGTTAACAGAAAACCACAATTCCAAGTCTCACAGAGATTGTGTGCACTCAATGTAGGTCTCTGGCGTTTCGTCAGCCCACGCGAGTTGTGTGGATATAAAGGGAAAAATTGAGACGGTGTCGGGTGGAGTTCCCGGGTAGCTCAGTTGGCAGAGCGCTGGTACGTTCAACCAGAGGTCCCGAGATCGATACCCAGCCCTGGGACAATTTTTCCCTTGAAATTATTCAAATCTGCTTTACAGGGAGCTTTACCTGAAAGACTAGATTTGCATAATATATAAGTCACTGTGTACGTTAACAGAAAACCACAATTCCAAGTCACACAGATTGTGTGCACTCGTTGTGGGTCTCTGGCGTTTCGTCAGCCCACGCGAGTTGTGTAGATATAAAGGGAAAAATTGAGATGGTGTCGGGTGGAGTTCCCGGGTAGCTCAGTTGGCAGAGCGCTGGTACGTTCAACCAGAGGTCTCGGGATCGATACCCGGCCCCGGAACAATTTTTCCCTTGAAATTATTCAACAAAAAAAAGTTTCCTTCCCAGGCAGGATTCGAACCACGAAAGTCTTAGTTATCAGTCTATTGTGCTCTGGAGTGAACAAGACTCTGAAATCAGCTACAAGGGTCGGTCCGGTTTTTTTTGCCACTACTGTACATATGCTTGTGTTCATAGTGTTGTGAATTCTTGTGTGTAGGTCAAGATGGAGGTTATAAAAGTGGAGCCCTTGGCAGTCGACGGATTACAAACACAGTCCAGTATTTTTGGAGAAGTTGCAAATGAATCTAAATCACACAATGAATTCAAGGAGGAGGAGGAGGAGGAGGAGGAGGAGGAGGAGGTGAAGGTGAAGGAGGAGGAAGCAGCTGCAGTGCCCTTCATATTTGTAGCGGTGAACACTGAAACTGAGGTGAGTTAGTGTATTGGTTATGTAAACGTCCAAAGAACCATCTCAGGAAAGAACCAAAAAGGAAGATATTTATGTAAAGAATATTGTTTGTTTTATTTGAACTCCTCAGAAGCTAATCAGTGGAAATTAGTGATTTAATATTTGGTAGGTTCCTAGTCCCCGGTACTCATTACGTAAGTCGTTTTTGTTTTTACAGAGTGGTTCCTTTCTGAAACTAATTGTGATAGTTTGTTACTAGATGTGATTTTTATAGAATAATAATAATAATAATAATAATAATAATAATAATACTTACTTACTTACTTATGGCTTTTAAGGAACCCTGAGATTCATTGCCGCCCTCACATAAGCCCGCCATTGGTCCCTATCCTGTGCAAGATTAATCCAGTCTCTACCATCATATCCCACCTCCTTCAAATACATTTTAATATTATCTTCCCATCTACGTCTCGGCCTCCTCAAAGGTCTTTTTCCCTCTGGCCTCCCAACTAACACTCTATATGCATTTCTGGATTCACCCATACGTGCTACATGCCCTGCCCATCTCAAACGTCTGGATTTAATGTTCCTAATTATGTCAGGTGAAGAATACAATGCGTGCAGTTCTGCGTTGTGTAACTTTCTCCATTCTCCTGTAACTTCATCCCTTTTAGCCCCAAATATTTCCCTAAGAATCTTATTCTCAGAAACCCTCAATCTCTGTTCCTCTCTCAAAGTGAGAGTCCAAGTTTCACAGCATACAGATCAACCGGTAATATAACTAATAATAATAATAATAATAATAATAATAATAATAATAATAATAATAATAATAATAATGATTGCTAGAATGAAGATAATGTACCTATATATTGTCACTGTTCTTATTACAGGCAGAGTCAGACTATTTGCCTGAAGTTAAGAAGGAAGTTGCTGAAGAAGAAATAATGGAAGATAATGTCGGTGTTTTGGGGTGAGTAAAATGGTAATAAATCCTTGTAGAAAAAGAAAGAACCGTGCTTATGTCTCCAGGATAAGGGTATGCTGTAACTTTAGGAAAAATAAAATACTTTAAAAGTTGAAAATAGGGTACAACAAAAGTGTTCTGTCCTCTTCAAGCTTAATTTTAATATCGGACAAATCATTGAACACTGATAGGCAGAAATAAAAGACTGTTTACTCCAGCAGGCGAGCTCCCTTTGAATGTACCTTAATTACTAACAGCATATGACCAATACAGAAAATGACTAAAATTATTTTTCAGTAAAATAATGTACTATACGTACTCGTATAACACAGGAATTGGATGGGAAGTAATGGAGGTAATACAGTATCTATATAGGGTGTCTCTAAATTGGACTGACAACCTTAAGGATCGAATAGATAACCTTTTTTAAACACATTTTTAAGGAACAAATGGGGTGCAGTGTTTTGGGTACAGACTGTTAATTTAACACTGCAGTAATAATAATAATAATTTTATTTATTTAGATTATTAACTTGCAAAACAACGTAATGTGATATTTATTGTCGTGAACATTTATAACAGTTACGGTGCACTACTACAAGTTAATGACCTAAAAACTGAAACAAAACATCACATCCCATTTTTTAATAAAGGTGTTACACCTTCAAAGGGGAAAAAAGAGAAAATTCAATGTTCATTTTTATTATATTAATTTAATATGAACTCTAGCTTTATATCTGTGTTAAGATGTCCGTAAAGTAGACCAAGTTATGCGTTGAAATGTCATGCCATGCAAACACAGTTCAGCCAGCAATCTGTAATTTTATTGCTCGTTTTCTCAAAACTGTTGTTGAAAACTACTTACATCACATCTTCCACAATTAATTATAATTAGAACATTTCATGAAATGTTGTATGGCCATTTTTCTTAGTGAAAGCAACAAACTGTACCTCAATCTTTAACCTATCTTTACAGAAATGAAACACAAAAAGAAAAACATTTCATTTAAGACAAAAAAAAAAAGTAGTACCAATTATTAAAAACGTTGGAGCAATTTTTTTTAAATAGTTTGGTACAAGTAGTAAAACGAAAATTTTTAAGTTCCACAATTAAAAAAAAAAATACTCTGTAGGCATTTTTTCCCCTCCAAAATAGGAATTAAGGGTATGGGGTAATAAAATTTATTACACTTACAAATGTTTTAAGGATGAAGGTGTATGTAATAATCCTTCAACAAAAAGTGTTGTATAAGAGTAAGAAATGAAGCTGTGTTGGAAAGAGTGGGTGAAGAAAGAATGATGCTGAAACTGATCAGGAAGAGGAAAAGGAATTGGCTGAGAAGAAACTGCCTACTGAAGGATGCACTGGAAGGAATGTGAACGGGAGAAGAGTTCGGGCAGAAGAAGATACCAGATGATAGACGACATTAAGATATATGGATCATATGAGGAGACTAAGAGGAAGGCAGAAAATAGGAAAGACTGGAGAATGCTGGGTTTGCAATGAAAGACCTGCCCTTGGGCAGAACTCTGAATGAATGAAGAGATTATGTATCCGATCCCAAAGTTTGTTAGTCTAATTTAGTTCTTTAGTTTTGTGTATAATGAACTGGTCAGGTGACAAGAATGAAGGACCACTTAAAAAAAAGGAGATTTTTCTATTGTAAAACCAGAGGGCGAGACCAAAATGAAGCTCAGAACATGGAATTCTCAAAAAGCTCTGTGGAAAAGAATTGGAGGTGATTGGCAGTAAATGGGGAAATTGGAAAACATAGGAAAACCGAAGCTAATATTAGTTTATTGAGGTAGGAATGTTGATGATACAACAGAGAAATGTAGCCACAACATAATATTTTATTTAGTTTTTTGGTAGTTTATTCTACAATGCTTTATCAACTGCTAAGGTTATCTAGCATCTGAATGAGATGAAAGTGATAATGCCAGCGAAATTAGTCCAGGGACCAGTGCCAAAAGTTAACTAACATCTGCTCTTAGGCTAATGGGTTGAGGGAAAACCCCAGATAAAAACCTCAAGCAGGTTACTTGTTCCATCCAGGATTTGAACCTGGGCCCGTTAGTTTCATGCTAAACATTACTCCAGAACCATAGTTTATTTTTGTGTCATTCTCTGCCTGTATTTAATTTTTCTATTATTTATTTATTAAACTACCTCTCAACAGAGTTAGCCTCTTGGGACTCTATATTCACAATATTTGGTGTTAAGTTAATCAGCAATTAACAGAGATACACTCAATATTTAGAAATGATACAATTAATATGTGTGTGTACTGTACACAAAAGGAAATTAACAGGACTCATAACACATGCACACACACATAGTACATATATATATATATATATATATATATATATATATATATATATATATGTGTGGTGCAGTTATTGAGAACAGTAGTTACAATTTCGTCTACAGATTTTCTTACAATCTACACAATCATTTATATCATTGTCAGATCTGCAATCAATCTTAAAGCCTAAGTTCTTTTAAAATTTGATATCGTGAGTTCAAGTTCAGAGAAGTAAAATTTTCAGGAATTAAAAAAACTGTATAAATCTATATTTTTTAAAACAAACTTAATTTTTCAAGTATAATGTTTTAAAATGATATCATATCAATTGCTCCATAAGTTTTTATATCAATTTGTGCATTAAGGACTTGTTAAACGACATTTGAAGGTTTTGGACACGAGACACATTTGAAATCACTCACTTTTTTATGAAGCATTGAAGAGAGGGTAATTAGGTGTATAAGGGTAAAGAATTACATGAAGCCTATAAACTGACATTCATGGTCATAATCTCCATCCTCATTAACATTACCACTAGTACCAACAAGTGACTGAATGCAGTTCACAGCATCATTATGTAAGAATTTCATCAAAGATTTCACACAATTCAATTTCTTTTCATTTATAGGAATCTGACCTTTGTAAGCTTTCTGGGAGCGAATTACAGGTCCTGAATTAAGTTTCAATACTCTGACACTGCTCTTAAAACTATTTTAAATTCATTCTGAAAATCAATTATTTCATTACCTTTTACAGAATAAACAGGGAATTTTTCTCTTCAACTAAATCCATCCTTGATACATTTCCATGGACTCAACATTTCTTTTCATTTTTTCAATGACCGCAAAATGCTAGTCACAAGGTAGGAAAGAATGTCCTCGAACTGGGAACATTTGTTCCATTTTCTTGAGCCTACCATGTCCTGGACTTGGAATTATATTGAAATGACTGAATATTTTAAGGCTGTCCAAATATGTTAGGAGCGTAGACTTGGACACTTCTTTCCAGAACTGGATGAAATGTGTCCAAATCACTACATTTCAATAAAAAAGACACATTTCGAAAAAGAAGGTGACTTGGGGAGTTTTTGAACTCGCTCTCTTTTGTTCATAATGTAAAAAAAAAAAACCAGCAATAATGCAGTTTGTTCTGTCCTCAAGATTCTATGGAATGGTAGTGCAAGCTATTACTTTTAAGTTCATCTTTTCCATGTAGTTCAAATGTTTTAATTTTGAGTTGCTGTCTTAAAATACAAGATGGGAGGATAATATTAAAATGGATTTGAGGGAAGTGGGATATGATGGTAGAGACTGGATTAATTTTGCTCAGGATAGGGACCAATGGCGGGCGGCAATAAACCTCCAGGTTCCTTAAAAGCCACTAAGTAAGTAAGTCTTAAAATACATGGTGTCCGACATGAACTATTCTGTTAAGAGTTTGATAACTCAATAACTAAATATTAATAAATGTATCTCACAAGGAGAGGACATGCTCTGTATATCACCGAATGGAATAAGATTGTGTGAGATGAAAGTACAAGACGTACTGTTTAAAGTCATACCTGGTATGGGTGGCCAATGACCCCTCGTTTTGGAAATATTGGCTATTGTTTGTGACATACTTCCGTTAGGTGCCTAATAGGGAAGCATTAGACTGTGTAACAGCATAGCCCATATGGTTGGATGCTGAGCTGTTATCCAGGCAACCTGAGTTCGAATCTTAACTGTTTCTATATTTTTTTCTTTTAATAATGATTAATATTGTGATCACAGTTATCTATTTACATACCTATATCATATTTCTCAATGTATTGAATGCTTCATCATGTTTTGAACAAATTACTAATTAACTAACATTGTATTGTAAAGGATAAACAATGAAATACTGCTCACGTAGGAAGGTAAGATGTGTCACCGGCATCTGTTCTATTTCTGTAGCAGCTATTCCATTTCATTTTGTACCCGATTCATTATGATGTCATAAAAACACACAAACATACATATTTCCTGCACCATGCACAGCAAATGAAAGAAGGTTGTCCACAGTCACACACATTTTTCCGCACTTCTGCCGCGAAACAGATATCCTTCACATTCACAAACATTTCTCGTTCGTTTATTAATTTTGATGCATACCAGCATATTTCAACATGGCTTTGAATATAGGAACTGACAACTCAACGTGAATAATAATAATAATAATAATAATAATAATAATAATAATAATAATAATAATAATAATAATAATAATATCAAGCTTTAAAAAATCAGAAGGTATTAGGATTCGAACTCGGGTTGCCTGGATGACAACTCAGCACCCAACCACATGAGCTACGCCCTTATACAGTCTAATGCTTCCCTATTAGGTACCTAACGGAAGTATGTCACAAACAATAGTCAATATTTCCAAAACGAGGGGTCATTGGCCACCCATACCAGGTATGACTTTAAACAGTGTCTCTTGCACTTTCATGTCACAAGATCTGATTTAATTCTGTGATATACAGAGCGTGTCCTCTCCTTGTAAGTGGTGTTTACTGCAGACCTCGCCAAGTTCTTGTGGTGACGCCATAATTCCATTCCTCGTGATTTTCAGCAGATGTTCAATTGTTGTTAATTTTTATGTTATTCCATTCATTGTTGCTGACATTTTCGTGATGATGAATTCATTTGTTTAGTCTGCCAGGCCAGACGAGACGCACATGTGGACTTGATGACTTCCTGTTTTTTGCAGCGGATGGCATTTGGATAAATTTGTTGGTTGTTGAACTTTCTTATTAGCGTTTGTCTCAGATTAGATTTATGGCTATATAGTGTGTATTTTGTCCCGCGCCGTGGCGTCGCAGTCCAAGGCATCCTGCCTAGGACTCGCGTTACGGAATGCGCGCTGGTTCGAGTCCCCATGGGGGAAGAAATTTTCTCATGAAATTTCGGCCAGTGTATGAGACCGGTGCCCACCCAGCATCGTGATGCACTTGGGGAGCTACGATAGGTAGCGAAATCCGGTTACGCAAACCAGCTATAACGGCTGGGGGGCTCATCGTGCTAACCACACGATACCTCCATTCTGGTTGGATGATCGTCCACCTCTGCTTCGGCATGTGGGTTGTGAGGCCAACAGCCGGCTGGTAGGTCTTGGCCCTTCGTGGGCTGTAGCGCCACGGATGATTATTATTATTAGTGTGTATTTTGCTGATGTTTTCATTTTTATCTTTTTCTTGTTGATTCGAAAATTATCTCATTCATCAGAAAAAATTAAAAGTAATTACAATCTGTTTTTTGCAGGGCTGCGTTGCCTTATCAACAGAGCATTTCAAACAGTGCAAGAGAGAAAGAAGTGAAATTTGTAGACGGAAGGTTACCAGAAGAGATGAAGCTTGCAAATTCTTCCAGCGAAGACAAGAATGTCCTGAAATGTGACAGATGTGAGAAATTTTTTATATACAGTGAGACAGGGAATTTTTTGTGTAAAAAGTGCAATGATGAAGACCTAAAAATGAAAGCTATTGCAGGAGACAAGCAGTACTCTTGTAACCAATGCAGTAAATTTTTCGCTAGAAAAGAAGGTCTAAAAAGACATGTGCGAATCCATACCGGTGAAAAAGCGTACAGCTGCGAATTATGCGGTAAAAATTTTCATACAATAATTCATTATTAATACATACACAAACACATTCCGGTGAAAAGCCATACGAGTGTATTGCAAAAAACGATTCTCTTTGGCCACTAACCTCGTAGTTCATTCACGGACACATACTGGTGAAAATCTATACAAATGTGATCGTTGTGATAAATCGTTCTGTCATTCGAGTGCCCTTGTGAAACATTCTAGAACGCACATTGGCGAAAAACTCTACCAATGTCAGTATTGCAATAGACGTTTTTCAGATGGCAGTGTTCTAAGAAAACATATAAGAACTCACACTGGAGAAAAGCCATATCAGTGTAAGCAATGCAACAAATATTTTTCTTCCAAATCCTACGTCACATTTCATGCCCGATTACACAATAAAACAAATAAAATGTGAGAGGATCTTGTTACTATATCAAAACATGTGGTGAACTCTGTTTAAGAACTTTTATTTATTACATTTCTCTTATATAAAATATGAGCATACACTTTCTCATATTAATTTTACGGAATTCTGTAAAGGTTCAATATGCATGCGCCACTAGAAAACATTCCTAAAATACCTTGAAAATCGTTTGGATTTATAGTATGGAGTAGTGAAAATTAATTGTGATCACTAGGAGAGTTATATGCCCGCATATATCCATACTTATATAATATATTATATAATACAGTAAGAAATTAAGTGTGTTGTGGCAGTGATAAAATTGTGAAAAATTCCTTTACAGTGGCGCGAACATATTGAATCTTCAATCGAAATTTCATTTTTTTTTCGCAGAGCCAGTGTTCAGTGTGATACAGGTGTCCACATAGTTCCCACACATTGGCTTCCAGCAAGTGATAGGGTCAGATCCTAGATTATAGTATATGAAGAATAAAAAAAAAGTTCCATCTATAAAATAAGTGCACGCACAGAACAGAATTAATAAAATTTAAAAAGGAATTTTACTTAGCGGTATTACTGCCGTGCTCTCATGGTTAACATTCGGCAGGTCTTTGAGTGGCCTCGTGCATAATATTCGGCAGGTCTTTGAAATTTAATTGCATTATTGTTTTCAATTTCCTATGTCGCCGCTCCAATTACTCGCCTCAATTTCAATATTGCAACCAATAAGCTGCTTCCATTATTAAATGACACCCACTTGTCTAATCCACGTGGACTAAAACCGAGGTTGCAATGTCTTGTGCTGAGGACGAACATTAAGGTATGTGATTAAAAATTATTATTAAAGAGTTGTTATTAAGAGTTAAGAATGTTAACGTACTTGTATATGAAATAATAATACTAATTACAATAATAATAATAATAATAATAATTATAGCCTTTTAACAATATAACAAACTAGTGCTTATTCTTATCGAGGAAGTAGACATGACAACATGACGCTTAGAGTGAAACCTACAGAGCAACAATCAGTCGGTAAAAATTATGTATGACTTGAGGCTTTCCCGGCGTTTGATATAGAATAACAATTCTTGGGTTCTCAGCCAGGTGAGTTGGAGATTAGCTGCCAAGCTTTCGATGGCTAGCTCTGCCATCTGATGAAGTCTGACGAAGTCCCTGAAGAAGATGGCAGAGCTAGCCGTTGAAAGCTTGGAAGCAGATCTCCAACTCACCTGGCTGAGAACCCGAGAAGAGTTATTCTATGGTAAAAATTATGTTTTAAAAGCACACCGCACGTTATTGTATGATGCCGACATGTTAAGCATGAGAGCGCGGCGATAATACCAATGTTGCCACACTACACCAGGTGTTCCAAACGTTTGTCAGAAAATATAGCTAATTGAGTGTCGAAGGCACTAATTATGTTTGTCTCCAATATATATTATGCTCTAATTACTCAAGTTTTATAGTTCTGCCTCAAACCTGGCTCTCCAGCATGATGGCTTATGCGACAACAGCACTCAACTGATGGTTAATTGCGAGCAAGTCATCATTATTATTAGGACTCGAATTTTTAGATATTTATATTTATATTTTTATTTTTATGTGCTAAAAATCGGGAAAATATGACAAAAAGGAAAAATATTTCGTTATGTTTCAATTATTTCATGTGAATATAAACAATATGCATCAGTTTGTCGGTGTTACAACCAAATGTTTCGTCCACTACTCCGTGGATATCTTCAGTGGCGTGGTACACGTGTGTGCAGAGATCTGCTGTGTGTATCAGACTGGTAGCACGTCGATATTTGAGGTGTGGGGCTGTTGTTGCTTGTTGTCGCCGCGGTCCACACCAGTGGCTTCGGTGCTTTGATTGTTTGTCATAGTGTCTAATTGTCGGAGAAAGGGTTTGATGTTTGTGCTTCTGAGGGCCGGATACCAAGCTTTGTTGACCTTGAGTCCTTCCTCCTTGCGGTTAAAGTTCTTTTTGTGTTTATGAATCTCAATAGCTTCCCGATGTAACTGGCATAGAAGTGTGGCGTACTGCTTAGGATGTCGGTGTCCTGGAACCTGATGTTGTGATCCCCATCATTAAAAGCATGCTCGGCTACGGCCACTTGTCCACGTAACCTAGACGGCAGTTCCTTCTATGCTCTGTGATTCGGGTCTTGAAGCTACGCTGTGTTGTACCTATGTACACTGACCCACAGGAACACGGGATTCTGTATACTCCAGCTGATGAAAGTCGGTTATGTTTGTCCTTGACAGACCGTAAGCAGTTACGAGTCTGCCTAGTAGGAGTGCAAATTGTCTCCACGTTGTGTTGTTGTAGTATCTTGCTAGTATACGCATCCTATCAATGCTGGCCGTGAAAGCCTACATTCCAAGAATATGCATCAGAATAAATTATGTTGCCTCGCCAACTGCAGAAGAATTACAGTACACAATGAGATTCATCCATTACAAATGCTTGACGATTATCGCGGAACACTGCCTTGTACTGAGGAAAAGAGCGCCCTGGCCATTAAGAAACAACATGCACTCCCTGGAGACATGTTTGTGACTGGAAACGAAATAGAGACAGATGATGTTTATGAAATTATAATTGCTTCCTGAATCAGCGTTATGATAACTTACAAGACTCTCCTAAATGACACATCAATGTTTGTGTGTTATTTAATGTGTAACACTTTTATTAAGCCGCCAATGCTTATCTACTATAATAGTCATTTACATGAATAAGATTTTTACATGAACGTTTTCGATACCATTTTTTGTATCATCTTCAGATGCATTATAATTAAAATTAACAATTAACATTTGTAAATGATTGAAAACCTAGCCATTGGTGTGTGTTTTCTGTGAACTTCTTTTCGTGATTAAGTGTGTGATACATTTATGGATGTCGCTTGTCTACTAGTAATTAGTGCTAATAGTAATACTAAGCTTACTTAATATCAATCAATTTCTAAAATGCAATATAAAACTTATAGTATAACACCAATATAAAAACTTTTATAAAAGAACACTTGTTTGGTCGTTTTTGTTATTCTGTCTTTGAGTTCTGTTGTGTCTTGCCTTTTAATGGGGCGATTATAACTGTTCTCTCTTTGTTTTTATATAAAACTTCATAATACTAAAATGCTGAATCATTGTGTAAGAAGCAATTTGTAGAGCACTTGTTTTAATCACTTGGTAGATAAGCATTGGCGGCTTAATAAAAGTGTTACACATTCAATTATAGCAGTAACAAAACAAAAATGAAATTGTTGTGTGTGTAAGTTACACTAAATTGTTTTAGTGGTAACAGCTCTTACAGCTTGCCAACTGTCACGTCTAAGGCACTGCACTGAACATTCGGGTCATGATTAATCTGAGGTGGTGCTTTTGTCGAAAATTATTTGATGAAAACTTAATTTTTCTGTTAAAGAATCAGTAGAATGGAGAAAAATTGTCTCCGGCACCGGGACTTGAACCCAGGTTTCCAGAGTTACGTGCTGGCACTTTATCCACTAAAATAGGTGAATTTTTAAATCTCGGGAATGGCCATCACTAAAAGAAAACCAGTAGGTCTTCTTTAGGAAGACTCAAGACGAATATCCGGCGCCTAAACGGGATTTTTTCGGCTAAGGAATGGTAACCCTAACAGAAGGTTCCCTGGCCCTCCAGGTTGGGGGTTGGGCTTTGGGTTGACAACCCAATCCCGGAAAAATTTTAACGTTGAGAAACCCAAAGAAGCAAGCCGGACTGATCATCAGAGACGACTAGGCAAACGGAATAAGGATATGTATTTGGCTACATGGAACATAAGAAGTTTATTTAGACCTGGAGTCCTGAGAGATTTGATACAGGAACTTGACAAATATAATATAATGATTGCGGCAGTGCAGGAAATAAGATGGCGAGGGACGGAAATGTTCATGTCCGGTAATTATTTGGTATGCTATAGTGGTAGTGATGGCCGAAATGATTTTGGAACGGGTTTCCTGGTCCACAAGAAAGTTAAAAGTAATATAATTGATTTTCAACCCATTAATGAACATATATGTAGTATACGGATCAAAGGAAGATTTTTTAATACCACCATCTTATCAGTGCATGCCCCCACAGAAGAAAAAGATGAAATTGTTAAGGATGCCTTTTATGAACGTTTGGATAGAGTACACCAACAAATACCTAAGCATGATATTATAATTATATTAGGAGACATGAACGCCAAAATTGGTAAAACAAGTGTGGTATCTAATGTTGGTAGGTATACACTACATGATATATCTAATGATAATGGGGAAAGACTATGTGATTTTGCGGTTGCTAAAGATCTGGTTATCTCCAGCACGCGGTTCCCCCACAAAAATATACACCTACAAACATGGATATCACCTGATGGCTTTACAATTAATCAAATTGATCACGTCATGGTAAGTGCAAGGCATGCCTCAGACATCTTAGATGTTCGATCTCTAAGGGGAGCGGACTGCGATTCAGATCACTTTCTAGTCAGAGTTAAATATAGACCTAGATTATCAAGATTAGCAACTTTTGTAAATAACAGGTGCATAAAATTTAATATTAATAAATTTGAGGACAGTACAATAGCAGATGAGTATAGAAGAACTATAACAGATAATATTCATAAACAGAACATACAGGAGATGAATATTGAACAGAAATGGTCCTTCATTAAACAAAATATACATTCAGCTGCCTCAGAGATCATTCAGACCACGCAGAATAAAAATAGGAACACTTGGTTTGATCAAGAATGCAAAGAAATGATAGATAAGAGAAATGAACTCAGACTGGTTATGCTACAAAAGAAAACTAGAGCAGCAACAGATAAATACAAAGAAGGAAGGAGAAATACTAAAAATATTTGTAAAATGAAAAAGAAAATGTTTGAAGAAAATTTATTGTACGACTTAGATGAAAAATTTGGAAAAAATGAAAGCAGAAAGTTTTTCGAAAGTGTCAGAAGGCAGAAGAAGGGCTTCCAACCAAGAACGATGATATGTAAAAACAAAGATGGAAACCTAATTACTGGAGAACTACAGGTACTAAAAGTATGGACTGAATATTTCAATGATCTCTTGAGTTCTGGAGGACAAGAAGATATAAATGTAAACGTATCCTATTTTGGACCTGACCCTTACATGCCAGTACCAACGAATACTATGGTATATGATGCAATAAGGAAAATGAAAAACAATAGAGCACCAGGAGAAGATTCGATTAATGCAGAGTTAATCAAAAAGGGTGGAAAGGAGTTGTGGAAATGTATTCATAATCTGATTGTGGATATATGGAATCAGGAACAAATGCCTAGTGATTGGAGTGTAGCTGTCATATGCCCTATACATAAAACGGGCAATAAACTGGAGTGTAAGAATTATAGAGGCATATCACTGCTAAATACTACATATAAAATTTTCACTAATATCTTAGCTAAGTATTTAGAACCATACATAGAAGCAGCTCTTGGAGAATACCAGTGCAGTTTCCGTAAGGGTCGATCAACAACAAATCAAATATTTTCTTTACACCTAATTTTAGAGAAGTTTTGTGAATTTAATTTACCTTTGCACCAATTATATATTGATTTTAAAAAAGCTTTTGACTGCATTAGCAGAGATTATATTCTAGAAACTTTAGGCGAAATTGGAGTTCCCAGTAAACTGATCAATTTAACTAAAATAACTTTAACACAAACTCAAAATAAAGTTAAAATTCAGAATAAGCTCTCTGAAAGCTTTATAACTTTTAATGGCATTAGGCAAGGTGATGCCTTATCAACTATGTTGTTTAATGTTGGATTGCATAGAATTGTTCAAAAGATAACCATAAACCCAGGAGGTACAATCATCAATAGAACGGCACAATATATGGCATATGCAGACGATATTGTTATCTTATCACGCAATGTAAGTACAATGGATGAAATACTCAAACAAATAGAAGCTGAAGCAATCAAAGCCGGTCTGGAAATTAACAGTGATAAAACTAAATACATGTATAATATGAATAATGACAATTCTAATAAGATTAATTTAAATGATACTGATTTTGATAGAGTTTCCTGTTTTAAGTATCTGGGTTCCATGGTGAAAGACAATAATGATGTTATGACTGATATAAAAGAGAAGATTGCAGCTGGGAATCGAGGTCTTTGGGCATTGAATAAAACTATGAAGTCTAGGTGTATCTCAAGAAAAGCTAAAATAAGAATATATAAAACTATTATTAAACCAATAGTAGTATATGGAAGTGAAACCTGGACTCTATCTGAAAGGGCAATTAAGATCTTAAATGCGTGGGAACGGAAAGTATTACGGAAAATCTTTGGGCCTACTTATGAGCAAGGGTTTTGGCGAATTAAAACAAATGCTGAGTTATATGAATTATATAAAGATAACAACATTGTTGTTGACATAAAACTCAGAAGGTTAGAGTGGCTGGGACACGTAGCCAGGATGGAGAACAATTGCACACCCAAAGCTGTACTAGATGCATTACCGGTAGGAAGAAGGAAAGTCAGACGACCTAAATTGAGATGGCTGGATGACGTTCAGGCTGACCTAACAAAAGTTGGAATTAGAAGATGGAGAACACGAGCATTAGACAGGAGTGATTGGTCGGATGTTCTGAGGGAGGCTAAGGCTAAACTATAAGGGCCGTAATGCCAATGATGATGATGATGACTTTATCCACTAAGCCAATCCGAATTCAAGTTCCGATGCTGAATTAAATCCCTCTCATTTTTAAGTTCTACCTACTGTGTTCCCCTTTGTTCACCTATCCCCGTGTACTGTGTAACAGTATGGTACATGAGGGTAGGCCAACAAATAGGGAACACAGTAGCTACAACTTAAACATGAGAGGGATTCAATCTGGCATCGGAACTTGAATCTGGTGTGACTTAGTGCATAAAGCACCAGCCTGTGAAAACCCAGGTTCGAGTCCCGGTGCTGGAGAGAATTTTTCTCCATTCTACCGATTATTCACCATATGGAAACGCAGAATTGCTGCAATGAAACTCCATATGTACTTCGGTACATCATCTATATACTGTATATAATTCGAACTGATAATGGAAATAACGGGAAAACGGCTGAATGGATTTTAATAAATGACCCCTCATTTTGAAGCTTGGAACCCAAAGTTTTTTCAGAAAAATAGTAATTTTCAGTGAAATGTCAATTTCCTACATCATTTTCCTATTTTCCAAAATCCATCTGTCGTCAATTATGAGACTTTTCAGAATAAAACAAAAGACACACTACAGTAAACAATATTACACGAAGATTATGGTCTGCAAGATTGCTGACACATTTAGAGCTCAAATTTAATTGGTTATTAAAAACTTCAAGAGTTATTAAACTTATTTACAGGTCTGATTCTGCGGTGTGTAATTTTCTGAGTACAGCTGTGTATTGGATATTAGAAACTACAAAACTTGAGGTGGCATCATGACATTATTACCATTAGAAATGAAATATTATTGTAGTTAATCCCTTGATGTGACTATTTTTCATTAATTATACATATTAATGCTATAGGTCTATAGACGATATGAAAGTGAAATGTTTTGGGTTATATAAGTAGATGTAGAGAATATCTTAAATTAAATATTCATTTCTATAATTTACTGAGTGGCGGCTATATGGTATACATAGTATATGTTACCGAAGACTATAAAACTTATATATATTGTTATTAAAAATCAAATATTTTTATAGTTAATCAAGTGGGGTTCGGTCTTCTTCTTATATTTAATGGCGGTGTGTGGAGATATTTCTGTGCGTGATTCTCTTCAGTATTGGCTCGAGAGAGCACAAAAATTAGAGTTTCTATGGAAAGACCAAAAGGTATTACTTACTGCTAAAATAAGAGGCCTACAAGATTTTGTAGTCACCTGATGATTTCAGCAAGATCTCTTAGCAGGATAAAATTATTTTACCCTCTATAAATTTCAAGGTAGTTCACGAAACATGCAGCAACTATACCAAGATGCTATGTCTATAGTTCGAAAGCGTAACAAACCTGACTTTTTTTTTAACTTTCACCTACAATCCACAATGACCTGAAATAGCTACTGCTTTACTCCCACATGAAAAACCGACTGATCGTCCTGACATTGTTACTTGCATTTTCACGTTCAAATTAAAAAACTGAATGTGTATAGCTTCAAGACAAACTATTTAGCATAAAAAAACATTCACAGGGAGTATGTTTCATTATTATTGAAACAAACAACTTTCAGAATGTCTGGTACTTAGTTTGCAGCATTTGCTGCACAAGCCACTAGTAGTAATATAATTTTTGTGTGTTTTATGTGAACGTCTGAAAATATGTACATAAACAAAAATTGTCAAAATGTGTGTTGTTATGTGAAATAAAATTTAAAGTATATACTCAGATGACCTTGTCCGAATAATCATCACCATCATCATCCTGTCAAGTATTAGTGCCAAAAGAACTGTTACGGCCTGAAAAAGCGATTTTCTTGCCATCTTTTCATGGGTCGACCAAGTGACCATTTCCCATTTGGGCGATACTTCATTATTGCCTTAGGGATCCTGGATGAAACCATTCTTGAGATGTGTTCCTTCCAGTTTAACTGATATCTGGAGATATAGTCCAGTATTGATGACACATTAAGTTCCTGAAGGATATCTTCATTTTTCTTTCGATCCCATTTAGTGTAGCCAGCTGTTCGGCGCATGAATCTCATCTCGCAAGCTGTTAGTCTGCTTTCATCTTTTGTCCTTATAGTCCACGCTTCACTCCCATAACATAAGACTGGTCGAGCTATTATTTGATAAAGGCGAGTACGAGTTGATTTTTGTACTAACGAAGGTTTTAAAACTCTATTAATGATGCCCATTGATTTGTTGAATTTTACAATTTTCTCTGGTAAATCCAAATTTTCAACAAAAAGTTTATATCCTAAATAAGTAAACTCATGAACTCTTTCCAAAATTGTGTTATTTAAACAAATTTTGCTTGGTATTGGGTATTTACCACAAAAGGCCATTATTGTTGTTTTGTTAATGGATATTTCCATTGAATATCTTTGAGCTATTAAATTTAAATTATGCACTGAGCATTGCAAATCATCTTCAGATGTTGTTAGTAAAACAAGATCATCCGCAAACATTATTACATCTAATTTTAAATTTCTGTTAATAGTGATATATCCGTGTTTGGTTCTCTAAAATCTTTCACAATGGCATTCATATAAACGTTAAAAAGCAAAGGAGAGAGGCCACAACCTTGCCTTGTCCGAAACTTAAAACATAATTACGAGTTTATATTATAATGCAAATAAAATATTTACCTAAGAATCCTAGTCCTTATTAGTATATTGACATCTAAGTGATCTTTGTCTTCATCCTTGAAGCATTCTTTAGCTTTCATAAGTTTATGTTCATTTTTTGTAACACCTGCATGCATTCTTCTTGTGGCAAAGCCTAAAAAAAAATCCATTCTTTAATAAAGTTGATTCTTTTATTAATTCACGTGTGCACATTGTATAATCCGTATTTCTTTTCTCTGTGGTAGTGCATGGTAAGCACTAGAGGTTAGTGTAATCGAGCACACACTGAGAGTTCCTCGATAATAAAATTGAGTATAAGTATTGAGACACAGGATCCAAACGTTTCTAAAACAAAATTAATACCATTTTCATTAACATCACATGGCCTTGAGCAACTAAAAATGAATAATAACAGAAGTATAACAATACATGATTGTAACCTACCTACTTGCTCATTAACGCTTTAAGTATATCCTCACAAGTTAAATATTTAGGCATTATTATTGACCAACATTTAAAATGGGACAAGCATATCTCCTTCCTGTGTAACAGATTGCGTAAAACAATCCACAAATTTTCCATTCTACACTCTTATTTACCTGTTTATGTTCTGCGTACTGTGTACTTAGCTCTGTTTCAATAATTCAGTATGGTATTTTAGGTTGGGGAGGAATGGCAAAATCGACTCTCCGTCCTTTAAATTTGCTCCAAAAATAATTATTAAAATTTGTCCATATAAAACTTTTGATTACCCAACAAAATTAATTTTTCAGGAATTTGGTGTATCAAATCTAGAACAAATTTATGAACAAACATTGCTGATTTACTTCCATAAAAACCACAATAAATTTAAATTTGATCCTCACGAATACCATACGAGACAAAATTACAGTTTCTTTCTAAATACTCCGAAATGCCACACAACTGCTGGATTAAAACACAGCAGAAATTTTGAACCCAAAATATATAATGCATTAATTAAAGCCTACCCTGAGCTAAGTACACTTAACACACATAGATTTAAGAAACAAATCAGATTAATTATTTAATTGTTTAATCTAATTGAGTTAAAAATTGATACTCTAATATTTATGTACTTTTGTATTTTCTATTTTTATATAGACCCTATTATTACATGCTGTATTATTTTACCATTTATTAATGTGATTGTGCTCAATGAACTCTCTTAATTTTGTGATATATTTTGTATAACTGATCTGAACTGCGCCCGAGCATGAGCTTCTGCTCTTTCGGGCTGCAATGCCTAATGTAGCTCAAGTGTAAGGTATTAAATAAATAAAATAAATAATAAAACAAAAAAAAAATTGCCTTCCTTACTGCATAATCCAGTAATGGCTTTGCTTCAAATAAATTCAAGTTAAGAGCAAAATTATGTATCATATTCGTTTAATATTTTTATACAATATATAGGCATATGGATTCACTTCTCACACCTCACTGCTATCAAATCATTACATATTTTAATTGTTGTTGGGGTCAACGTCTCAACTCTCATTATAAAGGAACTCTAGAGTCTAGACATTACAGTTAATGGCGGATTTATTATTTCATCAGTCCAATTTATTTTATTTCAGTACATAATGTACCTAGATGTATTAATTGCATGTCTGTTATATTCCGCTGTATCGATTGCTGTAGCTGGTGTGATGTCAGCACCAACTCTACAGAAAAAGCAAGCTGGTTTGAAGGTCATTGAAATCAGTCCTGCTACATCAAAGGTACTGATGCGAAGTGTCCATACTTGTAATTTCCAATATGCTGGTATGGTCTCAGCTCCTATACTGTCATTTGCTGGGAACCACTGTGTAGGAACTATGTGCATAACTGTAAAAATCACTTTAAAAGCAGAAAATATGGTGACTCCACTTTTTTCATGTAATCTCAACTCCACGGACTTCTATAAGGGGTTATGCCTTGAATCTCTACTCCTAAGCAATTACCTGTTCACTTAATAAAGTTAAATTTCGCTTCCTCTCCCTCCCAATTTTAAATTATGGTTTGATTTATTAAAACTGTATTATAATTCGTAAAAAAATGTGTTTTCCTTGGACTCTCACTTTGAGAGAGGAACAAAGGTTAAGGGTGTTTGAGAATAAGGTGCTTAGGAAAATATTTGGGGCTAAGAGGGATGAAGTTACAGGAGAATGGAGGAAGTTACACAACTGCACGCATTGTATTCTTCACCCGACCTAATTAGGAACATTAAATCCAGACGTTTGAGATGGGCAGGGCATGTAGCACGTATGGGCGAATCCAGAAATGCATATAGAGTGTTAGTTGGGAGACTGGAGGGAAAAAGACCTTTGGGGAGGCTGAGACGTTGATGGGAGGATAATATTAAAATGTATTTGAGGGAGGTGGGATATGGTGATAGAGACTGGATTAATCTTGCTCAGGATAGGGACCAATGACAGGCTTATGTGAGGGCGGAAATGAACCTCCGGGTTCCTTAAAAGCCAGTAAGTAGTGGCAGTAGGAGTAGCAGTAGCAGTAGCAGCAGCAGCAGCAGCAGCAAAGAATGTGTTTTCATATCCTCTTGTGATTTATGCTGTGGAAAACTTACTAGTGATTGTTTCTGTTGGGAAAAATAACTATATTCACTTATTTGTAACTCATTTTTTTTTTTATTTTATGTTTTCCTGCAACACCAACTCCACAAATTGCTATGCATGCAGACGATACAGCTATTTATGCAACCCATCGCAACATTAACATAGCCTCAAATCACCTTCAGCAAGCCTTGAACATCGTATGCCCTTGGATTGAAAATTGGCACATCGCACTGAACTACAATAAATGCGAAGCAATGATATTTACTTTGTGTCGTCCTGCTAATCCTCCATGCATAAATCGTTCAACCAACGTGATACCGTGGAAACCAAAGGATGAAGCTGTAAAATATCTTGGAGTGCACTTAGATCGCCGTCTGTCATGGAAACATCACATCAACAACAAACTTAAATTGGCCTACTCAAGACTCGCTAAATTATATCCGCTCCTCAACAAGAAATCATCTCTAAAGCTACAAAATTGCATGCTACTTTACACATCTCTATTACGACCTCTACTGCTTTATGCCTGTCCTGTCTGGGGAGGAGCTGCAATAAGTGAAATTAAACACATCCAGTCTTTTCAAAATAAAGTCCTACGAATTTCACTCAATTCTCCTTGGTTTGTCCGTAACAGCCAACTACACAGAGAAACTGGTATTGACACAATCAAACAGTTTATTCATTCACAAGCTAAGAAGTTCTATAACAACCTAGAAAATATTCCAGGCGCCATCCATTACTCTCTCAGAAGGAAGTCCACATTTCCCACCAGAATCAAGAGCCGACTTCCAATGGACCTCATATTATAATAAAAATTTATCATCACATCAACCTATGTGAATAATTATTTATTAACAATTATTTTTGTTCATTGAGGAGCCCAATCTAGGCTACCCTCAATTCAGTGTCATTTATTGTATTTATATTTTATTTAGAAATGATCAGTATAGTGCTAAATGCGCTGATCGATCAATAAATTGTTAAAAAAAAAAAATGTTGGTTTTGTATTGTATTTATTTACATTCCATGGTGGTCGTACATCACTTCACAGCTAGAATATGGAACATGTCAAAAATAATTTTAATAGTACTACAAAGACTTAATTCATAGCCAGAGTCTAGTTTAAATATATACAGAAGGGTTTTACAATAACAGTACAACACAAGGGGTTAATACTGATACTTAACACAAGACAGAAATATACATGCAGCATTATTGAATGTCAAATTCACCTACAGAATAGAAGGCGTGAGAAATTAGGTACTTCTTTAATTTGGCCCTAAATAATCTTATGTTCTGAGTTTGATTTTTTATATCCATAGGGAGGCTATAAAAAATTTACTGCCATATAACACATTCCTTCTTGATAGCACGATAGACTTGCCAATGGAGTATGAAGGTAAATTTTTCTGACGTGTATTTATGCTATGAACTGTTGAATTAGTTGCAAAGTTTTCACAATTACATATAAGGAAGTTTATTAATGAAAAAATATACTGACAAGCCATGGGCATTATTTGTACTTTTTAAAAATGGTCCTACACGATTCCCTCCATTTGGCACCTACTATTACTCTAATCACTCTTTTTTTGTAGTAGAAATATACTATGTAGAATTTCCCTAGAATATTATTCCAAAACTCCTTATCCAGTGGAAGTATGCAAAGTATATTGTTTTTAAAGTATTGATATTTACTATCTCTTGCACAGATCTAATAGCAAATCATGCTGAATTTAGTTTGGGGGTAATTTCTTTAATATATTTCCAATTTAATATATTATCGATTTGTAAGCCAAGAAATTTGGTTGTTGTTTCTATTATGTACCTCTTGTTAAGTACTCTGCTTGAAATTTGCGAGGTTGAATTTGGACAGGATTTGAATTGGATTATGTCAGTTTTGTTGCTCAAAAAATCTATGTAAAGATTTTTTTTTGATCCTACAGAATAAATCTGTTATGGTAATAATATATCAGAGGAGAAAAATTCGCTTCGAGCAACAGTGCATATAACTGTGCATATTAGTGTGCATATTACTGTGGAATCCCGGCCACCAAGTCACTCAACTGAGTGCGCTCTTTGTATAATGGCAGTTGACTTAATATAAAATGTCAGCATACATGCCCAACTTGGAGTCAGGCCACAAAGGGAAAAACAATGGAGAAGAGGGGTTCGAACCAGTGATGTGGATTGAACTTCGATGTGGCTCAATGATGAGGCACTTGGTACGTAGAACCAAAAACCCAGGTTCGATCCCTGGCGCCGGAGCAAATTTTTCTCCTCTAATATTAATTGTTACTATAACAGATGTATTCTGTAGGAACAAAAAAGATAATCTTTACGTATATAAACCATGAATACTGGTACAATAAACTGTTCTGGGTTCGAAACCTCTACACATAGACCTATATAATTTATTTTAAATGGTTTATGTAGAGTAACAGTATACAATCAAATTTACAGTTTCATTCTTTGTGAGTACTATTATAAGACACTTTCTACTTGGCAAGATTCATCGACCACCAAGAATATAGAAAGGATATGCCCGCAGTATTCATAGTTATTTATTACTGCTTTCTATTCTTTGTTGAACATCTTTCATATTGTGGCAAGAAGTTGGCAATGTGATATTTGTACAAGCTATTCTCAATTGTTCTCGCTGTTCAATTATTTTACTTACGTCACAGATAATCACATTGTCATTTGTTTACGTCCATGTTGATCAATAAAATCAACAAATCAGGTATTTAAATGTATTACTATTCCAAACGTATCATTATAATGTTCAAATTTGTCATTGGTATTTTAAAGACTAGCTTTCGACTTATAATGTGTAATAAATTAATACATTTTGTACGGTATTTGTTCTCTCAGTTCCACGTGCGTTGTTACTCACAAACGTTTATCGAAGTAGCAATTTCTTATCATTTCGCACATGAATTATCATCTACCATCAGCACTTCGTCATGTTTTGTAAGTATTTTACACTGAAAATATTAATTAATTTCTTGGGATAAATGATAAGATGTATTGGATACACAAGATTAAATAATATTTAGTTGCAGAAATATATTCAAGGATGTAACCTCTCTTGGCTGAAAAAAAAAAAGAAAAAGAAATGTAATAGCACAAAAAAAAAAAAAACAGATCGACGACAGACAAAAAATAGAAAAACTTATCTGTGCTATACTTCTAACAGTTGGATACACATAATTATGTAGCCTACATTTTGCCTAGATGCTTTCAATTCAGTCTCAGAATCATTTTAGTGCCTTGGTCTCCCCTTGGTGATGTTCTCATCAGAGAAATCTCCTCGACATTTTGAAACCCCAGAAAAGAGACTTGACTCTCTTACGTACTCAAAACAAAGGGATTAGTGAAGTTTAAGACTTTTTCTTGAAATTAATCTTATCATTAACATTTTAAACACATTTAGATATACCAGAAAAAACAAGGGTAAAATTTTTAGAGGAACAGATGCATTACAGGACCCACCCCAAGTATTCCATAGTATCGATTATATATTGTATATTTTCGATTATTATTTCAAGTATGCCATCTTAACAATATTAAATACATAGTATTATAAACATGTATAATTTAATAACACCAACAATAATGATATTAACCTAATATTAGTCACCTCTGTTATACAATATATTAAATTTTATTCAAAATAAAGTTAAAGAAACGAACCAAAGCTAAACTTTGTAAACACAGTAACATTAAACTTTCAGACAATACAACATTGGTATTAATACAACAATAAAATTAAGTTCATATTAGTCATCTTTATAATACATTATAAAATACTAATTCTACTCATTTATACTGCATTTTTGGTCCAGGGAAAATACTAGTCTTTCACAAAAACACATTTTTACTAGTATTTTCCCTGGACCAAAGAATTAAAAACAAAACTGGTGTAAAATTAGCATTTTACCATGGATCTCGCTGAAGATGTTCCGTTTCATCTTCTCCGTTATCCGAATGATTTCACAAAGTGCTACAATATGGCGTTCCTGTGTCTATCATTCAATACCTTGTAATTTCCAATGACATCTCCACAGGAGTTCATCTCGTTTACTTTTAAATTTCTTCAGTCTCATCCCAGGTTTACATGTTTCGCAAAACATTTCACTCCTAAGTAAACCACATTCACATAAAAAAAACCATAAACATAGCCTACATGTCTTTATTCATGGATAAAGCTACTAAAAAATTTACAACTTATTTATAATTCCATAATTTCCATTTCGAGGCCTACATTTTAAATCAAGAGGGAGAAATTGATCCACATCCTTTTTATATTTAACTATAGCATTCGAAATTGCCGCCATGATTATAATCAAACTAATTTACAACAATATTGATTGGTTGGCAACATAATGAAAACAATATATACCGGTATCGATCATTTAGTTGATCGAAACGCAACTTCCGTTGACCTTTTTTTTGTGGCTTAGCATATTTTTATATTTAGGGTGGGTCCTATAATGCATCTGTTCCTTTTTAAATCCTGAGGAGCAGGATTTTTCCTGCGAGACATTTTGAATTCAGACATACAGTGCACTCTTAAGATGTCTTCAATACCTTCTACAATGAGGCCCACTCCATCTAATGTCTGGTCTATTGTTTCAGCATACACACACAGAGATGACCATCACACCTTATCGGTGTGTTTGCTGGTAAGTTTGTATGTCAACTTACGATCGTGGTTTGTTTTTAAAAAGACGGTAAGATCAGACCTGTAAGGAGGTTCCTTTAAGTGCACTGAAAACAAATTTTAGCTCTAAAATGTTCGGAAATCTCAATATTATCACGAAAAACGTTGATTAGGCGGTAGAAAGTTTGCTGATTCGGAGCTTTTCTCGGGTGTTGGTTTGATTCCCACTTGGGCCAATTACACGATTGCTTTTTTCGCAGGTTTTTCCAACTATAAGGCGAGTTTCAGGCAATTTCATAGCAGTGGCGTATACTGGTTAAAGGGTTTGGGCTACCGCTGACCCTATTATTACACAAAATATATCTAACAATTACTTTAATTTTAATTACTATGGTAAAACTAATAACACAAAATTATTACATTATGTTATATTATAAACTTTTTCTTTTGTAATTTCCTTGGGCTACCGCCGGTAGCCCCGGTAGCCCGCAAAATACGCCCCTGTTTCATAGCGAATCCTCGGTACTGTTATCATCTCGCCAAATTTTGTCTCTTATCAGGAATTCAATCGGCTCTAATAATTCAGTAGTTGATACAGCGTCTTTAAATAACCGATTAGGAAACAGATTTGACTGAAGCGGTAGGCTAACATGGTGATAAAGAAAAACTCCTTGTTACACCATTTTAAGTGAAAAACATACTCAAAATATTCTTTTTCAGTAATGGCTACATCGTAGTATGTAGTGCAATTGTATTAGCTAAAATATGAATAATTAAAAATGAACATATAAGCTTAATAATAAAATCCTTAGGAACATATCTTTCTGAATTGCGAGAAAAGCCAACGAGGAAAGTAAACAAGATAAAAAAAATGTAAAATAAATTTTAAAATGTGTTTGTGTTTATGCAATGTAAGAACCCACTTATGTACAATGTATAAAATTTATTGTATACAGGTATATTGTGTATAGGTAGCTAAATGACCGTAGGTGAATTGCAATAAAATAAATAAATGAATGAATGAATAAATGTTATGTGCAAAAAAAAAAACGCTCAATGTGGGAAAAATTACATCAACACTGGACAGTGAATGACTGGAAGAATGTACTTTTTTCCGATGAGTCTCATTTCGAGGTCCACGGCCACCGTGTTTCTTACGTACAGAAAGGATCCGAAAAAGTAACAGCAGCTCATCTCCAACAAGCACCCAAATAACCCCCTAAAGTAATGTTTTGGGGTTATTTTACACATGAAGGGCCTGGAGCATTAATACCTATCAAGGGAATGATGAATTCTGACAAATATATTCACTTATTGGAAACCAGAATCGTACCCCAGCTGCAAAAATCATTTCCGGGTGGCAGAGATGTGTTCCAACAAGACCTGGCACCATGCCATACGTCTCGAAAAACTACAGAATTCTTCAACAAGAAGAATATTCAGGTACTCCCCTGGCCAGGCAACTCACCCGACATCAACCCCATTGAGAACTTGTGGTCAATTTGCAAAAGAAGAATGCAAAAAATGGATTGTTCTACAAAGGAGAAGATGATTTCTGCCCTCATTGGTGTATGGTTTTGCGATGAAGAAATTAAGAATATTTGTGGGAAATTAGTGGAATCCATGCCAAATCGTCTCAGAGCTGTTATTAGGAACAAGGGAGGCCACATAGATTACTGAGGTATGTCTTAGATCCTTTTTTTTTATCCTGTTTGAGTGTTTTTGCATAAGTAATTACGTTGTTCGGATTAATTTGCACACTATGTATAAAAAGTTAAATATTCTTCATCTAACATAATTAGGAGCATTAAATGCAGACGTTTGAGATGGGCAGGCCATGTAACACGTATGGGCGAATCCAGAAATGCATATAGAGTGTTAGTTGGAAGGCCGGAGGGAAAAAGACCTTTGGGGAGGCCGAGACATAGATGGGAGGATAATATTAAAATGGATTTGAGGGAGGTGGGATATGAAGGTAGAGACTGGATTAATCTTGCTCAGGATAGGGACCAATGGCGGGCTTATGTGAGAGCGGCAATGAATCTTCAGGTTTCTTAAAAGCCAGTAAGTAAGTAATAAAGAGTTAAATAAACGAGCACGTAAGCAAACAAACGACTAAATAAATAAACGAACAAACATGAGTAATAAATCAGTAAATGAATACCTACCGGTATGGTAAATAAATAAGTAAACAAACAAATATATAAGTAGCCTATACTTTTTCATTCCTATTACTTTTGTATGAAATTAAAAGTAGGAACGTTACAAGCAGTGTATTATAATGTTATGTATAAGACACGATATGCACAACATACAAATCATAACTACAAGACTATCTTCACTATCTTCGTTAACTACGGAATAAATTATTGTCAATTAAGTAGGTCTATATGATACTTTATGTTCTCATTATTGCTAAGACGTGAACATTCCTGAAAAAGTTAGCAATAACTTTCACTTACTCATGACTTCTAAGGAACACAGAGGTTCATTGCCGCCCTCACATAAGCCCGCCATTGGTCCCTATCCTGAGCAAAATTAATCCAGTCCCTACCAACATATTCACCTCTCTCAAATCCATTTTTATATTATCCTCCCATCTATGTCTCAGATTCCCAAACGTCTCTTTCCCTCCGGCCTCCCAACTAACATTCTATATGCATTTCTGGATTCCCTCATATGTGCTACATGCCCTGCCCAACTCAAACGTCTGGATTTAATTTTCCTAATTATGTCAGGTGAAGAATACAATGCGTGCAGTTCTGCGTTGTGTAACTTTCTCCATTCTCCTGTAACATCATCCCGCTTAGCCCCAAATATTTTCCTAAGCATCTTATTCTCGAATACCCTTAGTCTCTGAATAACTTTCACTACGAATTTATAATATTGATTGCAGATATACCTATGGATGCTACGAGGGGTGCCAGCTCATATTGGAGTGCCTGAAAGTTACCAAAATCTGGCTCATGCTGTAGCGTCAGTAAGCGAGAGAATCTTCACGAATGAGCAACCTATGGTCTTCTCTTTGCCCTTGAAAAATTTCAGTGTTGTATCATTATTTTCCTAAGCATCTTATTCTCGAATACCCTTAGTCTCTGAATAACTTTCACTACGAATTTATAATATTGATTGCAGATATACCTATGGATGCTACGAGGGGTGCCAGCTCATATTGGAGTGCCTGAAAGTTACCAAAATCTGGCTCATGCTGTAGCGTCAGTAAGCGAGAGAATCTTCACGAATGAGCAACCTATGGTCTTCTCTTTGCCCTTGAAAAATTTCAGTGTTGTATCATTATTTTCCTAAGCATCTTATTCTCGAATACCCTTAGTCTCTGAATAACTTTCACTACGAATTTATAATATTGATTGCAGATATACCTATGGATGCTACGAGGGGTGCCAGCTCATATTGGAGTGCCTGAAAGTTACCAAAATCTGGCTCATGCTGTAGCGTCAGTAAGCGAGAGAATCTTCACGAATGAGCAACCTATGGTCTTCTCTTTGCCCTTGAAAAATTTCAGTGTTGTATCATCAGATCTAGGGGACCACGACAACTATTATCCGGAGTACAAAGCAGTGACCATACCTCACGATTCGCTGTGCAACACCAACAACTCTGCGTTCCAGATCATAATGCCTACTTAGTACAGTTGTATACAAGTTACCGCATACATCATTTCTGGCATAACTGGATTGACGGTATGGATGATCTACTTAGACCACTGCACACGCTGGGACGTTGGACAGTTCTTTTGGCTCCTGAAACGAATACTTGGAACTCTTGGACGGAATATGCCTACCAGAATTTCATCTTTCCCCTCAAGTATGAAAAGAATGACTTTGTAGATCTTCAACATCAGTTAAACCTCCAGATAAATTTTCAAATTTATAATATGTTAGAAAACTCTATGGGGCACTTCCTTGTGGTGGTGATGGGAGACCCTGCTAAGGAAGAGGTTGCAAGTGTGATATTTCAAATCCTTTTTAAAAACAAATATTATGATTCCATAGTGATTCTAAATGCAGCAGAAGGAACATCTATAAATGCTTTCTACCCAAATAATTTTTGCTCTCTGAATCCAGAACCATTATTATTTGGCACCTGGACCGAAAATGACGAAGACGAAGGGTTGCTTGTAAATAAAGTTTTTAACAAAAGACAAATTGAAGAAAATTTAACAGGTTGTTACTTCAGAGTAATCCCTGCAAACACTGATCCATTTGTGATAACAAACTCCAAGAATCCAATCCCAGAGACCGTGGGAGGACTAGATGTCGAATTGCTGGAAATTTTCAAACAGGCATTCAAGGTTACAAACAAGGAATATAGTAATGATAGTGTACATATTACAGTATTGAACAAAATGCTGAACCTTTTGTACCAAAGTACTTCTGAACTGACAACGCCTTATTTCACCCGGAGTTATAAATTCTTCCTTCCAATTGCAGAAATGTATCCTAGATGGGCAAGTTTCACCAGGGTATTTACCCCATTTGCCTGGTTTTCTGTCCTAATCTCTATAGTGTTCACTTCTCTGGCTTTACGGTTCCTGACAGAGCGGGTGTCCAAAGACCACAGTATCTACGGAGCAACATCCCAGTGTTTCTTGAACACTTGGTGTTCAATTCTGGGTATTGTCGGACCATCTGATCTGTGCCCCCGTAAGATATGCGAACTGAACACTAATTCCTTCTCAGCCTCGGTAATTCATTTCTCTCCCTGCATTCCTATCTCTCTCTTTTATATATCTCTCCCTTTCTGTCCCCCACTATTCACAATTTTGGCCTTCTTGCGGGACAGTTTACAATATTTGCACTTGCAGTCCAGTGTTGTCAACTCAACATGAATATTGTAGCACAGAGTGGCGAAAGAAATATTATTAAGCAAGTACGTAATAGCATTTTGCCATGAAGAGAAACAAACAGGTCAATATCTGTTTCCTATAAATCAGCAACGAAAAGAACAGCTGATATCACAGGTGGGGCTTATTTTATTTCAATTGATTACGTATTAAAATTACTTACTTAACTAATACTAATAATACAACATTTTATGTAATTTATATAGACAGGTCAGAACTCCTAATAAAGAAAATCAGGAGAGAGGGAGTCTGTGCGGGAGATGAAAAACTAGAATCACCAGAGAAGAACAGACCAAGGGAACTTTTAATTATTGTAGATGATATGAACCGATGTATTTTAAGAAGAAAGATACAAGAATTTTACACCGTTCAGAAAGAAGTTTCAACATTGAAGAAATTACTGAAGCTTGCGAGAGAAGCAATAATTTCTAAGGTTGGAGAGAAAAACTACGGAAAGTGATTCGAGACATGGGATTTAGATTTAAAAAATGTAGAAATACAAGATGTATTTTGATTGAAAAAAATAATATTGCAGCATGGAGGACCAGTTATTTATGACACCGTTTGACGGAAGTTTGGCAACATCCCTATTCGGCAAGGTTCGTGGCCTGCTGTTTAACGTGGTGGGAGGAAAGCGGGTGGAATGGAGTGAGTACAGGCGTTAACTTTTCCAAGAACGACGACAGCGCTGAAGGGGCACAGATCCGATGGTCCGACAATATAGGAGTTGATAAAACCCCTCGCAGTACACCTCTCAGAATGGTGTTCTTGTCCAGGCATTTTTCACCAGTTACATGGTAGATCCTGGAAGACAGCATCAGATAGACACACTTTAAGAAATTCTGGAACAGAATTACACAATTCCTTTGGAATTTCTATCGAATTACAACCTACAAATTCAAGCTTACATCGTTTCTGACTCCGTCAGCACTCTGAACGTCGCTTTCCACACTGAACGTTCAGCAGTGTTGATCAATGAAGATTTCTTTGCATACTATGCCAAGAAGCTGTGCGGAAGGGCACGTTCCCCTGTGTATCATAAGTTCAGTGGAGAAGCAAGACACACGCACATGCATATGGTTGTCAGTGGCGGTAGATACTTATTCTGGAGGTGTAATCAAATTCTGGGTCGGCTAGTACAAGCAGGAATACCCCGGAAAATCATGGCTGATATTACGGATCCTCTGGGGAACCTCGCCATCAACCAAGCTGTTGATTTATTCAATCACCTTTCATTTTCCTTTGTCTTGGGTTATTTGTGAGTTTGATCGTTTTCGTTCTTGAGATGAATGTTCACTTTCTTGGAAAATGTGGAACTCCTATGTTGAGGAAAAGACAGTAATATTGGTGTAAAAACGCTTCCAGGCCTAAATTCCCACTGCTTAAGGGTATATGTACATGAATGACCACAAATATTATCAGAAAATGCGGGCTCTAAATTTATAAAATTTTATAATTTAATTTAATTTAATTTGGGATATATCAAAACAACAGTATTCAAACATTTACAGAATAAAGAATATAATTACAAAACAAACAAGAGAAATAGAAATAAAATAATACAAGCAATATAAAAAGAAGATACAGTAGTATTAACAAAATTTGAGACCGAATGAGCAGCGCTCGTGTTTGGTCACAGTTCAGATATAATATTAAAATAAAAAATAATAATAATAATAAAAATAAATAAGTAAAATAAAATAGGAACTAAAATATAATTACAGCGGCAATGGAATTATATAATATAACATTAACACTAGAGAAGAATAATATCGCACGTGAAAAGTAGGACTAATATATATTTTAAAATTATAGAATACAAATATAATATAGGTTGATTAATTTATACACATAGGCTATAGATTTATTTAATCAAATTGAAGATATTAACACGTTTCTATTTTTCTTGTTATATGTTATTGGGTTACATGTTAGAAGTTCCGGGTGTAATTTAGTTAAAGCATTGTACAACCGAGGGTCAAAATTTATGCTATGCTTTAGACCAGCAGATGTGAGACATTTAGGTTCTACTAATGTTGAATTAATATTTCGTCTTGTGTCATAATTGTAAGAAAATGAACTCGCAATTGGACAAAAATTACAAGGTACCACAACAAGACTTATTAGAACTTATATATCTCATAAAAGTATAAAAAGGTTACTAATAATATTTTTTTTAGAATTCACTTTTTACTTTAAATTAAATTTTCCAAAATTTTTAAATTTTCACATAATAATATTTCATAACTCCACAACCATTAGAGATAGAATTCTGAAATTTTGTACACTCATTTAACATGCATTTATGCAAAAGGTAGACTACAATAATGCCCACTTCTCTGAAAATAGAAAAATTAGATCACAAAACATTACGGAAATTTTAATTTTTTTTATATAGGACAAATAAAAAATTAATTGTATTAAAATAAACAACTCTACATGTCTGAGAGTAGTCTTCTTTTCAGAAATAAGTGTTTATTACATGCAGGAAAAATGTTATGGATACCAAATGATGTAACTGCGGAATTTTTTTTTTTTCATACTTTGATAAAACTGGTTTCAAAATATTATTAGTAACCTTTTTTATACTTATATAAGATATTTAAGTTCTAATAAGTCTTGTTGTGGTATCTGGTAATTTTTGTCCAATTGTGAGTTCATTTTCTTATAAAATTTTAGAAATTTAGAGCCAGCATTTTCTGATAATATTTGAGGTCATTCACGTACATATACCGGTACCCTTAATGACCAGTGAATTTATAGTTCACAACAGAAATGTTGTTGTTGTTGTCTAGTGCCTTGCATCTGGCAATGAAGCCATTAGCAGACAACAGAAATGTCCATAAACAAAAATGTCTACATACCGTAAGTTATATACAGAATATCTCAGTAGGAATGTAAAATATTTCAGCATAATGTAGTTTGAGGTAATTTACATTGATTTAACCTGATATACCTATGTCCGTTGGGAAGTTATTGATGGCGAACTTTTAAATGGAATGACGCATTATAGACGTATTTCTACGTTTTAGTACATTGTAACCATAGGCGGAGTTATGAGAGGGCATGGGGGTCAGTGCCCCCCCCCCAAACTTGTCTCAACTCTTTTTTCTATTAATGTTAAAAAATATTGAATTCAAAAGATCTTTTTTGCTTTTGTGTTTAAATTGATGAATTAATGTCTTCAGATCATGTGTCTGAACTATAATATTTATTTTAAATTTCTGAATGTATAAGTTTTATTTATTTATGTCTATAACAGGGCAAAGCCCCAATTACAATAGACAGTACGGATAATTGCTTAAAATATGGAATTGCAGATAACAAGAAAAAAGAGATAAAATAGATACAAATGCAAGATACAGGTGTAAATACAAATTAAAAATGAAAAATGGACAAAAAAACAGACAAATAGATACTACCTAAATAAAATACACAGATATAGATATAGACAAAATGAAAAATACAAAATAAAAATAAATAAAAAACAGATAAGTATAGATATCATAACCAAAAATGTAAAATGTAGCTATAAATGGCAAATTACAGAGTAACAAATAGATACTGTAGCAATAAGAATTGCTATAGGCCTACAGTACCTCATTTGAGGAATGGAAGCACTGTCATGTTTCTTTTGTAACAGCCTGTACTCATGTGTTGGATGTCTGCAGGTGTTCAGGCCGCTACTTGGAGAAATATGAATAGCATACTGCACAACAATGCAGAAAAAAGAAAAGTGATCCCGGATATAATGTGTTAACTTAAAGACGAGATTAAATGAAATAATTAGAGGTTACACTTTGTATGATATCTTCAGGAGAGTAAACTTCATATAAAAAAGTGTCTGTTAGCACTGTTATGTACGAGGGGGATCCAGGAAATAACGACCGTTCGCGCATACCCGCCGCGCAGCTGACTCCCCTTCCTTGTTTGAAGGTCAACTGGCTTCCTTAACATGTGTTCTCATAATGTTGTGAGTACTGGTTGCAACAAGTCGCCATTGTACATTTTGTGTTACTTCAAAATGAACGACGTGATTGATAATCCCACCGACTGTGAGGTGAGGAGTGTGATTCGATTTTTGAATGCCCGTCATTTGAAACCTGCAGAAATTTACCGGCAATTGAAAGAAGTGTATGGTGATACTGTAATGAATGAAAGAAATGTGAGAAAATGGTGCGAAATGTTCAACAATGGGCGAACAAATGTCCACGATGAAACTCGACCCGGACGCCCATCACTCATCACAGAAGACCTGAAGACTAAAGTGAACGACAGAATCTTGCAAGACAGGCGCACATCACTCGACGAATTGCATATTGCCTTTCCTGACATTTCTCGTTCTTTGCTTGGTGAAATTGTGTCGCAACATCTTGGCTACCACAAAATCTGTGCACGATGGTTTCCACGGCAACTGAGTGACCAACACAAAACTCAGAGAATGGCCTCAGCACTGACATTCTTGATGCGATATCACACAGATGGAAACGCCTTTCTCGATCAAATTGTGACTGGTGATGAGACCTGGGTGTCTCACAACACCCCAGAGACCAAGCGCCAATCACGTCAGTGGCATCATCCCTCATCACCCAAGAAACCGAGAAAATTCAAACAGACTCTCTCAACACAAAAAGTCATGGCTACAGTCTTTTGGGATTGCTAAGGTGTTCTTTTGCTGGATTTCATGCCAAAAGGCACTACGATCAATGCAAATCGTTATTGTGAGGCTTTACGAAAACTACGGCGAGCCATCCAAAACAAGAAGCGAGGAATGCTTTCGAGAGGAGTTGTGCTTCTTCACGACAACGCCCGCCCGCACACTGCTGCTTCAACTCGAGAATTGCTGGATCAATTTGGTTGGGAATCTTTGATCATCCGCCCTATAGTCCAGACCTTGCTCCTAGCGATTTTCACCTTTTCACTAAGCTGAAAGACTTTCTGGGTGGTACGCGTTTTGGAAGTGATGAAGAGTTGAAGAAGACAGTGAACTCCTGGCTTAATGAACTGGCGGGAGAGGAGTATAACACGGGAATTCTAAAGCTAGTGAACAGATACGACAAATGTTTAAATGTAGGTGGTGATTATGTAGAGAAATAAAGGAAGCTTCAGTTATGCAACAGACTTTGTTTTTTAAAATAAATATATTTTTTTAATTATTACAACAAAACGGTCGTTATTTCCTGGATCCCCCTCGTAGTTCTATTGATGTATGCACATGTTTCTGTACCGACGAGAGAGAAAAAGAGGGAGATTGTTTTAAGTTATGCCCTATTATAACTTGTAACAGACCTACAGTTCAAGCCCTATACAACTCGGTCCGAAACATCGCGGATATGGATGTAATACTGTAAGCAGGGTACGAATTAACGGGAGAGGGGAAATCCCCCCCCCCCGTTGGAAAGTTATCCTCTTCTCATAAATTTATATTAACATCCCTGCCAGGGATAACTTCTATTCCCCTCACAAAATATAACTGTTTTAATATGAGTATACATGTACTTTATAAAGTATAAACTAAGCAAATAAAATAATATTGATGTATTATCATCACCAGCAAGCTGACAACAATCAATAACTTAGGAATTACACATCTTACCTTAAGCCTCCTCATGGATATAATTATTATTATGATCAAGATGCAAGACAAACAACTCAGTGCGACTGAGCGTTGAGCCGTATCGAATGAGGATAATAATAATTTTATGTATGGTATTCTCTGTATAGGATTCTATCCCCCAATTAGAAATCTTAATTCGCACCCTAAGTATATGATTATGTCTCGTGACCAGAATATAGTACGAAATGGAACCATAAAAATTGGAGATTTATCCTTTGAAGAAGTGGAAAAATTCAAATATCTTGGAGCAACAGTAACAAATATAAATTACACTCGGGAGGAAATTAAACGCAGAATAAATATGGGAAATGCCTGTTATTATTCGGTTGAGAAGCTTTTGTCATTCAGTCCTCTGTCAAAATATGTGAAAGTTAGAATTTATAAACCAGTTATATTACCGGTTGTTCTGTATGGTTGTGAAACTTGGACTCTCACTTTGAGAGAGGAACATAGGTTAAAGGTGTTTGAGAATAAGATGCTTAGGAAAATATTTGGGACTAAGAGGGATGAAGTTACAGGAGAATGGAGAAAGTTACACAACGCAGAACTGCACGCATTGTATTCTTCACCTGACATAATTAGGAACATTAAATCCAGACGTTTGAGATGGGCAGGGCATGTAGCACGTATGGGCGAATCCAGATATGCATATAGAGTGTTAGTTGGGAGGCCGGAGGGCAAAAGACCTTTGGTGAGGCCGAGACGTAGATGGGAAGATAATATTAAAATGTATTTGAGGGAGGTGGGATATGATGGTAGAAACTGGATTAATCTTGCTCAGGATAGGGACCGATGGCGGGCTTATGTGAGGGCGGCAATGAACCTGCGGGTTCCTTAAAAGCCAGTAAGTAAGTGAGTATGTAAGTAATTCGCACCCTGCCTATAACGAATAAGGTCCTAGTATATCGATATAATAAATAATTTATTGATCATAACGTGCTTGGATCTCAGAATTCGACAATTTCTCATGTTCAGTTTTGTGTTCTATTCCTAGCAACGTCTAAAATGAATGTATACTTCAGTAGGTATTATCGAAACAAAAGAAAACTGTTTTTTTTTTCTCCAGATTTTGGTAATAGTAGACTATGTCTCAGAGACATGCCACACATAACATTTTTAAAATAATATATGTATAAATTAGGAATACTAATTTTTTAAAATAAAAATACTAAAACGTACCACAAATTACATATAAAATATGTATTGATTGAGACGAGTATGCCTACAATTCCATAAGGTTCTTATTCATTACTGTCAACTTGTCTTTATTCAGCATTTTTCTTATTATGGCGAGTAGTTGGCAATGTGATATTCTTAAAAGTTACTTTCTATTGTTTTCACTACCGGTACTCAATTGTTATACTTACGTCAGAGAAAAATGACACACTTTCAGATATCATAATGTGGTGTATGGCCATTTTTATTGGTAAAGTCAACAAAAATGTTGTTTTATTATACAAAACGATGTATATATTGTTGAAGTTGTCATTAATATTGTGAATATTGTTATTGCGTCCTGTAATATAATAATATTACATATATGTATACCCTAATAGAATGTGTAATGATTTACGTTATGTACAACGGTTGCTGTTTTAAGTTTCTTCCATGTCAATTTTGACCCAGAAACGTTTTGACAACGCACCAATTCTTGCGTGTGCAAGATAAGTTTTTATTACACTATTTCGACGAATTATATCTCTACATCTACATCTCTACTCCGTCATGACACGTAAGCATTTCACACAATACATTTTATTTATGTAAGACAAATATTATACAAATTTGATATTCTTTGTTCTTACATACCTACAAAATATTATGCGATTTATGTAAGTTTTGTTCAATGTGTTGTCCAATTTGGTATGCCTATAACCGGATGGGGAGGAACAACCAAATTTACACTTTCTCTGCTGATATTGCTTCTAAAGCGGATAATTAAACTTTGCTTAAAGAAGGTAATTAATTATCCAGCAAATTTCATTTATTCAGATTTTAATGTTTTTGAAATTGAACAAATAGGCTATATAGATTGTTAGGAGTATAGTGCAAATATTTTGTTATTATTCAAGAAAAGTGTGTGTAAAACAATTCATCTTTACTTTCTCGGCACTTTCTCCCTTGCTTTATTAGTTTTTCTATAATGTATCACGAATTTTACGGTATTATTCCTTTTGAATTGTCGTACTATGAAACGCCTATAAGTTTAGATTATAGGCATGCCTTTTGGTCACATGTACTCCAGTGTAAACACTCTTTCTTGGTCTTTAGTGGTCATTAACCTTGCAGAAAGCTCACTTGACTGAATGAAAGGATTTTCTGACTCTGAATTAGCCGATATTCATTTAATGTAGAGAACAGCAAGAGAATCTGCAATCGTGGGAAAGGAATGTTACTGGCTACGATTTGCAAATCGTGGGATTCCAAAGAGACGAATGTTTGTTACTGTACATCAAAGAGTTCGTCCTCGGATCGAGAACCGTGGGTCGCAACGTGACCTTTTCTTTCGTTAGGTGCTACAAATTTTCTAAAAAACATTCGACACTAATACAAAATATTAACTTTAGTTAACACTAAAGAAATTATTTCATTTGGTATATTTCTTTTACTTAGATAACTATTTTAAATGTCAATTTATTTCAATTATTTCGTGATAGCTTGGAAGTGAATACCACGTGGTTTATAAAGTCTGTTTCATTTTGATAACTGAGACATTACTGTACTTACAATGCTTTTGTTATATTATACTAACTTATGAGAATTAAAAAGTAGTATGTGTCCGAAGTTCGAATACGTTTTTAGCTAATTAACGAACACGTGAATTATTATTAAACATTCTTTACGTATTACGTTGCTGTAAAATTCTAAATTTCGTGTACTTTATTAATTTTATATGCCCATGTTACAATTATGGTAAATAACAATATTTTAGACCATTATCTTCCTCAGGTAAACTAGACAGGGTAAAATTTCAATATTCTTGACAAAGAAACCCACCCCACCCAATTCTTGGTCTGTTGTTTCAGTGTGCACATACAGAGATAAAGATGACTGCCAGAACTTTTCCGTACGTTTGCTGGTAAGTCCATATATATCACATTTATGATTTTGTATATGTAAGTTAATTTTATATAACGGCGATGACATTACAATTTGTGTGTGAGAGGTTCCTTTAAAAGCATTAAAATCAAATGTATTTGCTTATTTTAAATAATTGAGGACCGTTTTTGCAAAACTTGCTAACTGTAAGAACTAAATTTTATGGGAAACACAAAAAACTAAAATAACTCCAAGTTTTGCTATAGCTCTCACATAGCAGAAAGCAAGTTTTGAAAAAACGATCACACTTGACACACTACTGTGAAGAAAATAAGATTCTCCTAAGAAGCCTTTAGCATCATGTAGAGGCCTGTCTTATGTTAACTAATCCACCAAAATCTCAATTTTGAAAATTTTGCAGTTAGCAAGTTTTGCAAAAACGGTCCTCAATTCGAAACATGTCAAAGACAAAGAGATCTTAGTTATGCAAACAAAGTTATATAAATATATACTGCCAAAAGAATAAATAGCTATATTGGAGAGACATATGTTAGTTGCATTTTCATGTAAAGTTATTTATTAACATAATTATTCATTTGTTTATATTTAGTTGCATGTTGTTAACAGAGAAGAAAAATTTATATGTCTCAACAGTCATACTTTACAATTTTTCAATATATAATAGGCCTAGTTATTTTACTGTATATAACAAGTATGCAAAGCAGAGCTTTAGAGAGCGAATATAGATTGCTTTTGAGACTCTAGCTCTGTATACTACCTATATACATACGCAATGACAAAATATTTTATGGAACATTTTTCATTTAATTGCAAGATCGCCAGAATATAGTTTGTTATCTTATCCAAACAACGTCAACCACTTCGTGTGACAGTAACTGAGTAAGGGATATACAGGGTGTTATAAACATTCAGTATTTTGAGAGGTATTCATGAGAATAAGAACGAAGTCTAATATACATTGTTCCTGAAATTAATATCTTCCGAGATATGACTGCTTCTTCAACACTGTAAGCACAATGGAAACAAAGTAGTAAAACGGAAAAAGAGAAAACTGGACTCAACTAGTGACAAAACACAATAATTGCTTACCAATAAGGCAATATTTGGAGTTGTATTTGTGTTCTTTAATTTTCACTGGGGGGGGGGGGGGGTCTACTGGTCCCTCAATATATGACCGTTCACATGGAATGTCATAAATACAGTCCCTGGAGTCCATGAGATTCGACTTGGGTTTGCTATTGGAAAGAATCTGGCGAAGAGTAGGTACCCATATCTAGCAATATATTAATTTTGGGAACAATTTTATTAGACTATTTTCTTGTTTTGATTAATACTATCGCCTTGCAAGATATTGATTGCTTCTTTTAAGACCCTGAAAACTACCAATTAATTCTGTGGCTGGGAGGAAAAAGATCTTAAGTCAATTTTTTGTGAAAATGAGATTTTTATATATTCTGAAAGCGGAAACAATTCTCTACAATCTGGTAAAACGGCTAAAGTCAAATAAGACTCCTGACTGGATTTATAAAGCGTCACCATATGTCCTAAGTACTTTTTGAATCGAGCACACACAGAATAAAGGACTTAAGAATGTTTAATACTTTATTCCTTACAAACATCACATGTTTACTTTCCATGCTTCCCTATTAAAAAGGTCCAACGTGTATTTTAGCCATTTTATCACATACTGATGCCCTTTCCTTTTAAAACTTTAAGCATCAGGGTAAACAATTCTATAATTGTTTAAGACCCATTTTGCATTCCTAATAATTTACATTTCTCATTTATGTAGATATGAAAAACGTCTTATGTTTAAATAGTCTCTTCTACTCAGTTTGGGTTCTAGTCTTAAAAGGGCTTAAGTGCGGTTATTTTTGGAAATAATCAAGAAAATTGTTAAATGAGCAACATTATCTATTTTAGAAGAAATATTAACAAATAATATCCAGAAAAAACCTCTTAATTTAAAAAACTCTATAATTGACACCAATTTCAATCTCTCTACTGCTCTCCTGAAAAGTATAAAATTTTTACTTAAGACCTTTTTCCTCCCGGCGACAGAATTATAAATTGGACATATTTCGTTCTTATATATGTAAAAGCTGCACTCCTTTAAAAAAAATGAATAATTTTCTAAATTCTGGTTCCAGATATGCTTGTTGATGCTACAACGGGTGTCAGCTAATATTAAACTGCCTGAAAGTGATCCAGATCTGTCTCATGCCGTAGTGTCAGTGTGCGAGAGAATGTTCACGAACAAACAGCCTGTGGTCATCACTGTTCCGACAAAACGCGTGTACCATGTTACATCGGCTGAAGAACGGGCAGCACGAAAATATAGACATCTCAAAACAGTGACCATACCTCAGAATTCCCAATGTCATACTAATAAAAATTCGTCATTTATTGTGATATATCCACCTGAATTACTAAGAGCCACTCTTTCAGAACACAACAAACCATATTTCTCCCATATTTGGATTCAAGGTGTGGATACATTACTTCACACTCTGCACACGAGAGGTCTCTGGTCTGTTCTGCTGGCACCTGTGAATGACCATTTGACTCTCTGGAAGAAAAGTGAGCACCAGAACTTCATCTTGACGGTGAAGTACAAGCATAATAATCTAAAACAACTGGACAGTGAAATCTCTGAGCAGCTCACTTTCCACCACTCCAACATCTTACAAAACCACAGTGGGCATTTTGTCGTGGTGGTGATGGGAGATTCTGTCACGGAGGACATAACACGCAGAATATTTACATCGCTTTTGAAAAGTAGATATTTTGATTCAGTAGTGATCGTTCGCACATCAGAAGACGGGTATATCAAAGCTTTCTACCCAAATAGTTTTTGTGTTATCAGTCCAGAACCAATACTATTTGGCATGTGGATCGAACACAATGGAGAAGGAAGATTTCTTGCAAATGCGAACTTCGTCAAAGAGCGCATAGAACAAAACTTCACAGGTTGTTGTTTCGAGGCAATGCAATCACTTACTGATCCATTTGTGATACGCAAATACCCGGAGAGAGCTGGAGGGCTAGACAACAGATTGGCTGACATCGCTACGGAAGTCCTCAAGGTTGCAAACAGTTGCGATAGGAATTCCCTAGGGGTTGTGATAAGAAACACAGTCTCGAACATGTACTACAAACCACATTATGACTTCACCACCACTTACTTCACTCGTAGTTATAAATTCTTCGTTCCAGTTGCACAGATGCATCCTCGATGGGCAAGCCTGATTAGGGTGTTCACTCCACTAGCATGGATTTCTCTCCTGGCATCTATAGTGTTCACTTCTCTTGTTCTACGGATTCTGACAGCATGGATATCCGTCAAGGATTCAAACACTTACGATGGAATTGTTCACTGCTTGCTGAATCTCTTGTGTGCAATTCTGGCTGTGGCAGTTGATAAAATTCCCCATAGCGCACATCTCAGAATGTTATTCTTGTCCTGGATTATATTCTCTATCACTATCAACACAGTTTTTCAAACGTTTTTTACGAGCTACATGGTGGATCCAGGACGACAGCATCAGATAGACACTGTCCAAGAAATTCGGGACCAGAATTACACACTGATCTTCGACGAATTAGATGCATTCTCGACGTATTCGTCTAAATACGACATAACTAATCAATCATACGTTGCTAGTACTTCCGTTGAGGCTGTAGACGCCGCATTCCACACTGAATATTCGGCTGTGTTGATAGATGAAGATTTCTTCACGTACTATTCCAAGAAATTGTGCGGCGAGGTAGATTATCCTTTTTACCACAGGTTCAGCGGAGAATCGCTCCAGATGCACGTCCATATGATGGTGGAAGGAGGTCGATACATGTTCTTGAGATGGAATCAAGTTTTGGGTCGCTTAGTTCAGGCAGGAATAGCCCGGAAACTCATGAGGGACATCACAGATCCTTTGGGACGCCTTTCCTTCAGTAGAGCTGCACTTGACTTGCGCGAGGCGTATGTTCCCATGTCGCTGGATGTTATCCAGTCGCCGTTCATATTCCTGTCTTTGGGTTTATTGATGAGTTTCATCGGTTTACTAGTTGAAGTGGTTATACACTGGGCTGAAAGGTCTGGGATCTCCTCAATTAGGAAGAGGAAGTGATGCTTGTTGATTTCAAAGTATGTAACAATGATAGGAGAGAGAGAGAGAGAGAGAGAGAGAGAGAGAGAGAGAGAAATAACTCGTCTGGCCTTGGATGACCACGAGGATCCGGAAATTAATAGCAAACAAATGTAATCAATTAAATATGAATATTGTTATAAAAATAAAATGTAATAATTAAACACCATTGATTGTCAATTATAAAATAAAATCTTAGAAGATGACTATAAAATTATACTTATAAATAAAAGATTTTATTTAAAATTAGCATATCGTTAATTAAGGCCTTCTGGGTGGTATAAATGAAACTGTATAATCTGCAGGGAATCTTTAAGAATTTGCGAGATGATTTTTTGAATTTCAAAAGATGATATTGATAATTGTTTTAAAAAAATTATACGTAAATTTTGGTAAAGAACTCCGAGCACCAAAAAATAAACCTGTCACTGACCAATTGAAGAGAGGGATGTTATAATTGGCACTAAAGTAGGGAAGAGCATTAACGGATGATTTCTTTGCATACAACAACAACAACAACAACAACAACAACAAAGTTTTTGTGATTAATGAATCTCCACATGTGCCATTTTGACAAACAAATAGAAGCACCAAAGCGGAAATATCAGCAGCAATGAATATAATAACCAGAGTTAGGATTTGAAAATCGATTTTTATAGGACAAAGATATGAAAAAGCTGCTAAGGTAAGAAAGAAATAAAAAAGTGCTCTTTCACTAAATTACTGGTACCTACTTCGACAAACGCCCTTTCTCCTATTTTATCTAATTGAAATCAACTCTGTGGCCGGAAGGAAAAAGGTCTTAACTAAAAATTTTAAACTTTTCAGAAAAGCTTAGGAAGATTGAAATTGGTGTCAATTATAGAGTTTTTTTTTTAATTAAGAGGTTTTTCATGGATATTATTTGTTTAGATTTCTTCTAAAACAGATAATGTTGCTCATTTAACAATTTTCTTGATTATTTCCAAAAATAGCCGCACTTACACCCTTTTAAGACTAGAACCCAAACTGAGTAGAAGGGACTATTAAACATAAGACCTTTTTCATGTCAAAATAAATGAGAAATGTAAATTATTAGGAATGCAAAATGGGTCTTAAACAATTATAGGACTGTTTGCCCTGGTGCTTAAAGTTTTAAAGGCAAAGGGCATCAGTATGTGATAAAATGGCTAAAATACAAGTTAGACCTTTTTAATAGGGAAGCATGGAAAGTAAACATGTGATGTTTGTAAGGAATAAAGTATTAAATATTCTTAAGTCCTTTATTCTGTGTGTGCTCGATTCAAAAAGTACTTAGGACATGTGGTAACGCTCTATAAATCCAGTAAGGAGTCTTATTTGACTTTAGCCGTTTTACCAGATTGTAGAGAAATTTTTCCGCTTTCAGAATATATAAAAATCTCGTTTTCACAAAAAATTGACTTAAGACCTTTTTCCTTCCGGCCACAGAACTAATTTGAAATTAGGTACATGTCTATATTATAGGCTATATTCAGTATTCAATAGACTACATACCAGTATAATTCACCAGAAGAAACAATGTTTCGTAAAACAGTTCCATCAGTTTCGATGAAATTCTGCGTGAATTCCTGATCCAGGATGAAAAATCGAGATTTGGACACTTTCAACATGTCGAAATCTTGTATTAAACTTAATTCACTGACAGGAGACTACTGAATCCAATAAAAATAAAAAGATAATTCGTTATAAACACATTGTTGGTTCACAGGCAATGGTCGGCGAGTGGAATTTCCCACTGTTGCAAGTGTGCTTTTCCTTCAGCCCTACGTTCACTACCAGGATACGTGTTACAAACAGCAATGAAATGAAATTCAGAAGTAAATTAAATGATAAATTAATGATTCTCATTTGGAGGCAACAATTCACACAGTGAAATCTCTAAATTACACTAAAAAATGTGCGTACCGGTACACCTAAAAAATTCTAACCCTGGTAATAACAGTGTCTGTAACATAAAACTTAACAACAATTGAATATCTTGTGGAAATCACGAAGAGTGGAATTACAATGTTGGGCCTACACAAATTTGGTGCGTTCCTCTGTTCTGTGCAGAAAACAGCATTTAGATGAGTTTATTAGTTCCTGATTAATGCATAGACTGCAGACATCGCTCTGAAATGTTGATCTGTAACGTCTATGTTGGAGCAGAACTAATATAAAAACGAAAGGTTTTGTCGGACGGACATTACACTGATGTCATTCGTATTTTGTTATCATGGAAATCCTTACGTCAAAAGTTAACAGATAAATGAAGGTGATTTGTAATTAGTTAAATTGACGTATAATTCTTTAAGTTAATAGTGTATAATTATTAAGTTCAACTGCACATAATTACAGTAAGTAGTGGTGTGCTTAATTAAGCTGAAAATTTAAGTTTACTTTAAGAGCACCATATAATAATTACTTATATTGCACTCTGTGGTCAAAAATGTGTAATTGTGAAATTTAATATTTTCTCTTCTATTGTAGATAGGCTCCTGAACCTTTTACACCATCTATTAAACACACCTTTCTAAACATAACAATTTGGGAATGAATCGTCTGGGGATATTTGTTCATGATTACCAAATTTTTAATTTATGAAGAGCACAGGAAAAAAAATGTTTTAACATATATGTTGTTGTTTAGTCAATTGTCCGAAGACAGATCTGAACCTCACAAGTGACACCAACAATGCACCACTTTATGAGGCAACAAAGCCACGAGATAAAAGGGTAGAGTGGCCAGTTTTTTCCGCCTCCATCGCATACATCGCTGATGGGCAACATATACACTAATCAGACTTCAGATGTATACAAATAATAGTTCTTCCTCCTACACATATCGTCGTCAAGTGAGCTCTACTGTATGGTAATAGATGTACAACAGGATATGTTAAATTACCCTATTCTTCTTCTTCTTTTCTTCTTCTTCTTCTTATGATTATTATTACTATTATCAATGTTTATTATTTTTTCACTAACACTACTTAATTAACTTTTTATAACTTACTTTTGTTATATACTTAACTTTATATTGCTTACTTTTATTCTTCAACATATATATATGGGGGGCTCACAACCAGAGTGGACCAAGTCCACCAGTGATCAGTTTGTGGATTAATACAATCTCGGATGAAGAAAACTTAGATTTATTCATTGCCATAACAAACAAAGTCCATAACTCATTTGTTACTCCAAAGAGCGCAGCATTTCCTATGGAAGGTGAAGATTGCTAAGCGTGAGCCAGGGACTTTAAGACTCAATATCTCAGAACTATTCCAGATGGACTTGGTCCACTCTAGTTGTGAACCCCTCATATATATATATATATATATATATATATATATATAGATTATATAAATTTCATTAAACGAGCTAAAAACGCAAATTAAACAACAGTGAAATTATCACAATAGAAGGATGACAAATATGAATATAAAAATATTTAACAGTAACAACCAATAGAAAGACGAAATTTAGGTCACTTTAGAAAGAGATGGTGACATTATGTTACTCAGTGAGCGAAACGGTTTCAAAACATGAAGAAGAAAAAGAAGAAAATTGTTGTTATAATGAGGATGGCACACTTTTCCAGAAGCAATTGTTTTATTTTATTAACTTGGTACTCGGAGCCATATTCTTTCTATTTTATGCATTATAACAATGGAACATATGTTTTTTAAGACAGTAAATTATAACGTGGTTTTTAAAAAAGGCCATTTGTGATAACGAACGGAGTTCCTACACTATTCACGGAGGCTTTTATGCTCTTATTCATTATTATCAACTTTTGTTTGTTTAGCTTCTTTCTTTTGTCGTGTAGTGTGGCAATAAATGAATATAGTAATACATAGAGGGTATATCAATTGTTTATTTTATCAATATTATTGTCATATATAATATGTCAGAGACGAAGAAGCGTATTGGTTCCGGTATTTTATTATGGCTGTTTGAACAATGAACTCAACAAATTATTTAGATGTCATTCCAATATAATATGGTTTATTTATCACTATAATACAGTATAATGTGGACGGGCGTTTTTCAGTGCGATATTGTCAGCATTCCGTCATGACTTGTAAGTATTTCTTTCATACCTCACACTTTTATGCATTTCACATTACTGTAGCCTTACATTTTAATATAATGATTATAATTATATTTTTAAATTTTTTGTGTAAGACTAAAATTATGGCCTTCTGCGGAAAATACCCTGTGCCTAGCAAAATATGTTTAGATTCAAAAATATTAGAAAGGATAAATTATTTTACATATCTCGGATACACATTATCTTTTTTCGATGAAGTAGACATTTCACAGAAAATTTCTAAATACACCAAAACAATGGGAATAATTAACAACATTATGAAACTTTCCCTAGTACAAAGGCGTACTAGAATTCGCCTATACAAGACCTTGGCGAGACCTTACGGCAGTGAGGCATGGACATTAAGGAAGAAAGACGAAAGCAGAATAACGGCCAATGAAATGAAATTTATGAGATATACAGCGGGATATACGAAATGGAATCACAAACACAATGAAGATGTAATGGAAGAATTACAACTAGAACCTGTAATTAATCACGTAAAACATTGTCCGAACAACTGGCTAAATCATCTGCATCGCATGCATAGAGATAGAATCCCAAAAGTCATGCTCCAGACGGGAAGAGATCTCTTGGTTGTCCAAAGAAGCGCTGGACTGAAAATTCAACTGTGAGATCGTAACAGGCCATTTGGCCTAATACTTGAAGGGAAGAAGAAGAAGAAGAAGAAGAAGAAGAAGAAATGTTTTGTGTTTCCCCGTCTGTGTATGTTTTCCATATGCGTTACTCCAGAGCGTTACTCTTAAACATTATCATGATGGGTATCGAGAGATTGCAATACATATTGACTGTTGGGGTCGTTCTTAAGGACAGTGTTGAATTCAAGGAGTTGGGATGTGGGCTGGTGATGTCCCTGATGAATGCTGAAATCCCCAATGGCTAGTTTACTCAAATATTTATTTTATTTACTGTATGTACTACATTTAAAAGATAAAACTGCTGTCAACATAACTACTACTACAACTATAACTGCTACTGCCTCTAATAATAGTTGATAATAGTAATAATAGCAACAACAGCAACAACAACAACAACAACAACAATAATAATAATAATAATAATAATAATAATAATGATATACAAAAAAGCCGCCCTAAATAAGGGTTTGAATAGATCGGCCTACTAATCAATTCATAAAGAATAATCATGAAAACCAATTGTGTGACAATTTGAAAGGAAAAAGAAAACATTAAGATAAATGGTACGAAAACATAGGAAATCATTTACAATAAAAGTTTGTTGGGTACAAATTATTAGTAATTATAGCTAAGGATGATTTTAACACATGAGATCCTATGGCATCAATCGTTGCATCAGATATTTTAAATTGTTTAAGTTGATTTAAAGGTTCTCGTGGGATCGTGCTACGGGCACAGAACATGAGCCCAAAAACTGTCCAATGTGTAATGTGGTACTCTGCTCCGAGATGCTGACAACAAGGCTCATAGATGACTTGTTTTTTCACGACACACCTCTTGTGGCTGTTGCTCATGCATCTCGAAACAGATTGTGGGATCAAGAATGACACCCTTATCCTTCTGCCGATCAATTATGATGATATCAGCACGTCTAGTAGAGCCATCAGAAGAGACGCAACCAACCTCCTCATAAACCTCATAGGAAGCATTCTGACGGATTGAAGCTGCGATGAGAGAACGAACTGTATTATGTCTGTTGATTCGGAGCAATTCTCCATGATGGCAGAAACCAAAGACGTGAGGAAGCATTTCTTGCTCGTCGCATCTTAATAATAATAATAATAATAATAATAATAATAATAATAATAATAATAATAATAATAATAATAATAATCATGCATTTTCTTATCAAATCTAGTTGAATTTATTTGTTCAGCTTCATAATTTTACACCAGAAAGGAACCGAGCAATATCCACGTTTGTTTTCTTTAACAACAATTGGCAAGCCTGGCCAGGATTTGAGTCTTACAGCGTTATCGTCCGATATTATCTCTATCAACAATGTGACAGTTTTCAAATATTTCCAAAGCTCCACCGTTATTATTAGTCTGCCAGCTAGCTGTGTACTCATCAGTTGTGGTTTTAAGATCGGTGTATGAAAATGTCTGGAGCAGAAAAGGCACAAAGATGTGTTTCAGATTTGTTAGTAGCCACGGTTGAACTTTAGAGTTATTCTGGGACATGTAATGCGCAATTAAGTAATATGTGGCACGTTGTAAATACGAATGATTTTCAATCAACTGAGATGAAGAAGTGAGTGAGTATAACATGTAATAAAAAATGGGATAAAATACGAATGGTTATAATATACGTAGAGTACTGATACGAGTGTACAGTAGAGCTAGCTTTCGACCTATGTATGTTATAAACAAAAGCGAGAGCGGTTGCCAAGGGAAAAAGTAGGCCTATGTACTTTCGTAAATAGTTACACCATATTTGGTGTTAAAAAGTTTAGTTGAATTTATATTGTGACTCTTTTAATTGTCAAGTAAATTATCATGGTAAATAGGGTGCGATATTTAAGGGTGGAAGTACGGACATTAAAAGGTTAACACCATGTTGGAAGACCTGGTCACCTGACCACATCAGAAAATATCGAAGCTATGCATGACAATATTTTAGCTTCCCATAATAATTGGGTTCAAACATATATCAGAGTCTGAACATTGCCTATAATGCATTTAAGAAGGTAACATTTCAATGCATAAATGTGATCGGTTGGTAAGCAAGTGACGTCAGAATAGTGTGACCTAAGTCGCCGTTGCAAGTGACGTCTAATGTTGAAATTTTCTTACGTTTCATAGGAACCAATGTTATGTATCTTTACTAATTTTAAAACCAGAGAGAAAAAAAGAATGAGAATTAGTAATTGTCTTCATATAAGATAAAATCTCAGTTTCTATTTTTAATTCAGGTTAGGTTTATCCGTTGCGCCAAATAAGAAATTATTTAAATTTTAATAATCTTGAAGTTATGCGTTACAGAGTGCCTAACTTAACTACCGTAGTTTACCATAGTTTAGGTATAATCAACAGGAAATCTCCAGATGAAAACTTTGAGCTTTGTGGTGAAGAGAATTTCCATCTCAAGCCATTTTGACATTAATAATGCACGAAGTACAGGGTGTCTTCATTGTTGTAGCTTATTCCGAGTTCATTGTTTCAGTGTACACACACATAGACGACTGCAAAATCTCGTCGATGTGTCTGCTGGTAAGTTAGTACATCATTTGAGGTTCGATATTTCGTTTCGATTTGTTACGGATATCTGTTTCCAGATAGGCGATATGATGACTAAATTTATTTTTACACTCCAGGAGTATATTACCGAAATATTCAGTGCAATTAGTCATTTTAAATTAAGTTATGGTACTTTAAATTGAATAGGCTACAAATGATTGAAATTATTTTTATGGTTTATTCATTCTCATTCCAGTACCAAACAACACTAACTGTCAATGTGGAACATTTTCTCTCTAATTCTGAAATGCCGAGCCTCTAGTTAGGTCTATTCTATCCACCGCCTGCTCGAACGCATTCGATGGCTGCTTATAAGTTACTGTCTGCCCATTCAATGGTCAAATATTATGTAGGCTAACATGAATAGGAAAAAAAATGCCGCTAGATGGCAGCTCCTAACGGCCTTTGAAGTCGCTTGTCAATATAGATCTTATTCTTTATGTTTATATTATGTGATTAAAATATTACGATACTACTTTGTTTCGCGATTCTAATAGCTTCGTTAATCCATTATATTTATTGATCCCGAAACAAAAGGAAATACAACTTGGCATACATAAACAAAGTGTAAAATATGAAAGCCAATAAATTGCTCTGTTATTAAAACTACTATGTGACAGAAATAAAAACAGTTTTCCGCTATACTGGAGAATTACCACGGTAGCTTTGAACCGTGCTGTTACGTTTACCACCAACATAAGAACATGATTTTGGTCTGTGGTGTCGTTAGAAGGAGAAATTTGTTTCTCTTTCTCTCTACCTCCTTCGTTCTGAACATTACTGAGAGATAGCACCACTATTACTCTCATCTATTGCAATGATTTATCCCTGGACCACCAATTTGCTTGGACGACATTTCTACATAGAAGATTAAGACAGATCTTACAAGCGATCTCCAGTTACTAACAGTACATGGTCATCAAAATTGTATGTCCATTTCATCTCTAACTAAAATCGCATTTTCTTATGCTTCATCACGGTCAAATGGATTTATCTCTTCGGTATCGAAGTTTCTAGTTGTCATGGCCTTTATGGCAGTTTTTGTTTCGTAATATTGATAGACGGTAATATAATTAAAGCGGTGAATAATTTCATGGCCCCTAAAAGTTTTTTTTTTTTTTTTTCGTAAAAGACTGGGTATTTTGTCTAGGCCACAAATAAAACTGCAAGGCGGCTATAATTACGTACTTAATGCTTTGGCAAACATTAACCGGAAATTTACTTTCAGTTATTTAAATGATATTCCATTAACCACACCTTTTTCCTCTTTATTTCGTTATCATAATCTACTTTAAGATCTTACTACATAAGCATTTTCTTTTATTGCATTGAAAACATCGTCGCAGTACGGCATAAATCTTGCACTTGACTAATAGAGTGATTTATTTAAGAATATAGTCGCGAATTTTACTACCACCATTTCGATTGTCTTCTGTTTGACACGGCCCGGTACGGCCCGGTGACTAGTGGCCAGCGAGTAACGTCGACTATCGACATTGCTCTGCCGTGGGTATTATCCAGTTGTTCCATTTTTTCTTAAATAATTGCAACAATTATGCGTTCATATGCTACCAGTCTTGGTGATTAAAAAAATTACGAAATTTTCAGAAAAGTATTATGGAACTAGGAAATTCAATTAAAAAATGAACTAGTGCTCAAAGAACTTAAGAGCTTCACTACTTTCCCAGGAAGGGGTTTCTTATAACAAGAAAACCGGTAAATTTTTTCTGTGTGGTACTTACCTACATTACGAAGTAGAGGTTTCACGAATTTTTCCACAATAGTTTCTGACACAAGTTTTTGATAAGTATTATTCGTAACACACTTCTATATGTCAAACTGGCACAAAGTAGTAGAACAACTTTTTCATAGTTTGAAGGAGACATATAGATGAGCTGGTTGGTGCTGCACCTAAAGCTGGAATTTGGAAATACACTGTTTCAGTAAAATGGTCTTATGATCAGGCAGTATAAGCAGCCATCGGATGCGTTCGAGCAGGCGGTGTTTCTATCATAATGGATAAATCTCTCCGAGCTACTATGTTAAAAATGACTACATCCACATGATTCCCAATTAGGATTGTAACGTTTTTTCGTGTTAGTACAATGTAAAGACATCTATGGAACTGATGGAGTAGTTTTAACTGAAAATTTATACATAATTGATTAAATGGCGATCTTACTCGTGTTAATTATGTAAGCATTTGCGGCTTACAGCTGTTTCGGTGCTATTCGACACCATCCTCAGAGCCTACTAGATCTCGGCGTCATCTCGAACTTCGCTGCCTGTTGTGTGGGTGCGTTCGTGTGATGAAAAGTTGTGTCAAATAGTGTGTGTGTTCTGAAATTGATCTGTGTGTTGAGAATTTGATCAGGGTGTGTTTTAGTGTGTCTGTATATTTAATATTGTTCTAGTGTGTTGAGTTTTTGGTTTTTGGGTTGTATGTGTAGGATTTCCATGTCTGTATTTATGTTATTGTATATGTGGTTAGCATTGGTTATGTGCTCGGCATATGTAGATGTATTGTGTCCTCTGGTTATTGCTTTAATATGTTCTTTGTATCGAGTTTGGAATGATCTGCCTGTCTGTCCAATGTAGAAACTGTTGCAACTATTGCATGTGAGTTTGTATACTCCTGTGTTGTATTTATTTGTTTGTGTTGTTTGTGTGTTGAGATGTCTTTGTAGTGTGTTTTCTGTTCTGTACGCTATGTTGTATTTCTGTTTTCTGAGTGAGGATGCGATCTTGTGTGTGTTTTTGTTTTCATATGTTAGTGTGATGTATTTCTTGTGTTCTTGTGTTTGTGTTGTGTTTTGTGTGCTTTTGTGTTTGTTGAGTTTTTGTTTTGTCTTCCTTATGATGTTGTATATTATGTTTGGGTTGTAACCATTTTCTTGTGGTATGCATTTGATTGTGTTCACTTCTTCATTGTAGTGTTGTTGGCTCCTGGGTATGTTGAGTAATCTGTGTACCATTGTCCTGAATGCAGCATGTTTGTGTTGTGTGGGGTGATTAGGTGTGTTGTGTATGTGTGTGGTGGTGGTGGTTGGTTTTCTGTATATTTTGAAGGTAAGATCGTCGTTTAATCAATTATTTATATTCAAGTGTTAAGAGTAGTGTACGAAAGATTCAACATGAAAATTTATAATCTTTATTCCAGACATACTTGTGGATCCTACATGGAGTTTACGGCAATATCAAACTGCCCGAAAGTGAACCAGACCTGTCTCAAGCTGTGCTATCAGTAAGCGAGCGGATGTTTGTCAGTGGACACCCTGTGGTCATCTATGGGCCGGTGAAATATAACATAAATTTTACTGTGACACGTCGTGAAGTTTCATTGCTTGATACGCCAAGTATTAAAATGGTACATTTGGTGCAGAATTCCTTTTGCAACAACAATCAGTCCGTTATTCCCATCGTGAGATATTCATCAACATATTTATTACACAGCCTCACAAACTCATATGATATTTCTTTCTCCTTTAACTGGAGTGAAGATGTGAGTGGTTTACTTGAGACTTTGCACGAGTTCGGGCGTTGGCCTCTTCTAGTGTCACCAAGAGTCTATAATAATATAACTTCATGGAGGAATGACATATACCAGAATTTCATCCTTTTCCTCAACTACAACAGCAATGATCTGGGAAAGCTGGTATATGATATCCATAATATGATAGAATTCCAGGTTCTTATCATGTTACGTAACTTTCGTGGACACTTCATTGTGGTGGTGATGGGAGACTCAGGAACCGAGCAAGTTGCACGCAGAATATTATATAGTCTCTTACGAAGAAACTTTTTCGATTCTACAGTGATCATGCGTGCACCAAATGGTACATCCATCAACATATTCTACCCAAGCAGTTTTTGTAATGTCAACCAAGAACCAATATTACTCGGCACGTGGGCCCCTGATGAAGAAGGGGGAAAGTTACACAAAAATAAGAATTTCAACAAGGAACACATTGAACGAAATTTAACAGGATGCTGTTTCATGATATGGCCATTACATACTGATCCGTTTGTGATTCAGAGCTCAGGGTATTCACCGAGAGAGAGACCAGGAGGACTAGACGAGAGGTTACTTGAAATTGTTGAAAATGAACTAAAAACTTCGGATAAGAAATGCAGTGCAGATTCTGTGTGGATTAGAGTAACAAACAAAATGTCTGATATGAACATAGAAAGAATCTATGAGTTGACAAAGACTTATTTCACTCGGAGTTACAAATTCTTTGTCCCAACTGCACAAATGTATCCTCGATGGGCAAGTTTGGGCAGAGTGTTCACTCCACTCACCTGGGCGTCTCTATTCGTGTCCATTGTACTCTGTTCTCTGGCTGTACGCCTCTTGACAACATGCATGATCAAGAAAGACCCCAACAGCTACGATGGAATAATGCATTGCTTCTTGAACATCTGGTGTTCGTTCCTAGGCGTGCCAGTTGACAAGTTGCCTCTGAGCACTCCTCTCGGGAAGTTATTCTTGTCCTGGATTCTGTATTCTCAGTCCGTTACTACAGTTTTTCAAGCGTTTGTGATCAGCTACCTTGTGGATCCTGGGAAGCAGCATCAGATTGACACAATTGAAGAAATTCTAGAGAAGAATTACACCTTGCTTTTTGATGACTTCCTTGCTTTTTTGGCGTATTCCTCAAGTTACGATATAGAAGACAAGTCGTATGTGGCTAGACGTTCCATCGATGCACTAAACGTTGCATTTCACACTGAACATTCAGCTGTGTTGGTCAATGAAGATTTCTTCACCTACTATTCCAAAAAACTGTGCGGCACAGGATTCCTTCCTTCATACCACAAGTTCAGTGGAGAAGCGATCCAAATGCACGTTCAAATGGTGGTTACGGGCGGTCGATACGTGTTCTGGAAATGGAATCAAATTTTAGGACGCTTAGTACAGGCAGGAATTCCCCGAAAAATCATGGGTGACATCACAGATCCTCTGGGGCACCTTGCCATCCACCGACTTGCTCTGGATCTCAGCTACGAATACGTTCCTATGTCGTTGGGGATAATGCAATCAGTGTTCATTTTCCTGCTTCTTGGCTTATTCGTGAGTTTAATAGTTTTCCTTTGTGAGATAACAATTCACTATGCTGGGAGATTTGGAATTTGTTCCTTAACTCAGGCCATGGTATGGATGATGATGAATATGAATTAATGATGACAAAATGAGTCCGAGATCCAACGCCGAAAGTTCAATTCTGTTTCAATTGGTTGAGGGAAACCCCCGGAAAAAAACTCAACCAGGATTTGAACCTAGGCCTGTTCGTTTCATGGTCAGACGTGCTAACTGTTACTCCACAATGGTGGACTTTCTGCAATACTTGGAAATCATTGCTTTTGTCTATAAAAGAATATAAATTTTATTTTTCACATTTAACTATTTTTAGTACTCTTCGTTATTTGATCTGGTTTCCTATACATTAATTTTTCTATGTCATTCTATTGCTGTAGGCCTAATTATTGTAATGCTATTGTATATTATATATCACTGTCACCAGGAGTATACCCAATTGCAGTGCTAATACATACATACATACATACTGTCCACACCTGTGGAGTAATGGTCAGGGCGTCTGGCCGCAAAACCAGGTGGCCCGGGTTCTAATCCTGGTCGGGGCAAGTTACCTGGTTGAGGTTTTTTCCGGGGTTTTCCCTCAACTCGATATGAGCAAATGCTGGGTAACTTTCGGTGTTGGACCCCAGACTCATTTCACCAGCATTATCACCTTCATTTCATTCAGATGCTAAATAACCTTGATGTTGATACAGCGTCATAAAATAACCCAATAAAATAAAATACATACATACATACACATTCACACATATTATAACCATTCTGTGGATAAAAATCAATATATTCTGATTTTATAAAATATTCAAGAGATGTAAATAATAATAATAATAATAATAATAATAATAATAATAATAATAATAATACAATAATTAATAATCACTTTGTCCATGTCGCAGCCCTTTAATAAGGGAAGTTTCGTAAATAAATAAAATAACACTATATCTTATAAACAAGTCGTTAAATAAATTACTAGTCAATTATGACAAAGTTGACATAGGAACATTGACAACTACCAGTCAGATACTAAGCAATGACGTCACATCTGCCACTCACAATGTTATTTATAAACAGAAATTAGAGATAGGCTTAATATAGCCTAGAGTAGAAATGAATTGACTGCTAGATTGACGGATCATGACTCAAGATGGAGTACATGAGCAGTGTAAATGCCAACATACACTTGATCACGAAACCTTAACCCTAACAGCCAATAACTCCAACACATTCCAATCTTCAACAGAGGAAATTCTCTTAAAAATATGTGACTGGTTCTCAGTCAATAAATTGGTATTAAATTGTAACAAAACTAACATAATTCAATTTAAATCCTGTGCAAATTCAACCTCGCAAATTTCTAGCGCATTAATTAACAACAGACCCCTATTAGAAACAACGACAACCAAATTTCTTGGCTTAAAAATAGATAATGTGTTAAATTGGAAAAATCATATTAAAGAAATTACTCCCAAACTAAATTCAGCTTGTTTTGCTATTAGATCTATGCAAAAGATAGTAAATATCAATACCTTAAAAACAATATACTTTGCATACTTCCACTCGGTAATGAGTTCTGGAATAATATTCTGGGGAAATTCCACAGATAGTAACAGTATATTTCTATTACAAAAAAGAGTAATTAGAATAATAGTAGGTGCCAAATCTAGGGAATCTTGTAGGACTATTTTCAAAAAACTACAAATAATGCCCATGGCTTGTCAGTATATCTTTTCATTAATAATCTTCCTCGTATGTAATCGTGAAAACTTTGTAACTAATTCAACAGTTCATAGCATAAATACACGTCAAAAAAATGACTTTCATACTCCACCGGCAAGTCTATTGTGCTATCAAAAAGGAGTGCGTTATATGGCAGTAAAAATTTTTAATAGCCTCCCTATCGATATAAAAAATGAAACTCAAAACATAAGATTATTTAGGGCCAAATTAAAGAAGTACCTAATTTCTCACGCCTTCTATTCTGTAGGTGAATTCATGACATTCAATAACGCTTCATGAAATTGATACTAAAACTATGTGTTGTACCAGTAGACTATATTGTAAATCTCGTCTGTATATATTTCATCTAGACTGTGACTATAAATTAAGACTTTATAATAGTATTAAGTTTTTTGACTTGTTCCATATTCTAGCTGTAAAGCAATGTATGAATACCATGGAATGTTAATAAATACAATACAATACATATGCAGGAGGTTGGCAGTAGTAGAATATAACGTAATCCAAGTATACTAAGTAGGACATGGTCCCCACCTTCGTTGTAGTCTCGCCAGGTGCGAGCATGCTCAGGAACATGCACAGTATGCTGTTCTGCAGGTCGCTGCCCACCACGCTCTGCTGGAAGGCTCGCATGTAGGGTGGGGAGCTGTCCAGCAGGAACAGCTGGCCCTGTCGGCCCTCCTGCTCCAGAGCATGCATCAGCTCCAAGGCCAGCAGCCCCCCGAATGAGTAGCCCAGCAGGTTGACCGGCGCCCCGGGTGGGAGATGGCTGCGGATGTGCTGCCAACACAACAACTACATAAAAACCACATAACAGGTCTGTGGCTTCAATTAGGCCTTTAAAGAGAATTAGAGCAACATCTAGGATCTGGACTTAATAACATTATACAGTAAAATCTCTCCTTACGGGCACCTCCAAGATACGGACACTCCTCATATACGGACAGATTTTTATGTCCCAACTGAAATAATATAGAAATAATGATAAATTTAACTCTCGTTTACGGACACTCTCAGACACGGACACGGACAGCTGTTTCACAGTCCTAAAGCTTGCTTTACCTCCTGACTGCGGACAGAACTTGGATTTCAAGACCTCGTGTGTTACAAAAATGGAAAATTTAGTACAGAAATTCCTTAACATGAAAGAAGACAATAAGGGTCTCGTAGGCTACCACTAGCCCAGCCGGCTACCCCTTGTTAGCTGGAAGCGGGTGGATAAACAAAGTCATAAAATTTAACCTGTTTGATGGGTCCAACGTTTCCGCGATCGTGAAATTGTATTCAACACATGATAGGGTTAGTAGGATTATTCTCCTTACTTCAATCAGTTGTTCTGTTTCGAGAGACATGGCACCTGAACGTAAAGGTTAAGTTGAAAATTGTAAATTACAGTACTGCATAACTGTAGACGTAGAATAAAATTGCATGGCACAGTACTGTATTTTCCTTTTTCGGTCTTATCTACTGTAGTTCAAAGTTGCAAAGAATTTACTGTAGTGTACTATATTTGTAGAATTAAACTATAGTAATACATTTCATTTAAAGCGTGAAGGGATACAAAATGCATATTATAAATTTACTGTTAGATTGGGGAGGCTCTCTTCCAATAAAGGACACCTCCCAGATGCGGACAGATTTTTACGTCCCTTCGATGTCCGTAAATGAGAGGTTTCACTGTAATACACCATAATGTAAAATAATACCCGCACTAGACTTCGTAATCTAATATCAAAACCGACTCACACATGAGCAACCAATGTTGAACTAGATAAGTAAGAACATGATACCAAGCAGTAAAGCAGCCACAGTGCTGTTAAGTACTTGACGTACAGGCAGCAGGGAGCGTGCCATGTCCTGCACCGTCTGCTGCTCACTGACGTAGCCCAGCTGCAGGCACCACACCTGGCAGTCCAGGTTCTGAGCCAGGGACTGCAGGCCAACCGCCATACCATCCACACCCGGCAACATGAACAGTGTTGGCCGTGTGTCCTCCACGCCCTCCACACCCCCGTCCATTCGCATCATGGTCTGGGCTGCAGTCTGCTCGTCTCCGATCTCTCGTATCAGCAGACGCATATTTTGAAACAGGTCTGGACTGTCGCTCAATGCTGCATCTGTAATCACCAATCACCACCATCTACCTTGTAGAGGATCTGGACTGTCACTCAGTGCTGCATCATGCACCATGCTTGGTTCTGAGCGCAAGTTAAAATCTGAACAGAGACAATAGATTTTAGAGGAAGAATCTTTTGAAAGGTAAAAGACAGAATTTTGTAGTGTAGGCTTTCACGGCCAGAGTCTATAGATCTAGATTCATTTTCCGGGCTGAGAGGCCGTGGTCTATTGGTTGGTTTCATACCAGACGTTTCGTCTGCAACTGCGGCAGACATCGCAAGGAAGAAGGCGTAAAGCTAAACAAGTGTTGGTACCCGGTCCTAAACAGAACAGATAAGAAGCCACTACAACAAAAGGACGAAACCCAGAACGGGAGCAGCGAACAAAGCAGTGCGGACCGCAGCGACAACAGGCCTCGGCCCGCGAGCCGCACTATAAATACGCCCGCACAACCAGCCACAGGATCAGTTGCTTCAGGTATGCCGAGAAGAGTCTTGCGACCTCGGATACCACTCCACTGAAGATGTCTGCCGCAGTTGCAGACGAAACGTCTGGTATAAAACCAACCAATAGACCACGGCCTCTCAGCCCGGAAAATGAATCTAGATCTAAAAGACAGAATTTTAAATTTCTCAATAGATTTTACTTGTAAAGAAGTCAATTATTTTTCAAAATTCATTCTAAACAACACAAAATGAAAGTGTTAAAACGATTAACAGGAACAAAATGAGGAAGTCCACAGTTGATAGTAAGCATCACATACCACATGTTACATACTCGTATACTGTGTTGACCACATGAGCTAGTAATAAACACATACTACAACGTACAGAAATCCAAGCTTTATGTTTCGAAATTGGTGCAATCAAAACAACTACGATTAAAGCTATGCAAGTAATCTTACTTAGGCCTACTTACTTACAAATGGCTTTTACGGAACCCAGAGGTTCATTGCCGCCCTCACATAAGCCTGACCATTCCGAGGCTTATATTGAGGTTCTGCAACAAGCTCTCTTTTTCGGTGATGGGTTTTACAATAAATAAATTATGGTAGATGTTGAAACGCAAGCCCTCTTAACTTGTGAACAATTAATTAGGATTCAAAATTCCGATAAATGGAACAGATATAGAAACATTAAAAACTAAAAATGAATGAATAAAAGGAGGTAATAAAACATACATACAGTAGAACCCCTATTAACCGTGGTAATGAAGGGGCTGGGCTGAATGGTTAATCGAAAAAATCGGATAATCCATACCATAAAAGATTTTCGTAAATTTAGTGAATAATACTTGCACTTTCGTAACTCCCTTCGTGGTTTTGATGGTGTTGCGCTTAATATGCTAGATAGTGAGTGGATCAGAAGTTCACTAATTTAAATCTGGTTATCAACGACGGGTTTTTAAGGGCCAAGGGAACTCCTTGTAATGGCTGTCTGTGGAAAGATATCAGTATTGGAAGTCTCGTGTTGTAGATTTATGTACTTTCTACACTCCAATCTCGTATTTTGATGCAAGATGAGCCACGGTTTATCTTTCTCCAAACCACTCAATTATTTACACTTTATTTTTCGATTCTTAGCACAATGAGTGTTTGTTTGATACCCAAAGAAAATATTTCATATAGAAGTTATACACTACGACAGTTCGAACAATAGACCTAAGGGAAAAGGCTTGTAATAACCCTCTCTAGAAAAAAAAATAACGTGCTAATACAATGTGCAATACTTCATATATTTCTGCAGAAAAAAAAAAGAAAAAATAAAAAAGAAAAGAAAAAGCGAGAGAAAGACAGACGGTTAATCCAGCAATCAATTAATAGGGTGACGGAAAATTGAGGATCTACTGTAATACCTAAAGGTAAAGGTAAAGGTATGCCCTTAACATTCCATGAAGGCACTTGGGGGGCATGGAGGTAGAGCCCCATGCTTTCCATGACCTCGGCACTAGAATGAGGTGGTGTGGTCGGCACCACGCTCTGACCGCCTTTTACCCCCGGGAAAGACCCGGTACTCAATTTTATAGGAGGCTGAGTGAACCTCGGGGCCGTTCTGAAAGTTTGGCAACGAGAAAAAATCTTGTCACCACCTGGGATCCCCGGACCTTCCAGCCCGTAGCCAGCTGCTCTACCAACTGAGCTACCTGGCCGCCATCTACTGTAATAATGATGGTGATAATGATGATGATGATGATGATGATGATGATAATAATAATACTAATAATAATAATAGCGAAATGACAGCAACAAACCATCTATTTTGGAAATAATCAACATTTTCATTAACAATGGCCGCAACACAGTGCAGTGCTTGCAAATCAGCTCCTTTCAGTTCGTGGAATGCCTGTATTCAATATGAGTGCGCTCCAATATCCATAATCATTCATTTAACACTATAATAATTTAGGTTACTTTTTTGGACCATCCTGTACAATGTGTAAAGAGTGAATGCAAATTCAGCAGCAATATTCTTACTCAATTTTTATACATTATTTACGACTACAAACATTCTCATATCTGCTGACAGATGTTGGAATGCACTGTTAGTGTACCTTGAGCCTCCTGTTCTCTCGCACTCTTGGCCTGCTTCCTGTTGGCGGCGATCTTCTCCAGGTGACCAAACGTGAGGCTCCGGATCTCCTGTGCTGTGAGCAGCACTTCAAACTCGCGCTCCAGGGTCTGCTTGATCTCCACGGCCGTCATGGAGTCCATCCCCAGCTCTGCCAGCGTCGTAGTATGGCTGACGGTCTTCAGGTCTCGAATGCCTGCCAGCATACAACTCAAAGTAGAAACTCTTGGCCATCTTTTGATGGAAAGCATCTGTGAATAAAGAAAGGAGACACCTTCTCTGATTTCCTCCCATCCGTCTTTCTACCGTTTTTTAAGGAAAGTATAGATAATATTAATTCTATCAATTGCCGGTAGTTCTTTTACATGTATCTCGAATTGAAAATTCCTTGTGTTCGTGTGCATCATTGCTGCGCAGAAGTTCGAATGAAATGAAGGCACGTTTAATTGGTCCTTTACTACATAGTAATCAAATTGAAAAAATTCAAAAACGGTTCTCTAGATATCTGTATTTTAGAAGATATCATTGTTCAGCCCTCCATAACAAAATTTCGTACAACAATCTACTTGCTGATTTTAATTTAATGTCTCTTGCCAGTCGTAGATTACTTGCTGAACAACTTTTATTATATAAAATATTCAATGGTCTAGTGGATAATAGCGAAATATTATCACAAATCCAGATTAACGCTAGAACATCACATTTAAGAAATCGTCAATTGTTATATTATAAAAAACCAAACACAAAAAAAATGTGTTCAAATTTCAATGAAATATGTAAAACATGGGATCTAGATTTCTGCATTTCTTACATGGAATACAAACATTTTCTTATTAATATACTGAAGGTAGGTGATTTTATATAATATTGCTATTTGTTACTCTGTAATTTGCCAATTATAGCTACATTTTACATTTTTGGCTATTTTGTGGACCTTCCATCAAAATATTGGGAAGCAAGAAGGATGACGGCTTCATTGTTAAATCCAGAGCAAAAAAAAAAAAACACACACACACACACAAACACAAAAAAAATCTTTCTCTCTCTCTCCCTCCCCCTCCCTCCCTCTCTCTCTCTCTCTCTCTCTCTCTCTCTCGGTTATGATATTTTGTATTTTTCATTTATATCTATATCTGTATATTTTATTTAGGTAGTATCTATTTGTCTGTTCTTTTTTTTTTCTTTCCTTTTCTCATTTTCCATTTTAATTTGTATTTACACTTTATCTGTTTCATCTCTTTTTTCACACGTTATCGATTTTTTTTTGTAAACGAATATCTGTACTGTAAATAAATAAATAAATAAATAAGTAAGTAAATAAATAAATAAATTAATTAATTATGGTTACATTTAACTCTGCTTTAGGAATGAGGCCTTAAATGTAAATACAAAATTAACTGACATCTAGAAACCACTCCATTAAGTAGGGACATTTGCATAACACTGTAATATTAGAAGCTTGACGATTCCAAGCTATTATAATCAAATTTGCATTGAAGTAAGTAATTCTGGCACTCACAAGGTGGTGGAAGAAAGAGAAGTGAATAGCAGCAAACCTCCTTCCCAGCACCATTTACAGAACTTCATTGATTAAGTATTCTTGCCTGTTCTGGTTCACAAGACTTCGGTTGATTCTGTGAGAGCTTAGATTTACACGTGAAAAAATTTGTTATGCAAGACTTCGCTCTGTTACACCTCTGTTTTCTTTGGTTGTTGTTTTTTCTGTTTGTTCATACTAGTAGATCAGATGTTTTAATAATCTATAACAAAGATATATTCAAGGGATAAATTAGGTACAAAATAACCTAATCGTGTGAACCAGATACTGCTTAAAGTAGACAGACAAATTCGCGTTACAGGTGATAGGTCTTTTTTGTGTCTAAGGCTGTACACACCCAAAATACTGCTGACACACTCCATGATGTCTGCATAGTTGCCACTGCCCGCTCGCTTCTCTGCCACCACCATGCTGCCCACCACAGGATGAGTCTGGGCCAATAGCACGTCTAGCACCTCCAGACACGACGAGATCCTCTGCTGTAGCGTGCCACCTGCAACATCAGTCAGAGATGTTCAGTGCATCTGCTGGACTAAAAAGTGCAACCAAATTCAGCCCGACACAAACCAACCAAATACAACACAACCAAAACTAAATACAAATACAATGTAACTTGGTCCAACCCAGTCGAATCAGAATCAAAACAAAACCTCTGATTGAGGTTCTGGCTGATATGTATATACAGTATCTATTATCAAGCAGCACATCTCACTTGACGATATGTGTCAGAGGAAGAACAAGTGGACGCAGTTATTCAAAAAGAAACTAACCCACAAAAAGAAATTTTTTAGATAATGAGCATTAAAGTTAACATTGTTTTGAAAATTAGGTTGGTAGTATATTCATTTCATACTTACTTCAATATGAAGGCCAGAATCCTCCAGTTTCAAATGATTATTTCATAGATTAACTTTATTTCAAAATAAGTAGAAACATTTTGAAAAATGTAGATTACAAGCAAACATTCTCATGAGGCGAGACAAAAAAGTTAATTTTTTTCTTCCATCATGTTAATAATGTCAAAATAAGTGCTTGTACAAATTTTGGCCACTTGAGAGCAATTACGAGGCCGTCCAGAAAGTGATTTTACCTAGGGCAGTTTACAGAAAGAAAGCACAATTTCGTGGAAAGATTTACTGGAACAGATACAGCAATTGTTGAGCTATTTTTCAACATATTCTCCACCAGAATTGAGAAATTTGTCATGCCGTGGGATCAACAGAGAGGTGCAGACACTGGTTCTGATCCCAGGCTGCAGATTTCTATGACACAGGGATACAAAAATTGATCCCATGATATGACAAATCCCTCAATTTCAGTGGGAAATATCTTGAAAAATAGCGCAACAATTGCTGTATCTGTTTCAATAAATCTTTCCATGAAATTGTGCTTTGTTTCTGGAAACCGCTCCAAGGAAAATTAATTTCTGGATGGCCTTATAATTGCGTTCGAGTGGCCAAAATTTGTACAAGCACCTTTTTTGACATTATTAACATGGTGGAAGAAAAAAATTACATATTGTGATGTTCCAATATTGAACTTTAATGCCGAATAAAGCCTACAGTTCGAAGTGTCATTCAATAAACTAGGAACTAAATTATACTACCCCCACTCCCAACACAACCAATCAATACCCATCTTCTTAAATTAATTTAACCTAATCTAATCTGATGTAGTTCAGTCCAATCTCCTATCATGTATTCTAATGAAATATAGTGAAACTGAACTCCAAGCAATGCAATTACAGTTCACTTCAATTCAACTCATGCGAATTGAGTCCAGTCTAGTTTAATACACAGAAATTAACTGCATTCCATTTGTGTTCATGCAATCACAATTGAAGTAATTCTACTTTAAAATATTCCAACCAACCCAGTCCAATGGAGTGCAATTCTTCCTGTTTCAATTCACTTCATATTCATTTGGTTAAAGCATTTCAATGAACACTCAGGCCTATTTCATTTTAGTTCAGTCAATCAATTCTAGACCTACAAAGTTCATTCGATATCAATCTCGTCCAGTTATTTGTAGTACTTGTAGCAGTTTTTGATTTAACAATGCTTTCAACAGTAAACATTGTTGAGAGATACATCACTACAATCCAGTCCAGTCTTCTGATCCAAAAACATGAAACAACATGCTGCAAAGAAATGAGTTCGTTCTCTGTTGTAGTATAACATGAGGTACCTATAACTAGCTCCTTGTGGTCCCCGTGCATCTCTGCCACCAGCCCCACATCTCCCACAGCGCCCCACTGCACAGCCAGCCCTGGTAGGCCGCCCCTGACCCTTGCTTCACACACCCGCTCCATCACTGAGTTGCTCATGCCGTAGTTGGCCTGTCCAGCGTTGCCACGCCCACAGGAGACGCTTGAGAACACCACGAATTTCTGCAGCAGCGGACACAACTGGCGAGAAAACTTGTCCAGCAGGCGAGTGGCAAGCGCCTTGGGACCGGCAGAGGCAGCAAACCTGGCCTCAGTCTGATTCGAAAGCAAGCTATCCTGCAACACCTGTGACAGTAGACACTGTAGATGTTATTACTGTTATTGCTGCTGCTACCCACCACCACCACAACTCTCGTCGCCGCCACCCCCACCCTGATCGCCATCACATCTAAGTATGTTACAATCACACAATTCAATGGGCAATCCCTATCGTGCAGTGAGGGGTTGCTACTTTGTCTCGCCTGGTTCAATAGAATTATTAATAATTGATTAAATGGCGATCTTACTCGTGTTAATTGTGTAAGCATGTGCGGCTTACAGCTGTTTCGGTGCTTCTTCACACCATCCTCAGAGCCTACTAGATCTCGGCGTCATCTCGAACTTCGCTGCCTGTTGTGTGGGTGCTTTCGATTGTTGAAAAGTGTTGAAATGTGGTGTCAAATAGTGTGTGTGTTCTGAAATTGATCTGCGTGTTGAGAATTTGATCAGGGTGTATTTTGGTGTGCCTGTATATTTCATATTGTTCTAGTGTGTTGAATTTTTGGTTTTTGGGTTGTATGTGTAGAATGATAATCGATGTTGAATCTTTCCTACACATACAACCCAAAAACCAAAAACTCAACACACTAGAACAATATGAAATATACAGGCACATTAAAACACACCCTGATCAAATTCTCAACACACAGATCAATTTCAGAACACACACACTTTTTGACACCACATTTCAACACTTTTCAACAATCGAACGTACCCACACAACAGGCAGCGAAGTTCGAGATGACGCCGAGATCTAGTAGGCTCTGAGGATGGTGTGATGAAGCACCGAAACAGCTGTAAGCCGCACATGCTTACACAATTAACACGAGTAAGATCGCCATTTAATCAATTATTTATATTGAAGTGTTAAAAGTAGTGTACGAAAGATTCAACATGGAGAATTATTAAACTCATTAGACATTCTCGGTTATTATACTTTCATCGTAGGCAAACAAATCAAATAACCAAGGGAACACAGGATAGACTAAACGTGAATGGAAATACTTGTCAGTGATGCAACTAACGAAACAAACAAACATTCAATGACTAACTAACCAACTAACAAGTCATGGAAGCAAACAAACAAGCTAACACGGAAGCAAGCATACAAACAAACCAACCAAGATACAAACAAGCAAGCAAACAATGAAGGAATAAACTACAAATAAACCAAATTAAAAATGAAAAATCAAACAAGCAAACAAGAAACAAAGAAATGGACAATGAAAAACACACCACCAGTTAATACACAGAATAACTAAATAACAAAGCAAACAAACAACTTTCAGGTTTCAAATACTATGAACATAATATCCATGAAGGAACAAATGGGAGCGAAATGATTTGAAACCTTTAACTACGCAGTATGCTGATACGTGAAAACTAACCACAGCGAGGTTGAAGATGGCGTCCACTGGTCCGAGTTTATTCGCTTCTGATAGAAGAGTTGTTACGCCCTCCTCGGACGTGATGTCGGCCAAGGAGATGTTTACAGTAATGCCGTAACTACGCCAGATGCGCACCCGGTAGCTCTGATAGCCAGTCCGCAAGCCACTGCGAGATGTCAGCACCAGCTTGCGGGCTCCTCGCAGCACCAGCCAGTCCGCCAGCTCCAGGCCAAAGCCCCCCAAACCACCTGCAGTAAGGAAGGGGCTTTACTATTAATACACATGACTGCGTGACACTTGAAAAGTAATTTATTTAAGTACTACAGATAGAAAGATTATTATAAAAAAGTTAATTTTCAAGAATTAAGACAATGGAGACATGAAGAGAATAAAGCTGATATTAAAAAAAGTGTGATCCATTTTGAATCTTGCGTACACTACTTTTAACACTTGAATATAAGTAATTGATTAACTAGCGGACTTACTTGTGTACGCCGATCACATAACCAATGCTAACCATACATACAATAACATAAAAGCGGACATGGAAATCCTACACATACAACCGAAGAACCAAAAACTCAACACACTAGAACAATATGAAATATGAAGAGTCCACTGGAAGAATGATGGATGTCACTTTCTTGTCGAAAATGAACCAAGACTGTCAATGCATAGCTTAAGACATATAGAATGTACATAGCCTAGAGAGTTATATGGCATTAACACTGATAGTCATTGTCCAGTAATGATCGGAAAATCACAGTTAAGCTTTGAGCGCTAAGCATTTCAAACTTTCAATTGCTTCTCCTGCAAAATGTATTCCAGATGACACCCATCATTCTTGCAGTGGACTCTTCATATACAAAAACACTAAAACACACCCTGATCAAATTCTCAACACACAGATCAATTTCAGTACACACACACTATTTGACTCCACTTTTCAACACTTTTCAACAATCAAACGCAGCCACACAATAGGCAGAGAAGTTTGAGATGACGCGAGATATAGTAGGCTCTGAGGATGGTGTGATGAAGCACCGAAACAGCTGTAAGCCGCACAGACTTACATAATTAACACGAGTAAGTCCGCTAGTTAATCAATTACTTAAAAAGTGTGAATTTAAGAAGGACAACGACAGAAGGTACAATGCAGAAACTGACTGGAGTTATGAAATGACAAACAAATGTCAAAACAAATTACAACTTCGTTACAAAACATTAGATAAAAATATGAAACTGTCATGTGTATCCTTCACAGAGAGTGAACACAATTGAAAGCAATCAAAATGAACTTAAAGATAAAAAAATTGCACATTTACAGATTCAAAATCAGAAATCCACATAACACTCAAGTGTAAACCTACATTCGGAATCATATTATAGACTAATACAACAAGAAATATTACTAAAACAGATATCAAGAAATTTAAACCCACTGTGTATAAGTTTGGCAAGAAGATGGGAAAACAGGAATCAAGGGAAATACACCATGGAGATGGCTACAAGCCAACACAGTGCGAGAACTGGGGTGTCATATCTGCAGAACATCTGCATCGTATGAATCTCCCTGCAGCAAGGGCGTCAACAGAATATTTTTATGGGGAGGGGTGAGTCTTTAGGATACCAGTATATTATTATTATTAAGGGATTTCTAAGTAAAAAGGTGTAGATTGGACTTTTTCCAGTGCCTATTTTAAGTAATTCAAAATGTTTTGAAGATGATATCTTGGTCTTCAGGTGAAAAAAAAAAAAAGTTGAAAGTGTAGCCTCATCTGGAACAGTTGCACTTCCATCACACACATTTTTGTATGTAATGTCATGCTGCTTAAAGTCATCCATTAGAAGCCCTAAAATTGTCTTAATGCGGTGCTTTGTTGTGAATGATTCTCATGCACCGTAGCACATGATTAACACGTGGTTTTGGCAGCGTGTTGCATCAGGTATCCCACCTGGGAACGCATGGTAGATAAGGAGAGGGATAGGAACTGTTACTGAAACGACCTGGGACAAGGAAATAAACATTTTGGGCTGAAAAAACGCACAATCGAAGTTAATTTCCTCTGTTGGGACAAAAAATTTGTTTTTTAAATGCTGGTAAAACACTAAATCGAGAAACATTAAATCAGAGTAAAAATAGCATTGCGTATATGGGACTTCTGCCGGGACTGCAAAATAAAGGTACGGTCACACATCGCTACTTTTGCAGCACTGCAGTACAGAAAACTGCGCAACTCTTGTACTGCGACGTGTGAACAACGGTGCAACCCGAAAAGTAGCGGCTGCCAAACCTGCTGCCCGCTACTTTTCCATGCTGCGCGCAGCTTACAAGTAGCGACGTGTGAACAGGGTTCTCAGGGTTGCAGCCGCAGCATTTTTGATATCGGTTTGTTGAAACTTTTGCTGCGGTTGCCACCCAAATGTGCCAATGATACTTTTATTGTTTGGATATATTTTAATGTTAGATGCGATGGAAATAAATTATTTGTAACAGTTATTAAATGCACAACACAGTCTGAGCATAATTGGTGACGATATAATTAAGTTTTTTAATTTTCCATAGTGTAATTTCAAACAGGAGGGTTGCCAACATTGATTACGTGAATATGCTGTTGGTTATCATTTAAGTACATAGGCGTTTTTAAAAGCTTTATAGTAAAAATAATGCCAATTTCTGAATACTAGATACGACAGAAAAGCAAATAATAGATAAGGAAGCTTTCGCATGAGTTTCTTAATAATGCGAACATAACTACAAAAAATGTATATTGAGAAGTCAACACAGAGATGGAAACCTGCAGCTGGACTGCGGCTGCAAAAGTAGCGCCTTGTGTGTGAACAGACTCGCAACCTCCAGTTGCAACTTTTGCTGCACTTGGGTTGCCCAGCACAAAAAGTAGCATGCAGCACGTTAGTTTTGGCTTACGTGTGAACACGACACGCAACTTTTGCAGCTGCAGTACAAAATTTGCGCAGCAAAAGTAGCGACGTGTGACAGTACCTTAAGTACGCAAAATGCGGGTAAATCTCAAATCGAGAAACCGAAAATCGAGGTTCCACTGTATATTTGGCGATACAGTCAAATATCGATTTAACGAACACCAGTTTAACGAATTCACCAGTACAACGGAAAAAATTGTTTTCCCTTTCATTACCTGCATATGGTTGAATGTTAAATTATTTCAATTGTACGAATGTCCATATAACGAAAATAAAAATTTCCCCTTCATGATACATATGAACATTACAACGAAGTGGTTTGTTACTGGGGCACACAGACATATCTTTTGAAAATGTTCACTTCAGCATGGAGAAGCTTGCTCTCAACAGTTATAAGGAACTGCTGGCGGAAGTCTGGAATTTTGTCAGTGATTCAAGAAGAAAAAGGATGACAGTGAAGAGTTGGACTCAGATATGTGAGAAGAATAACACACCTACAGATGTGAAACCAAAAGATTTCATTGATATCGACAATGCAATGACTATTGAAAAGGAGATTACAGGAGAGGGCATTGTCTGTAATGTAATGCAAGAAGAAGGTGGTGTGGGTGGAAGTGATAAGAATCTGTACGTAGTGATAATGATTACTTACTTACTTACAAATGGCTTTTAAGGAACCCGAAGGTTCATTGCCGCCCTCACATAAGCCCGCCATCGGTCCCTATCCTGTGCAAGATTAATCCAGTCTCTATCATCATATCCCACCTCCCTCAAATACATTTTAATATTATCCTCCCATCTACGTCTCGGCCTCCCTAAAGGTCTTTTTCCCTCCGGTCTACCAACTAACACTCTATATGCATTTCTGGATTCGCCCATACGTGCTACATGCCCTGCCCATCTCAAATGTCTGGATTTAATGTTCCTAATTATGTCAGGTGAAGAATACAATGCGTGCAGTTCTGCGTTGTGTAACTTTCTCCATTCTCCTGTAACTTCATCCCGCTTAGCTCCAAATATTTTCCTAAGCACCTTATTCTCAAAAACCCTTAACCTATGTTCCTCTCTCAGAGTGAGAGTCCAAGTTTCACAACCATACAGAACAACCGGTAATATAACTGTTTTATAAATTCTAACTTTCAGATTTTTGGACAGCAGACTGGATGATAAAAGCTTCTCAACCGAATAATAACAGGCATTTCCCATATTTAATCTGCGTTTAATTTCCTCCCGAGTGTCATTTATGTTTGTTACTGTTGCTCCAAGATATTTGAATTTTTCCACCTCTTCGAAGGATAAATCTCCAATTTTTATATTTCCATTTCGTACAATATTCTGGTCACGAGACATAATCATATACTTTGTCTTTTCGGGATTTACTTCCAAACCGATCGCTTTACTTGCTTCAAGTAAAATTTCCGTGTTTTCCCTAATCGTTAGTGGATTTTCTCCTAACATGTTAGTGATAATGATAGTGAAAAAAAAAAAAAAAAAAGGTTTCTTGCCGAAGCTATAAATGTTGCTAATGATTTATGACTATTTTTGACTGGACAAAAAAGTGCAAGTGTTATTGTAAATTATCTTACTTACTTACGTACTTGCTGCTCTCACATCGGTCCCTATTCTGAGCAAAATTAATCCAGTCTCTTCAATCATATCCCACCTCCCTCAAATCCATTTTAATATTATACTCCCATCTACGTCTTGGCCTCTCCAAAGTCTTTTTGCCTCCAGTCTCCCAACTAACACTCTACATGGATTTCTGGATTAGCCTATATGTGCTACATCATAAATTATCTAGAAGAATCAATTGTCAAATCAGAAAGAAATTACAGACGTTTCCTTATAGTAAAACAAACGCAGAGAAAATAATGTACTGGCATCGATATGTAGATGACATAATAGTCCTATATAATGGAAACAAAAGACAAATAGAAAACCTACATCAACAACTCAACAAAATACACCCAAATTAAAGTATACAAAAGAAACAGAACATAACCAAGCTATAAACTTCTTAGACATCACCATAACCAAAACAAATAACAGACACGAATTCAAAATATACAGGAAACCCACTACAACCACAACACATATACACAATTCATCAAACCATCCCATACAACATAAACATGCAGCTTTCCGTACAATGACACACAGATTAATTAATATACCAATGAACAATGACAACCACACTGAAGAATTAAACACAATAAAATATATAGCACAAGACAATGGATACAACCCTAACATAATAGACACACTAATAAAAAAGGCAAAACAAAAACAGAACAAACCAACACAAACACCACGTGAGAATAAATACATAACATTAACATATCACAATACCAATACCCACAAAATTGCAACTTCATTCAGAAAACTAAAATACAAGATAGCATACAAAACAAATAACACAACACAGAAATACCTAAATAATCACATTAAACACTAAACTCTCTGCATCAAAATCCACAGTTCATTCCCGATTTACCACGAAAATCGTCTGTAGCTGCATTTAGATTGGCAACAGGCCATGATTGTTTGGCCAAACACCTGCATAGAATTGGAATATATCAGTCCCCTAACTGCCCATTGTGCAACTCAAACCAAGAAATGGATTCGGAACACCTCAAAATCTGTGCTTCAGTGGCTGACCATGATAATATCTTTGAAAAATATTGCAGTGCAAGAGGTCAAATGAATTTATTGTCAAACGCCTGGCATTAGAAAACAACAACAACAACATTAAACATTCAAATAAATATAATTCAACTGGAGTTCACAAACTAAAATGCAATAATTGCCCACATTTTTACATAGGACAGACAGGACGATCCTTTCACGCAAGATATAATGAACACATTAAAGCTATAACCAAACCCTACATCACATCAAATTATGCAGACCACATTATCAACAATAATCATGACTACAATAATATAGAAACAGATATGGAAATTTTACACATCACACCGAAAAGTTCACAGTTAAACATCTTAGAACAATACGAAATATATAAACATACAATAATATACCCACAACATATACTTAATACACACACATTATTCGACGTCATGATACGTCATAACACACAAACAACCAGCCCCCACCATAAGAGCAACATACCCCCACCCCTACAATCGACAAATGCACATCGCAGAATTCAAGATCACTAGTAGTTCAGGAGACAATGAGGAAGACGTGACATCACGTCGAAACGCGCTGTCTGTCGAAGACATACACCTTTTTAAAAAATTTTAATACTTTTCAATATGTGACTAAGTAATTTGATGTTTTTTAACAAACAAAGTGTTAACGTGAACTTTAATCAATAAAACATACAGTTATGACAGTTGTGTAAAAAGTAGCATTGATCAATATTATAACGAACTTTCATTATAACGAAAATTATAACAGAATCCCTAGAAATTCGTTAAAACGACATTTTCCAGTATAACGAAAATAACAACAAGGTCCATAGAAATTCGTTCAAACAACATTTGACTGTATCAAGAAAACTGGAAAAATCACGTCAACAGAATGAGTAACAACAGATTTCCAAAGACAATTTTAAATTATCGACTGATGGGAAAAAGATCCAATGGCAGACCTCAAAAGAGATACACTTGGCCTAATAATACTTGTCAGGATGATGATGATAATGATGAATAATTATATTTCTAAAACACAGAATCTCAATGCTTAGCACTGGCTCCCTTACTCCCCTTTTACAACAGAGAAGCCAACTGTGGTTCCACGACAGATTTGAATAATTTAAAAAGAATCATTCAAATCGATAATCTCAAAAGCAGTCATATCGTAAATAGCTGTCGAACAGCTCAATGCTGGATACCTGCAATTACATAGGTGCACTCTGGTTTGCAGATGAATCTCGGCTGAGCTTGCATAAGAATTGTGCTTGGAATAACAGCCTTCTCCTCTTCTTCAGGTCGGATCTGCACCAACATCTTGCCTATGTGTTTGCCGTTTGTCATGAACCTGGAACACAGTAACATGGACTGGACCAGTCAAATATCCACAAAATTAAACACTAAAGCCTTTCTTCTTCGGATAAGCACGGGAAATTATATTTGTTGTTGTTTTCTAATGCCAGTGTTTGACAACAAAGTCATTTGACCTCTTGCACTCCAATATTTGAAAATGGCAAGTTGTAGCCGATTTAAGTGAACACCATATTTTAACGTTTTGGTGGCTACTTCATTCACACACAACCCCCAGGACCACACCTGCTGTTGGTCGACAGGTCCATTGGACCTAGCTGGGAGATCTTGTTGATCACCAGCTTTCCCTCCTTGAGCCACTGGAGGACGATTTTAGTGCCATAGCAGGTCAGCACTAGGAACAGAAAAGTAGAAAGAGGAGGAAGGAAAGGGAAATGAACCCCTAGGCCTCGAATGCTCTAATGCCATCGGGGTCGAAGAAAGTAAGAGTTCAGTCAGAGGACTGGATAGGAAAGGGTAAAGAGGGTGTTAGGTATTGAATAGAGGAAAATTATACCAAATTCAGTCATTAACTCATCAAGCTGACCAGTGCTAATTGATGAGTAGCCCCTCCCTTGTAAAATGATGCTTACTAACAGCTGCATCACGGGAAGGTAGGGATGGGACATTGGGTATTTGTCCAGGTTGGTTCCTTAAAGCCTTCAACGGGAAGGATTAATGGCTCTCCCCCCTGTACCCGACAGATACCCTTTTGCAGCCGAAAATTATATTTTGTCTGTCATATAGAGAAAAAGAAAAAGTAACAAAACAATATATTTTGTGCTTATTCGAAATTTAAATATGAATAACAGCATTAAAATTTACTAATACAGAAAATGAGTTTAACTATTTAGGAACATTAATTAGGTACCGCATTTTCTCGAATACCCCTCATATAAGCTGCGCACCCCACTTTTGAAAAGGGGAGGGGAGGCAATACAAAAATAAAATTTTCACAAATATATCGACAACAAATTACATGTCACTTGTCTTGCTTAAGCAACCGTTTACACGATATCCTGTAATATTAATAGCATGTGTCAGTAAATTAACTACTTTTATCTTGAATGTTACTACGTGGCTTGTTATAATAAATTAACTTCATTCTGGGCTGTTTTCGTCATCACGGTCATTGTCTTCACTCTCACTTCTCCATACAGAATCGTGCTGTTCTGATTACAGACGCTACACTTTTTGAAGCTCTTTCAAGAAGAAGGAGTGTGATATACGTGCCATGCATCATGGACGAAAACTTATGTCATATTATTATATTATTACACATATATTAAAAGGGCACATAAATGTACTATAGTGGTATTATATTGCAAACTCAGCAGCCAAAGCTTTCTTAGCATATAAAAATGATACAGAATATTTTATTGGAAACAAAAATTCTGGTGAAACCCTGTAAGAGTACAACATTACTGAACATTTAATGACTGTGACCTTGCAAATATCATGTGTTCATTCCAAAACTTCCTCCTTGAATAATTTTAGATTGCAGGGGACACGATTTTGACTAACAGACAGACTAAGGCCGTGTTATGACTCTGTTCCTATTGTCATTTGTTATAAATGGTTGTATTCTTGTTTAACTACTGTAATCGTATTATTGTTATTCATTCAGGCTCAAGACGCAAAGACCCAAATACTGAGACTAGCCGTACACACCTGAAGGCTTGCTCCACCTCTTTCGCAGGGAATACAATTCTTGTGAGAGGCTGCACGGCTCCTGACTTCAAACCCTCACACATCAAGTTGTACAAACTTCGCCTCATGTCTATGGGCGCAGTGAAGATATTGTCCAGCATGACCCCGTGGAAGCTAGCACCCTTCAGGAACACCTCCATGCCTGCCACACACACAAATTTTTATAAAATAAGAAAATGAACAAATAGTAAATCATACAAAATGTTATATACATTTCGCATTAATTTAGTTATTTTATGATAAATTTTGTTCTCAATAGATTCAACCTTCAATTCCTCTAGATTCAATTTCTTTTTAGATCCAAAATGGTATTTCACGCTGTTCTTCTGAAAAATTTCATTTCAACTTTCTTAATCTTTGTTTGTCCTTTTGCTACAGAGTCCAAAATTTCACTGCCATATAGAAGTGTAGGAGCGACTAAGCAGTACATATTCTGACTCAAGAGCATTTGTGTACTAAATAAGGTTCCAGAGCATTATTCAATAATCCTGAAACCTGTGTGAACTTTGTACTTTTCTTGTGTATCAGTAGGTGTTTTTCATTTTCATGTGATATATCCCATCCAAGGTACGTACCGGTACTTAAATTTGATACCTGCTCTAAATATTTGTTATTAATTACTATTATGTTTATTATTGGATCCCAGAACCAAGAGTAAGCAAGTGAAGGAATAATATGCATAATTTCGTTACCCAATATCATTCGACTCTTTCAAATTCATTACTTTCGTTACTGGTAGATGACCTGATTTTGTTGGTAGTGTATTTTTTATTGTGTTGTAGTAGTAAATTTGGTATATTCTTTTGCTGTAATATATAAAATATACCTGAAATCTTGATTTGCATAATACACGTCACTGTTCGTTAACAGAAAACCACAATTTAAGTCACACAGAGTTAGTGTGCACTCAGTGTTGGTTGCTTGACAGTTGTCAGCCCATTTTGAGGTCTGTGGATATAGAGGGAAAAGTTGGATCGGTGTCGGTTAGAGTTCCCGGATAGCTCAGTTGGTATAACGTTGGTACGTTTAACCAAAGGTCCGGAGTTCGATACCCGGCCCCGGAACAATTTTCCCTCAAAATTATTCGAATCAACTTTACAGGGAGTTATACCTGAAAGCTTGATTTGTATCAAATAAAAAGTCCATACATCTATACATATAAAACAAATTTACCACATCTTTAGAAATGAAGAGTCTCTTTTAACTTTGTTCAAAGTTTTCACATAATCAAGAAATACAAAATGGGTCTCCAAATTAAATTCTCGTAGTTTTTCTAAAATTCTCGTAGTTTTGATACTGAACAATGGTTAAATGCAGGATCTACCTTCTTAAATTAATTCCGACACTCTAACAGGAAACTGTTGGTTGAGTTTTTAATTATTTCATTTAAAATCTTAATGAATATTTTATAATGTATACTATTAATATAAGGAGACTGAAGCCTCTATAATTTTCTACGTTTTTGTTTATCTTTTTTCTTTGTATATGGGGATGATTACACTGCTTTTCCATTCTTCAGGTAAAATCGTAGATTGATATGTACGTTTATTGTTGAAAAAACGTCTGGTAACAATCGTCCATGAAAGAAATCTCGTGCATATTTATATCATTAAGAATTGACACCATCTTCTCCTGGTGTTTTACCATTTTTTGTTTTTCTTCAGAGGTTCTTTCAATTCTACTGTGATAAATTATTATCTTTAAGTTCTGTCTTCTAAATATTTTCTTGGAAAGAAGAGTTCTGCCATAAAGACTTATAATAACCTAAGACAGTTTCCTTTTTGGGGCAAGGATTTATATATACAGATTATGTTTCGTCTTTATTCATGTTGTGTATAGTCAACTGTGTGAAGACAGGTTTGAATCTCACAAGTGACACCAGTAAGACAACACCCATGAGGCAACTAGCCAGGAGATAACAGGATAAGGTGACCAGTTCCTTTCCTCTGATACATATCGTCAAGTGAGATGTAGCTACTTCCTGATATGTTTTAATATTTTATAATAATAATAATAATAATAATAATAATAATAATAATAATAATAATAATAATAATAATAATAATAATAATAATAATAATAATAATAATGGTTTTATTCAACCTGGCAGAGTTAAGGCCGTAAGGCTTTCTCTTACACTCAACCAGGATTACAACTTGCTTACATAGTTGAACATACAACTGGATCGGAATTAAGTAATTACATACTGATACAATTAAGGTACATAATGAGATCAAAAGAGGTAGTTACATAGGGCCGTATTAATAGACATTTTTAGCGCGGGTTTCCGGTGGATGATCAGCGTTTTTCGTATTCATAAACCAGTGTTAGCGATAGGATATGATTTGAATTCTGTACAAGTAACCAGTGGATAGCTGGGGCTAGCTTAGTATGCTCGTAGCGCGTGCTGAGAAATGTCTATGAATAGCACCCATAAAAATTTACCTCATAAAATAAAAATAAACATAGTGGAATACATATTAATGTTGTTAGAATCAAATACGAATCACATAAAAACAGAAGCCGATAATTCAATAAAAAATGTACACAGTAAAAATAAAAATACACAGATTAGTATACATATTAGTATTAGATTACAATTAAGTAGGATTCACATAATTAAACCAGAAACCGACAATTGAATAAAATGTACACACAAAAAAAAATTAATAATAAAAAAACAGCACAGTGGGATACATATTTTAAAGCAAGTCACACAGAGATTGTGTGCACTCGATGTGGGTCTCTGGCGTTTCGTCAGCGCATGCGAGTTGTGTGGATATAAAGGGAAAAGTTGGGACGGCGTCGGGGGAGTTCCCGGGTAGCTCAGTTGGCAGAGCACTGGTACGTTCAACCAGAGGTCCCAGGATCGATACCCGGCCCCGGAACAATTTTTCCCTTGAAATTATTCAAATCTGCTTTATAGGGAGCTTTACCTGAAAGACTAGATTTGCATAATATATACGTCACTGTGTACGTTAACACAAAACCACAATTCCAAGTCACACATGTGCACTAGATGTGGGTCTCTGGCGTTTCGTCAGCCCACGCGAGTTGTGTGGATATAAAGGGAAAAGTTGGGACGGTGTCGGGTGAGGTTCCCGGGTAGCTCAGTTGGCAGAGCACTGGTACGTTCAACCAGAGGTCCCAGGATCGATACCCAGCTCTGGAACAATTTTTCCCTTGAAATTATTTAAAATACATTTGACAGTACAGTATACATAAAAATTATGTGGAGATAAAGAGGCAGTATACATTTCAATAAGTAATAAATAACACAACTACATACAACAATAAAAATTTAAATAAATAAATAATAAAATAAGAACACTGAAAAATAAAGTAAGAAAAGAGACAATGACAAAGTTGTACTAAGACCACACCAATATGCTCGGGTATCTAGTTTAACTGAAAGAGTAGACAACTACAGACAAAAATGGCTAGACCACAAACATCGAATGCCAGCTGAGAGATTACCGAAAAGAGCATTAAATTACAAACCGAAAGGACACAGAAACATAGAGGTAACTAAGTAACCCTAAGTATAGAGTTTGTTGATGGTCTGGCCTTTTAGTCAATGTAACTATTATACATTCAAGGAAATATTATTCTGCTAAAAAGATTAGTAAAAGTTGGTGTTCTAATACATCCTAGCAGCTAAGATGATTAAAAGCAATGATTCTGAACATAAGTATTGAAGAGTTATGGAAAGTTCTGTTGTGAGCTGCAACAATCTGTTCTTCTGGTGACCAGTCAGTGTGTCAACAAAAACATGATCGTGCAAAAAAATTGTAATGCAATTCAGACAGAAATTTTAAAGCTCTAACTTCTTAGTCTGAAAAAGTTTTAAGTTGGAAACATGGTACATAAATACATACACATGTACAAAAACCACTTTTTCGATAAAAGGGATGCTCAAAACGTGTATTTCACAAAATCAATTTGTTTATGGTGTCACAACACATTTTCTTCCTTCACACTTCGTGTAATGATAATGTTGGGATTGTAATCGCCCCACACAGACTGTCCTGTTAGTACCTGACATGGTCGCAGCCCGGCTCCTTGCTGACGCAGTTGACCAGACCCAGGATGCCACTCAGGGGGTCGCCCTGCGACACCAGCACGATCTGACTGTCCGACGAGCTGGACAGCGTGGTCTGCAGCTGTGGCAGCCAGCTGTAGTCGTCCGAGCTGATGCTGATCACGGCTCTGTCACTCACAACCCGCCTCTGTGACAACAACCACATCGTGAGGGCTGGGCTTGGTATGGAGTTCTGCACTCCCGTGAAAGAAAGTACTTTCACGTACAGTATTTTGCAACAATTCAGTTCCTTTAGCTGGTTTAGCATGTTCCGACTGTGCACAGTTTTCTTCCGTCAACTGTCATTCAACAGCACACTGTGAACATAAGCCTCTGCTTCCTGAATCTCACTATAACCCCTAAAGTTAGACATCCGACTAAGCATCTACATTATATTTGACCTCACAGAGGACCCAGCCTGTAGGAAATGTGGGATGGATGTTGAGTCATCACGTCACACTTTGCTGGATTATCCAGGTTTAAGCCACATCTGGCATCGATACCTCAGGAGAGCCATGTTGTCTCCAGAAATGAAACTCAGCAGAATTGTATACTGGGTTGATATCCATATAGTCTGTGGGGCGCAAAATGGGTCATTCCTGCCTAAATGATTCAGTAAATGTCCACGCTCTTATGGAGGAAGCTGAAGGAGAAGAAGTTGCGTTCAATAAGTCTGATATAAGAATAGAAGTGCTGTACTTAGTTATAGAAGCTGCAATTCAATCACACAGAAAAGCCATCAGAAAGGGGGAAGATATTATGTAGTGGCAGTGGCAGTAGCAGCAGTAGTGGCAATAATAATAATAATAATAATAATAATAATAATAATAATAATACTTACTTACCGAAAAGACAAACTATATGATTATGTTTCGTGACGATAATATTGTACGAACAGGAAATTTATCCTTTGAAGAGGTGGAAAAATTCAAATATCTTGGAGCAACAGTAACAAATATAAATGATACTCGGGAGGAAATTAAACACAGAATAAATATGGGAAATGCCTGTTATTATTCGGTTGAGAAGCTTTTATCATCCAGTCTGCTGTCAAAAAATCTGAAAGTTAGAATTTATAAAACAGTTATATTACCGGTTGTTCTGTATGGTTGTGAAACTTGGACTCTCACTTTGAGAGAGGAACAGAGAATAAGGGTGTTTGAGAATAAGGTGCTTAGGAAAATATTTGGGGCTAAGAGGGATGAAGTTACAGGAGAATGGAGAAAGTTACACAACGCAGAACTGCATGCATTGTATTCTTCACCTGACATAATTAGGAACATTAAATCCAGACGTTTGAGATGGGCAGGGCATGTAGCACGTATGGGCGAATCCAGAAATGACTATAGAGTGTTAGTTGGGAGGCCGGAGGGAAAAAGACCTTTGGGGAGGTCGAGACATAGATGGGAGGATAATATTAAAATCTATTTGAGGGAGGTGGGATATGATGATAGGGACTGGATTAGTCTTGCTCAGGATAGGGACTGATGGCGGGCTTATGTGAGGGCGGCAATGAACGTCCGGGTTCCTTAAAAGTCAGTAAGTAAGTAATACTTACTTAAGGAACCCGGAGGTTCATTAGCACACTCACATAAACCCGCCATCAGTCCCTATCCTGAGCAAGACTAATTCAGTCCCTAGCATTTTATCTCATCTCTCTCAAATTTATTTCAATATTATCCTCTCATCTACGTCTCGGCCTCCCCAAAGGTGTTTTTCCCTCCGGCCTCCCAACTAATCTTAACACTCTAAATTCATTTCTATATTTGCCCATGTGTACTACATGCCCTGATCATCTCAAATGTTTGAATATAATGTTACTAATTATGTTAGGTGAAGAAGTAATTATGTTAGGCTATGATAGCAAATATAGGCTTAATGAAATTATTTTCCTTTTTCCTGAAACATGAGTTACAGTTATGTTGGTTACACCTTTATTCCAGGGAGGTCTTCCATTGTAAATTACAGCAACAAAACAATAAAGAACATTCAAGAAATAAGAAATCTAATAAAAATAAACAACAGAGAAGTCATGTTGGAATGAATACCTGCCCACGTGAGAATTATGGGTAATGAATATCCTGATCAATTGGCTAAGAAAGGTGCCATGATGAAAAGGAAACCAGCAGGACATCTGGAGATGCACAAGCAAATGAAAAAAATCAAACACCAAGGCGTAGCTCAGCAAAGACTTGTTGTGGAAGAATTGTTAAAAGACAAAGCATGCCAGAACATTAGGAACAGAGTCGACCTCTTCAGCATGCCAAGAAAGACTGCAGTGGTTCTATTGAGGTTGCAAAGTGGTAACGATCATCTGTGCAAGATAAACTGTCTACCTAATCTGCGTGCAGCCAACTTGGAGAATGCAAGGACCTGACCAGCAGCAGCCCATCAGCATTGTATTGGGAAGCCAGAGGGAAAATGATGCAGATCAACCAATCTCCAGTGCCTTTGAACTGTTGCACTACTCATATGTAATAATTATTGGGACTGTCAAAATTTAACATTAAATGAAGAAGAACCTTAATTGGAGGTCACCTAAAATCGGGGTTCTACTCTACCTACAGATAATAGTCAATTAAGAAACATACCTGTAATTTCCTCATTGTTGGTTATTATTGCTTGAATAACACAATAGTATGTTCGGTGTGGCTACTTGTTCCCAGTATGTGTTTTGGTTCTTCTTCATAACAGATCATACAAACTGCATTCCAAACCAATAACTTTAAAGTAGTTTGTAACTGCACCTGCCTTCCTCAACAGCAGCAACTTGTGGTTCTCCAAGGTCTTCTCGAAGACGACGTCAAGGTCTGCTTTAACACTCTTGTCTGCATCAGTCTCTCGTGTCAAGATGAACGCCCCATCAGCCAGTGCTTTCACTGCTGTGTCCAGCAGTTTAGTGTCCGACAGAATGTTGGCAGCAATGATGAGTCTGCAGTCCTCTTCTCTTTCCATTTTGCGATATTCCACCTTGATTTGAGAAGACTCCAGATCGGCCACCGAAGGATTGTCTGCACTGGCCATAACTGTTACATCAGCCTGTTGGAAATTTTTAAATCGTGAGATAAATCTGCTTTAAAAACATTTAAGGCAATACTGATCAAGAACTAAATACCTGGTAACTTATTATCCATTATCCCAATGACAGGCCATGTTATCACGTGAAAAAGTTGCCACCACTAACTTCAGTTTTTCGTAAAAGTAGTGTGAATAATGTGGCAACACTGCAGAGTAATGAATTTCTTTAAGAGAGTAGTACGACAAAAAGCGTGAGAAGGTTGCACACTTTTAACCGAACTTGGAGATTGCATTTTGGTAAAAAAAGACGATTTTTTTTTTTCAGTTTACTGAGGATTTTATAAATAACGTTACTGCAAGAGTGAATTTAACAGAATATGCCAATGTAATTCATGTCTATTAATTCGAGAAAACAAATTCTACGAAAATCCTCCAGGTATGGCAATATTACTTGGTCGGCACTAATTCACACTTCTAGGGCTTATGTTCAATTTTGATGATCAGTGATTCACAGTTGTTCAGTGTTTAAATCTTTCATGTTATAAAGTGATACAAGAGAGCTCACATTACGTTCTCAAATGGTGGCAATGTACACTCAATTCCTTCATTTTCATATTTCTTACACATGACTTTACTCAAAATGCTACTCCTTCTCCAAATTTTGTATTATATGCATGATTTTTTGTACGTCTTCTTAAAATTGTGCTTAAGAAAACTTGCCACCAGTATTTCCCTTACACTTCAAGATTTTTCGGGAAAATATAGCATTCGAGGCCTAGGGGTTCATTTCCCTTTCCTTCCTCCTCTTTCTACTTTTCTGTTCCTCGTGCTGACCTGCTATGGCACTAAAATCGTCCTCCAGTGGCTTAAGGAGGGAAAGCTGGTGATCAACAAGATCTCCCAGCTAGGTCCAATGGACCCATCGACCAACAGCAGGTGTGGTCCTGGGGGTTGTGTGTGAATGAAGTAGCCACCAAAACGTTAAAATATGGTGTTCACTTAAATCGGTTACAACTTGCCATTTTCACATGATAATATTTTTGAAAAATATTGGAGTGCAAGAGGTCAAATGACTTTATTGTCAAATGCCTGGCATTAGAAAACAACAACAACATATATTTTGTTTTGCTATACATCACAATTTTTACCGGTTTTTATATTTGACTGCAAAAAAAATGTATATATTTTGTTTCTTAGCTCTTGCAGAATAATCTGAAAATAGTAAGTAGCAAGTTATGTCTCAGGGAGTCTGAAAAGTGTGTGAGGCAAAATTTTGGAATTTGTAGAGGGAATAGTGATTTTTCAAAATACAATTTAAATTTACAAAAATATTAATTGAATAATTCATAAACTGTTGTTCTGTATCAAATGAGATGAAATTTTCTGGAGACGCTATTTACATGCAGCATGATATGTGTACGAATTTTCAAAGATCTAGCTGAAACAGTTGAGAAAATTCAAATTTCACCTCAGTGTATCCTTAAGACTTGCAGTTACACGAATGGTGATGGTGGTGGTGGTGGTGAATTTGTAGACGTTGATAGTAATGATTAAAGTTAATAACGAAAATCGTGATGGTGGTAGAAGTGTTAGTAGTGGTGGTTCACGTTGGTGGTATTTATAGTAGTAGTGGTGGTGGCGCTAATGAAAGTAGCAGCAATGTTGCATGTTGAAAGTGGTGCTCCTGACGTGTCACGTGGTAGTACTGGCCTGTACGAGGGGCAGATCCCCCAGAATGTCCACCACGTGGCCCGCTAGCGGCTCTGTGCCCTGCCCCAGCAGCTCCACCACCTTCACCCTGCTGCCGCTGCTGCCGCTCTGGTTCTCCAGCACCAGGTGCACGCACACACGCACACAGGCCAACAGTTCGAGCCCCGGGGGCTCCGAGTATTCCACGAAGCCGTGGGTCTCCAGCACGGGCTCGCCCTGCGGCCTACGCATGTTGATGGGACTGGCCCTCAGACCACGCACCTCCACGCCCCCCGACTTGACCACGTTCAGCTGTTCGTAGAAGTGCACGGGGAGCACTGCAATGACATGGACGTGCAGAAATATTACCACACAAACAACAAAGTTACTCACGAAATATTCTGCTGAGGGCAATGTGCTGTGTAGTAATAGACTAACTGAACTTGCAAAGTTACTTTGTCCTCTACACTCATTTAATACTATGAACTACCTGTGCTTTGCAGAATTGGGCTGCTTTACTGAGATCACTTGGTATTAAAATTAATTATCTTGATGTGTGACAAATGGTTGAACTTTCCATAAAGTCCTGAGCTTACTCCATGCAGGCACAAGAATATTGTTTTGGTACACAGCATGACAAGGAGTTAAGAAAGAATGTACCGGTACCGGTACGGACGTGACTGAATATAACTGGCAAATGATAGACTGCAAAGCCCATTCCTTCATTTCATAAGAGTGGTGCGGCAATTCAGGTGTGACTGCATGGAATTCAAATGATAAATACGTCTTGGACTTCACAGAATGACAAAAGTTTTTGGAAAGATAATCATTTCTTATAATAGGATGCCTGATATTTTTAATTGCTGGTGTACTTTCTGATTCCTTTATATTTTGTAATAAATCTGTTCTATAGTCAATAATTTTGTAGGTAGTTTAAGGGTGAGACAGGTAGTAGTCATTTTTCGGATTTCATTCTCCACAGACAGAAGAAGAAAATGGATACAACCCCAACATAATAGAGAACATAATACGTAAGACAAAACAAAACCACAAAAAACAGAAGAATACAACACAAACACAAGAACACAAAAAATACATCACACTAACATACGAAAACAAAAACACACATAAAATTGCAACCTCATTCAAGAAATTAAACTACAACATCGCATACAGAACAAATAACACTCTACAAAAACATCTCAACACACAAACAAACAAATACAACCACACAGGCGTATACAAACTCAAATGTAACACCTGCAACAACTTCTACAAAGGACAGACAGGCACATCGTTCCAAACACGTTACAAAAAACACATCACAGCCATAACAAAATTACAAAACAACTCCACATATGCAGAACACATCACAAATGCCAACCACACCCACAGAGACAACAACACAGACATGGAAATACTGCACATCCAACCAAAAAGCTAGAAACTCAACACACTAGAACAATATGAAATATACAGACACACGAAAACATACCCCAACGAAATTCTCAACACACAGCTCAATTTCAAAACACACACACTCATTGACTCTACACTACGAACGCACCCACACAGGAAACAAGAGGCGCCAAGACCAACAACGACCAGTTCCGAAGATGACCGAAAATAGGTCGAAACATGTTAACAAGGTACGTTAATAATATTTAACACAAGAAAGTTCTTATCATACATATTCCGAAGTGATACAGTGTTAAAAGTTGTGTAATCAAAATCTATAGAAGAAAAAAATTCAGTTATTATGAATGGAGACCATCTGACAAAATTCTCTGCATCTGAAAACTTTCGGCATGAATCTTTGTCAAAATTGTACTGGGAAGCAAGAAGGAGAATGGAGATCATCCAAGATCCTGGACATTAGACTAGTACTTTTCAAATCTTTGCCATTTCAAGTGTTGGGTCAGATATGAAACCTCTACTATCTTCGGCTGCAAACACAGGGGTCATGGTGAAATTAATAACAGAAGAAACAGCAGCCTCACACTTATAATGATGTCCTAAAATGATCACTGTTCTACATCCGGGTGAGAAAATTTTATACTGATAACTTTCGAAGTATAGTTGGGTTTCTCTATTCTTGCAATGGACAAAGTACACAGGGTTTTGAATGAGGTAACTGATTCTTCTCACATATGTCCTTCTCCTCGTCGTTGTTCTGGTCAATCATGGTCCTGATCATAGCTGAGTGCTTCTTGCCGTCGATGGAAATCTTCTTGATGAAGGTTGGCACCGCCAGGGTGCGGGTGTCCTTGTGTAGCAGCTGCATCTGCAAGAGGTTGTCCATGAACGCCACCCAGTTGTTATTCCAGCGAATCTTTCCTACTCGTCCTGTAGAATAGAAAACCAACACCAATCAGAAATGATGATGATGATGATGATGATGATGATGATGATGATGATGTTCAGGGTGTGTTGGAGGGGGATTACAAGGGCTCATGCAAGCGTTTTCTTATTTGTTCCGAGCTCTTTATTAAAACATCTCACGAGAAAAAATCAATAAAATAAAAGTATTTTTCTGTGTAACTTAACTATCTCCTAGTCTACATCCTGCTTAAGCAATCGATTGAAAATACAGGGATTTAGTAGCTTTTCCACTGCTTGTTGGAGACCTATAATTTATTACGAATTCCGAGTATTCTTGAAGGATAACTTAATATGAAAGAACAATGCCCTTTGCTATTAGCTATAGCATAAAGAGAATAGCAATTTCTATCACCATAAGCAGCACGGAAGCTGAAATGGACTTTAGTGTAATGAATGACATTGTCACTGGTGAGAGAAATAAGCTTACAGTCTCCCATTTGTTCAGTTTAATGACTATTAAAATTATCGGCAAACCTATGAAAGAATGGGAGCTGGTCCAGTTTGTGCTATCCTATCATCGCCTCACTACTGACACTCGAGTGCGTCCCACAGCTGAGCTGAACCCATTGGTGAATGAAATGGCAATTTGGAGCTTATTCCAGAGGTAAATTGCCACTACCACTACCAGTACTACTAGTACTACTTGTATGAAATGGGGGGAAGCTATATCTTCCGAGTTGAGGACATCTAAAGGGCTGAGACAAGGATGTGGAATGTCGCCATATTTATTTAAGATTTACTTGCTAATGTCTCTTGTAGGTATATGGGAATTCGGATAGAAAATAGTGCTATTCAGTCAATACTCTTTGCAGACGGCCAAGCGATTATCGCACAAGATCAGGTTGACGTGAAATTCATGATGAGAAGTAAATTGATTGTTATATCTCAGGGGATTAAATATAAATTTCAAGAAGACAGAATATCTAGTCATTGGTAGCGAGGGTAGGGGTCTGAATTTCTTGGAAGGCACAGCCAAGGCAGTAGATAATTTCAAATATCTGGGATCCATTCTTCACCAATCAGGGACAGTGAGAAAGAGGTTAAGTTGTGTAATTCAAGCCCGCATCACTACTAAACAACTCAGTGGAGTACTATGGAGCAGTAACATCAGACAAGAAATGAAAAAAATACTTAACCTAACTGTGGAGAATAGCAATGGAAATGGGTGGTCTGCGCTGGCCCCTCCTTCAGAAAGTACGAAACGACTCCATTATGGAGAAACTTAACATCCAAGAAAACGTGGCTGATAATCTGGAATGTCGAAAGCTTTGATGGTTTAGGAATGTCCAAAATACGATGGCTCAAAAATATATTAAATTGGTCTCCTCCAGGAAGAAGGAAGAAAGGACGCCCATGGTTTATGTGGAGAAGAGGACTTGTTGAGGGCATGCGAGCCAGATGACTTGAAGACGGTTCCTGGGATGATAGAGATAAATGGAAGAGAGGAATCAAGGGCGTCAACTGAAAGTGGAAAGCTGTTCAAAGTAAAGTATTATTATTATTATTATTATTATTATTATTATTATTATTATTATTATTGTGTATGATTGTGAAACTTGAACTCTCACTTTGAGAGGGGAACAGAGATTAGGGGTGTTTGAGAATAAGGTGCTTAGGAAAATATTTGGGGCTAAGAGGGATGAAGTTACAGGAGAATGGAGAAAGTTACACAACACAGAACTGCAAGCATTGTATTCTTCACCTGACATAATTAGGAACATTAAATCCAGACGTTTGAGATGGGCAGGGCATGTAGCACGTATGGGCGAATCCAGAAATGCATATAGAGTGTTAGTTGGGAGGCCGGAGGGAAAAAGACCTTTAGGGAGGTCGAGACTTGATGGGAGGATAATATTAAAATGGATTTGAGGGAGGTGGGATATGATGATAGAGAATGGATTAATCTTGCTCAGGATAGGGACCAATGGCGGCCTTATGTGAGGGCGGCAATGAATCTCCAGGTTCCTGAAAAGCCAGTAAGTAAGTAAGTAAGTATTATTATTATTATTATTATTATTATTATTATTATTGATGTTGTTGTTGTAAAGTAACCATTGTGTTCCCCTTCCCCTGCTCCGTATCTCTGTGCTGGCAATTAAATCTCACTCTTTTCTTCTTTCTTTTTTTTGCGATTCTTTTGTTAAATTATTTCCAGCACATCCATGATGATGATGATGATGATGATGATAATCATGATGAAGATGAAAGATGCATGGGAAGGTGGACGGAAGGACGTGTGCATGGATAGACTGAGTGGGTAGTTTGATGGATGGATGGGTGAACAGCAAAAACTGTGAGTAGATGGATTGGTGGATGGTTAGGTCCATGCGTGGATAGAAGAAAGCATAAGTGGATAAAAAATGAGTAACCGTTGTTGCCCCCTTCTTCTCCTCCGTATCTCTGTGTTGGCCAACCCACTCTGAATTAACGGGTGAAAAGGGCAAAATGGATAACCGAGTGCACAGGTGGCTGACGAGATGGACAGGCAGGCAGATAGGTGGGTAGATTTGAGTAGACAGTCAGACAGAGAGAGATAAGGTTACTTTAGATTGTATAGATTATATTGGTTAGGATAGCATAGGACAGATAGATAGGCGAGCAGGCAGACAGACAGACTTACAGATCAACAGACAGACAGAGAAAAAGATAGCTGGATAGATGGGTACCGTTTGTGGGTGAGGATATTCATATTAATATTAGGTACCCTCCACAAAACTGGCTTCATTTATACACTGACGGATCCTTGATCTCCGGAGAACAAGGTACCGGTGCAGGTGTTACGTGCTGTCTCTTCTCACTTTATAGATCTCTTGGGTATGGAACAACAAGTTTTGATGGAGAAATCATTGCAATAAGCGAAAGTGTCAGGAATCTTCTATGCCACATCAATAAATTTAGGAATGCAGTTATATTGTCAGACTCCAAAGCAGCTATTCTCTCAATAGTCTCTAAACACACACCTTCATCTCAAACAGCAGAAATAACTAAAATGCTCTCTCAATTAATAGCACTCAATAAAAGAATTGTATTCCAATGGATACCATCCCATTGTGGAATCCTGGGAAACGAGAATGCGGATGCTTTAGCAAAGAAGGGCAGCACTGCTACTTACAGACCTGTTACTAAATCTACGTATTACTCTGTGAAGAGATTTATTAAAGCTACATACTTAGACTTAATGTTTAGGTGAGGTGTTTGGACTTTTTCCATTGCTGGTTGTCACAATCAAAAAATTAAGATACAACGTTTCGAAGGGTGGTTCTCCCTTCATCTTCAGGTGGAAGGAAGGAGAGAAGAGAAAAAACCTATTGTTGGGATCGTTATGTACAGCTATTCTGTATGACTGATCGTCGATTCCTGGCTTCGGTGGAGATTATAATTAAGAAAGACCCGAAGTCATTTGCAGTATGTTGTCACTAAAACCAAACGGGATAAAGAAGATGGGCGTGAAATGGCTAACAATTGATGAAAGACACACAAAAGGAGGGGTGGGGAACTGAAAAAATGAATAAGTGTTATGATACCTTCCACCTGAAGACGAAGGGAGAACCACCTTCGAAACGTTGTGTCTTAATTTTTTGATTGTGACAACCAGCAATGGAAAAAGTCCAAACCCCTCACCTAAATATTAACAATCCACCATTGCTTTCCAACCCCTCATTTAGATCATACTTAGACTTCAACAAACAAAATTTGATAACACAATCTCAAGGGAAAAAATGGAACTCTCTGCATCATAATCCACAGTTAATTCCCGATTTACCACGAAAATCGTCTGTAGCTGCATTTAGATTGGCAACAGGCCATGACTGTTTGGCCAAACACCTGCATAGAATTGGAATATATCAGACCCCTAACTGCCCATTGTGCAACTCAAACCAAGAAATGGATTCGGAACACCTCAAAATCTGTGCTTCAGTGGCTGACCCTGATAATATCTTTGAAAAATATTGGAGTGCAAGAGTCAAATGACTTTATTGTCAAACGCCTGGCATTAGAAAACAACAACGACATATTCACGGATGTTCAAAGCCTCATCTCACCTGAGCAGTCTGCGGACACGATGCTGCGGAAGACGCCTTTGTAGTGGTAGCCCCGCAGCCTCAGCTCCTTGTAAATGTCTCGTGACGTCAGCTGCAGCTCGTCGTCACAGCAGGCCGGTGCCGGGGGCTCCAGCTCCACCATGTCTTCAGAGATGTTGTCACTCAAGTAGAAGGAGCCAGTCACCACAGCTGTCTTGCCTTCCACCACTTCGAAGTTGCCGCTGACCTTCTGCACCATCACCACCAGTTCAACAGCCCCTGCGTCAAAGTTTACAATCAAAGTGATTCTGAACTCAGTGTACGAATTCCGTGTACAAACTGTATGGCATGTTTTCTGCAAAACGTAGTCGGAACAGATCAACTACTTCATTAATGTTTACAAGAAATATAATTTTGGTCTCATGGACAATGGGCCTTCGTACCTAAAATGCTTTGCTTCAGCAACTGTCTACACCCGTATATGGGAAGAAGATGAAGAAGGTTGCAGCGAACTAAAGGTACGGTCACACGTCGCTACTTTTGCTGCGCAACTTTTGTACTGCAGCTGCAAAAGTTGCGTGTCGTGTTCACACGTAAGCCAAAAGTAGCGCACTGCACGCTACTTTTCGTGCTGCGCAACCCGAGTGCTGCAAAAGTTGCAACTGGAGGTTGCGAGTCTGTTCACACGCAAGGCACTACTTTTGCAGCCGCAGTCATGCTGCAGGTTTCCATCTCTGTGTTGACTTCTCAATATACAATTTGTGGTTATGTTCACATTATTAAGAAACTCATGCGAAAGCTTTTCAGAAATTGACATTATTTTTACTATAAAGCTTTTAAAAACGCCTATATACTTAAATGATAACCAACAGCATATTCACGTAATCAATGTTGACAACCCTCCTGTTTGGAACTACGCTACGGAAAATTAAAAAAATGAATTATATCGTCAGCAATTATGCTCAGACTGTGTTGTGTATTTAATAACTGTTACAAATAATTTATTTTCATCACATCTAACATTAAAATATATCCAAACAATAAAAAGTATCATTGGCACATTTGGGTGGTAACACTGGTCGCAACCGCAGCAAAAGTTTCAACAAAACCGATATCAAAATTGCTGCGGCTGCTACCGTGAGAACCCTGTTCACACGTCGCTACTTTTAAGTTGCGCGCAGCATGGAAAAGTAGCGGGCAGCAGGTTCGGCAGCCGCTACTTTTCGGGTTGCACCGTTGTTCACACGTCGCAGTACGAGAGTTGTACAGTTTTTTGTACTGCAGCGCTGCAAAAGTAGCGATGTGTGACCGCACCTTAATCCCTTCATAAGCTGTTGTGAAGAGTGATGATGACGATGACGGAGCGTTCGTGACAAGTGCTAACGCACTGGTCGGTTCTTACATTCAGGTGGCTTGGATTCGATTCCCAGCCAGATTGTGATGGAATCTGTAGTGGACAAAGGAGACAATGCAGAGGGTTTTTTCTCGGAATACTCCCGTTTCCCTCTATCATATCACCACCACTCTCCACTCCATTTACACTTCCCTTCTTTCATTAACATCATTTTCATTTCTTTTTCTTTCCCCCATTTCGGGCTTGCAACAATCAATGCAGAGTCGGCTGCAGGCCGCCACTGATCTTGAACTCCGTGGTAAGTGGTCATTAGTTGCTAGTGGTAGTGCTATGTATAGTGGACTCTCCTCTGGGCTCATTTAAAGTTTGTGTGACTGCAAACTGTATATATTTTTGTGCGGCTTTACTTTGTTTATAGTGTTTCTCTCTCTCTCTCTCTCTATTTCTTGTGTAGCTTTACTTTGTATAGTGTATTTTTTTTTCTGTTTATTTCTATTATTGTATTTGTATTCCTGGTGTTGTGGAAGAGAAGGCCTGATGGCCTTAACTACACCAGAATAAATAAATAAATAAATAATAATAATAAGTAATAAATAAATATGATATCCAGTGGGACTGTGGATAAGGAACAGCGGCGATGCCTATGTGGGAAGATAAAGAGATTCTACAGGTTATAGAGGAGTTTGGGGGTAGCGAGGGCAGCCCCAAGCTGTGCCCTCCCCTTAAGAGGACTAGTATAGTAGAGTATAGTTTAACGACGATGATGAAAACAGTCACACTCTGCCCTACCGTCTTTGGGGATGGTGGTGGCCCTCTGGAAGCACACGTTCTCGAAGCAGATGCACATCTCAGTGTGCACCATGCCCAGCAGCATTTTGATAGTCATCCACACCAGCTCCTGCACACAAAGATCGCGAATCAGAGAATGGACAACACGATACAAAATGAATAGGAGAGAGCGGCATGTAAGAAAAGTATGAAACAAATAACATATATTATATATATGATGTATGTATGTATGTAGTATGCCTTTGTATCTCAGCTTGCAGAGTGGTGGCTTACAATGGCTGCAGAAAATCATACTTGTGGTGTGTGAAGACTATGCTCTGGAGAGTGTTCTCAGGGCTCACCCATTTCCCGTGATCATTCTTATTTCACTATTTATCATCATCATTTCAATAGTATCTACCAAAGATGGCACGGTGTGATGTAGTATTATGACTGGTGCACATATGACATCAGCCTGAGGAGGCATAGTACACTCTCAGGGCACTCTAGAAGGACTTCCCCATAGTCTTAAGCCTAGCCTACATAGCTGATATGATGAAAGAGTAATGGAACGGAGAAAAATTCTCTCCGGTGCCGGGATTTGAACCCGGGTTTTCAGCTCTACATGCTGACGCTTTATCCACTACGCCACACCGGATTCCACCCCAGCGTCGGAAGAATCGTCTCAGTTTTTAGTTCCAACTCTTGGGTTCCCTCTGGTGGCCGCCCTCTGCACTACATCATAGATATCTATGAACCTAGGACCGAAGTCCACACATGTGCTGAGGTGTACTCGTAATGAGTGACTAGTTGGCCGGGATCCAACGGAATAAGCGCCGTCTTAAATCACGAAGTGATTTACGCATATCATATATTATTTCAATGTACCGAAGTAATATGATATTTCCATGCAGATATTCTGCGTCATCATACGATGAAAGAGTAATGGAACGGAGAAAAATTCTCTCTGGCGCCGGGAAATATCATATGTACTTCGAGTACATTATAATAATATATATGATATGCGTAAATCACTCGGATCCCGGCCAACTAGTCACTCATTACGAGTGCATCTCAGCACATGTGTGGACTTCGGTCCTAGGTTCATAGATATCTATGACGTAGTGCAGAGGGCGGCCACCAGAGGGAACCCAAGAGTTGGAACTAAAAACTGAGACGATTCTTCCGATGCCGGGGTGGAATCCAGTGTGGCTTAGTGGATAAAGCATCAGCACGTAGAGCTGAAAACCCGGGTTCAAATCCCGGTGCCGGAGAGAATTTTTCTCCGTTCCATTACTCTTTCATCGTATGATGACGCAGAATATCTGCATGGAACTACATAGCTGAGTCACGATATGTATAGACCTCTTCCTCCTATACCACTGTATAGCTCTCTGAATAACTGTGTGAGGTACTAGGAGAGTTCTTGTAACATATTGCTGTTTACGTTCATTCTCAATCAGTGCCTCTAACCTACAGTGACTATATTACAAAATTTGAGAGATGATAGAAGTCATCGATATGAACAACTTTCATATAGGAACCTATGTCCGGAAACGTTCTGTTTCGTAGTTACAAGCGTAGATATGTTAGTCAGTGTAGCCAGCTAGAATGGAACTCAGGGCCATCCTTTCGAAATTTGGTTACAGACGACCTGTTCCTGCAAATGTTGGTGATTTCTCAAAAACATGATATAAGTTAGTTGGCATAGTAAATGATATTTTGACCGATGAAATCTTGCAAATTTCCTCTCATTTCCTTTTGCTCTTCCATAAATGAAATGCATATCAGCAAGTTTCAAGGTTTAATCAATCAAAATATAATTTACGATGAGAACTAACTTATACTATGTTTATGAGAAACCGCCAATGTTCACAGGAACAAGTCGTCTGCAACCAAACTTCAAAAGGATGGTCTTCAGTTCGAATCTAGCTGTTACATTGACTAACACATCTTTCCTTTTTAGTAGGTACCAAATGAAACGTTTCCGGACATAGGTTCCTATATGAAAGTTGTTCATAATTGTCTCCTCTATCATCCCTAAAAGTTTGTAACATAGTCACTGAATCACCCTGTATATGGATGTAAGGAGCAGAAGTAAACAGTCGACTAGCCAAATACCAATGTAACCTGTCTTTTCATTGGTGTATTGTATCAGCTGGTGCATGATTTAGAATCATGGTAATTGTTTTAAGAACAGCAAGACGCGACTAAAAATAACATGAAATATAAACACAAAAATCAAATCTTACTAGAATTTTAAAATAATGAAAAATAACGTTAATCTTCATGTATGAATGTAATAATGACTGGACAATCAACAACAATGTAAATCATTCGAACTGGATAAAAAATGTTTCATTGAAATTAATGGGTAGTTCTACAAAAACTCGAGGTTGCCTTAATTAAGTGAATTGCATATAGAATTACTGGTATATCTCAGTAATGTATGCGCTAGAAGAGTTTCAACAGGACCGTGTTGCACTCACAATGTAGCCCATGGCGGGGAACAGGACCCTGCCATCGATGACGTGTCCAGACAGGAACTCTGTCATGTCATCATACAGGTCAATGTCCCAAGATTTCTCGCCATACCTCAATGTAGTCTGGAATAAATTATTACATTAGTTTTACGGTACAATTTAATACAGAAAATTGTCCACGAAGGAACAACATGTCATTTTACATTTACCTCTCATACATGAAAATAAATTTGTTTTCTTTCCGCACTATATAAGTGCAAAAACAAGAGAAAGAAGATGCTCTAAATCTTTAAGAAAACTACCCTAATAATAGTAAATGTTCGTCTTGAAAAACGTATCAATACTTTTCTTGTGGGGTGCCTATTCATTCAGCAGCAGACATGTTGTGACACTCACCTGCGCCTTGTATGACATGACGTACCAATCCTGTGAGTGCTCCCAGCGGATCAGAGGGGATATCATGGGGGTGCCACTGCTCACGGGGTACTGGACTGGAGGGTACAATTTCGCTAGCTGTGGCTGCAGTCCTAGCTCGAACAACCTGCAAGTCATGGCTGGTTGACTGTTTGTCATTCACTCATATGAAGTCAGTTGTGTAGACCAATTTACCGACAGAGTCATTGCCCAGGCTGCGCCATAGGAGGCTGGTGAGATGAGAAGAGGATGATGGAGATTTGTTGGAATGCCACAGGGGAACCAGAACTACTGGACAAAACCCCTGTGTTACCTGCTCCACGGGCTAGCCCAATACAAGTTATAAATCAGGGGTACGGGGGGGATCGAACCCGGATCCACAGGATTATAAGTCCAGCGCTCTAGCCACTAGACCACCATAGCGGCTAAATCTGTAAGTCACAATCCCAGTTCATCAGAAGGTATATGATTATTTTATTTAATGTATTAACCTTTCTCAGTTAAGTTATGTTAAGATAGCTAATTGATTTTCTTATGTTAGCTTGTTGGCTTGTTCGATTAGGTTACTTGATATTTTTAACTACCTCATTATTTCTTTGCTTAATATAGGTAGTCAATTCAATTAGGTTGGTTAGTTACTTAGATGCCACATTTGCAGACCCATAAAATGTAGTTCTCTCATCTAACAATCAACAGATGCATAGCTTTACTATGCTGCATGTCTTTACAAAAACTACGTGCAAGAACTGAAACAAGGAGAATACAAGGAGAACAAGCAAGATGCAAGGATAGCAGAAAGACGAAGAGAAAGAGGGAATAGAAGGACAACAGGAAAATAAGAGAATACGTAGAATATAAGGAGTATAAATAGAAGATGAGGAGAACAAGGGTAGTACTAGTAGGGTACGGGAATACAAAGAGAACAGGAATATAAGCAGAACAAGGAGAATACAAGGGAAACAAGGAAAACAATGGAAATACAAGGAGAACACAAGAACAAGAGGAACATAAGTACTGGGTGTTCATTTCAAAGTGTGTCATGACGTCACTGTTGTGAGTCAGCGATTTGAAGCGAGTTTCAGCTTTTATGTCAGAGAAGTCGCCTATTAATCAAGGCATTCAATCTGAACTTGGGAACGTGTACGGTATAACTTGAACGTCGTAGTAACAGATGGTGGTCTGTACTGTCTGTGTGCTACCATAACCTCTTTCGAACTGTGTTTTACGGCGGCAAGTCGTACGCAGGGTATTTGTTATCATCGGTTGCAACATTGCACAACACAAATCAAATGCTTCGTGTCCATGTTGACCTTCGAAGTTAATGTCAACGAATACGTAAGTAATCATCTTGACCCTCTCCCCATATCCCGACAGTAAGAAAAAAACTCACCTCAGTACGTGTTTCCAAACAGTTCACATTCCTGCCACTACAGGTGTTACAGTACGTATCGGTAAGTACTCTTCAGAATTAACGCCGTACTTGCTAGGCAACTTCTCTAGCACACGGGTAAAATGCCTCTGCGGAAGTGCAGGAAGATTGAATTCTCTAGGCTCATCGGCTAGCCATATGACAGCATACAGCGAGCCATGACACACTTTGAACTGAACACGCAGTAGAATATTGGGAACACAAGGGTAAGAAGATGGATACAATAAGAACAAGGGGAAGACAAGGAGAACAAGGGGAAGACAAGGAGAACAAGGGTAAGACAAGGAGAACAAGGGAAAGACAAGGAGAACAAGGGGAGTACAAGGAGAACGACGGAAATACAAGAATACAACGAGAATGATGGGAATACAAGAAGAACAAGGAAATACAATGAGAATAAGGGGAATACAAGGAGAACAAGGGGAATGTAAGGATAACAATGGCAAATACAAGAAGAACAATGGCAAGACAACGATAATTACAGGAGCACAAGGAGAACAAGAGGAATACAAGCAGAACACTGGGAACACAAGAGAATAAGGGGAATAGAAGTGCAAGGAAGGAAATACATGGAGAGCAAGGAAACGAAAAGGACAACTAGGAAAAGAAGGCGACCACAGTTTAGCAACAAACGTGTTATTACAAGAGGCACGTACTTGCCCAGGCCAGTGAGCAGCAGGTGAGTGCCATCAGGCTGCATTCTCTGCGTGAGGGCGAGGCACACCGCAGCCTTGTGGAGGACACGCCCCAGGGCAGCCTGCAGCACGCCGTGTGGCGCCACCTCCATGACGACGGCAGTGGGTGGGATGCGCTTCGCTGCGTCTGCAAACTGCACCGGGCCCAGCAGGCACTGTGTGTGGAACTCAGCAGATGAGAATGAGTTCCCTGGTGCTGAGGAACTCACCCAGTGGGCAGACCGGCACTTCGGCTGTGGGATCAGCTGCAGCAGCACAGAGAAGTGACGTGAATGAATATCAGAGACGTGGTTGGGTAATATAAAGAAAATATCTGACTGCAGGTTAAAAGAATACCCGTTTGTACGAGCATAAGGAGGATAGGTCTCATGGACGACCACCCAGATGGTAGGGAGAATATTAATTTATTCCTGTAATGTAAACATTAACAAGAACTATGCAGACTTTATCATTTTTCAGTCTTTTTTCTCTACCTTAAATACTCTTGTTTGTAAATTAATTAATTCTTGATTTTATGACTGGTATGAGTAATAATTGAATTTTAAATCCAAGTTATGTGTGTTCAAATTTAGATAAAAGAGAAGGACATTGGTGGAAATTAATTGAACACACACATATGCATAGTGTTAGCTAATATGAGGAAATTCTTTGGGGAATGGATAGAGGACCAAAAACAAGCAAAGTTCACGTAAATATATAGAAAAATTCGCTTTGTTTCTAATTACAGGAACTTTTAGTTCAAACATGTTTGCTTATTACAACTTTATTTTAACATACTAATTGTCTGCAAGATCCATGTATAAGTCTACAGAATAGCTACCATTAGTTCTAACACAGGCTTCTAAGTGTCGCATCTTGGACTGTCTTACTCTCTCGCTTATCTCTGACATTCTTCTTCAACACACTGGCCAATGTTCTCAATAGGTCTTGAATACACAATTGTTTTTAAATAAAAGTCCAATGGGTTGAGGTCAGGTAACGAGCAACCAGGATGTTGATCCTCTATATCTAGTCATTAGAAAATCGTTGACTAAAAAATTAGAATCATTCTAGCAGCAAGAGGAAATCAGATACCGTCAACCGGGTATACTTTACACAAGGGGGGTATTTTTACACATTTCTAGAAAAATGTTTAGAAGGCAGAACATTACAGACAATGTGTAGCAACTCCGTGGAACTGATTCTATGTGACAAGAGCACATATGTGTGGTAGACTGAAGTGTGTGCTATTATTAAAACTGTCATACAGCATTTTCCTGAAAATGTGTAAAGTTACCCCCCTTGTGTAAAGTATACCCGGTCGACAGTACTACAAATAACAAATGTCGACGCTTTAACAAACCCTTGTTTTCAGTTGTCAGATGATGGTAATGAGTAATTATTTTTTTTACAAGGCCTACTGATTTAATAAACATGACCCAGTGATGTAAGAGCTACTTACTTATTTACAAATGGCTTTTAGAGAACCCGCAGGTTCATTGCCGCCCTCACATAAGCCC